>NC_059288.1:5634316-5644316 GCF_017591435.1 Portunus trituberculatus
TTTCTCCCTCTTTGCTATTCAGTAACATGTTTCTTTCATGCAGTACAGTTACAAGAAAGTGTGTGTGTGTGTGTGTGTGTGTGTGTGTGTGTGTGTGTGTGTAATGACACGCACTCCGCCACCGTATCGTGAATATATTACAGAATGACATGCATCCCACACACACACACACACACACTATCAATACATGTCTCCTTAATACACAATATCAGCAAGGCAGCAAATTAGTTAGTCAGTCAGCAAGTCAATATGTAAGTCAATCAGTCAGTCATTAACCAGCTGAAGGGGTAAATTAGTAGTAGTTGTAGTAGTAGTAGTAGTAGTAGTAGTAGTAGTAGCAGTAGTAGTAATAGCTTGCTAAGACACAAAGACAAAGTGTAGGAGCGGCATAATGTTGTCTAGTATCCTCCTTGTGTTTCTGCCCGTCTCGTAAAAGTCTACGGTGGCGGGGAGCCGTGTTTCACTTACTCTACGCTGAGCATTTGCCACCTTTCATAGCAACGCTCGGCTGACCCTCACGGCTATTATTATTATTATTATTATTATTATTATTATTATTATTATTATTATTATCATTATTATTGCAGTTTTCCTAATTGTTTACTACAGAGCAATGAACTAAGAGCCCATTGCTTCCACTTCTCCAGGTGTAGTGGGTAACGGTTATAAGAGATCTGCATTCCTCTTACCAGGACACAGTAGATGGTGCTGGTGAGTTGCTGTAGCGCCGGTGGTTTGAGAAGAGTAGTCATGGTCAGCCCAGGTGATTTATCTGTCCAGAGAGAGACAACTTGCTGAAAAGGGAATATGGAAAAAAAAAAAAAAAAAAAAAAAATTATCCCATAGGTATTTCCAAATGTTGGGAATTATTATATGAATGGTACATTGGTGTATCGAAGCAAGATAAAAGATAAACTAAGAATATTAATAGGATACAGTAGACAAAATTTCTTGTACCAGAATTATGAAGCAAAAGGTGGTGGGCTGTGTCCTCAGCTCTCTCTCTCTCTCTCTCTCTCTGCACCACTTTGAAAATAGGAAAAAAAAATATTGACTTAAGACAGTTTGATGGTAGACTTTGATAATGTGATTGGGAAGAATAACTTTTTTTGTTCATTTGCCATAAGTAATTACCAACATGTCTTCTATACTTTCCATCTGCAACACCTTCCAAACCTTCCTTTCTCATTCCATAAAAGTCATAATTAATTTCCTATCCTTCCCACATGTTTTCTCTTTTAACTGCCTCACTCTTCACTGACAACTCTCACTGCCTTTTTGTCACTGGCACTTTGCTTCTTTTTCTTTTTTTATTCTTTCAATTGATACTGACAAGAGCCTCTTTTTCTTTTCCTTCTTATTTCGGCTCCCTTAGTTGACTTTGACCAGTGCCTCTCTTAAATAATAAAAAAATAAATAAATAAATAAATAATTGCTATTTTTTTCTTTTCATTTTTTTTTACCTTTTGGAGTTAAATTTTAAAAGAAAGCTATTGTCTCTTCTATATACCTTCAGTTGTTCCCATCAACACATTAAGAAGAAAAAAGTCAATACCACAGGGCAATGATAATGGACACTTTGCATGACTTGTATTAATCATCACAACCATAACATCAGAATACATACACACACAGGTGAACATGAAGCATGCACCAACACACATACACAACAGCAAAAGGCTTGTCAGAAGTAACAACACCTTTCTTGTAAGCACTGACAAGGAATACACATAGAAAGCTTATTTACTTAAACTCTACGTGCGTGTACATAGGAGGAATGTAGCTATAATAATGTAATCCAGGTAATTGTCTTGGTATGGAGATGACAGATGCTGCTGTTGTGGTGTAGTGGTGTTGTTGTGTGGTGGTGTTAGTCCTTCAAGATGTCAAGGAGGCTCTGTAAAGATGACAGCTCAGCAGGGAGTGGGGAGACAGCCTGGTGGGGGAGCTGCCATACCCCAACTCTACCCAGTGCATCTCCAACACCTAGCAGACTCATGCTGTGGGGAGAGGAGGTGGAGAAGGAAGAGGAAGGAAAAATAAGAAATGGAAGATAGAGGATGGAAAAGCAGAAGAGTAGGAGAGAGAGAGAGAGAGAGAGAGAGAGAGAGAGAGAGAGAGAGAGAGAGAGAGAGAGAGAGAGAGAGAGAGAGAGAGAGAGAGAGAGAGAGAGAGAGAGAGAGAGAGAGAGAGAGAGAGAGAGAGAGAGAGAGAGAGAGAGAGAGAGAGAGAGAGAGAATGACTGGGTTAGAAGGCACTTTCCTATCACACACCCACACATTGTTTACATAGCATTTAAAAATTATGCATACTACAAATCATATAAGAATTAAAAGAATAAATAAAACACACACTATCAATCATCAAAAAAGTAAAATACACATATGAATAAATCAGTGCCGAGTCAAAAGAAACAGATAATAATGAATGGCTAGAAATGAACTATAATCGAAACACTACTTCAGTCATTAAAAAGAGAAGTAGGGAAAACAAACTTAATCAATGAAAACACACACACACACAAACACACACATAACAGCTTAGAAGGAACTTAATAACGAGACTGTGTGCAAAACCAATCCATGAATTTAGGACAAAGTTGGATGCAAAGAGGAACAGAGACAGGATAGGATGAGACTAAGGCCTGTGTTCTGAAATGCTTTGCTCTCTCACCATCACTGCTTTGCAAAGGTCCAGTTAAAGATACTTGTGGTTTTTAAGAGTGTTTTTATTGTTCTGGTGAGAGATTGGCACAATTTCTAGTTTGTTAACCCTTTCAGTACCATGCCACATCTTCATATTTATTTAAGTTACTATCAGGCAATTTATACAGCTAAAGAATCTCATGTGAGGATTAAAATAGTGAAGATCCTGAATCATTAACCTTCTGATGTCCATAGACCCTTGCTAGTGTAAATAAAATCAACTAGTCATACTCAAAACTCAAGGTACTGAAGGGGTTAAAAGAAGAAACTTTTGAAAACCTTGCTAGTTGTCTCTGTGGCCTTGAAAACTGTTGTAGTGAGAGGGGAAGGCATTTTTTAATATGGGATATGAATGTGGCTCCTTTCCTACATAACACCAAGATAAATACGAGGTAAATACACACACACACACACAAAAACATACACACGTACTTCCGGTGATTAAAACAAAGAGCAGTGGCAGGAGCAGCTTTGTCAGGGGTGATGAGAGTCAAGAAGGGCTGACGGCTGGCTCGTGTGTCCAGGTCATACAAGGCAACCTGACCTGAGGCAAGACCAGCGGCAAACACAAGAGGGCGTGAGGGTGACCACTGAGCACACGTCACTGGTTCCTCGCTGTGTGTGGTGGTGACTGGCTTGTTGGGCTGTTAGGTTAGGAAGTTAAATTGAATTAGATTGGGTTAGGTTAGGTTGGGGTTAGGATTTAGTCTATAGATATATACTAATCTTAGCTTGATCTCAGAAAATAAAGAATGGTAAAAAAAAATATAAACAGAGAGAACGGTCGGAAAACTCAAAATGAACACACAAAAACAAGACAAATGGAAAGAACACAATGAAAACTACACACACACATAGAAATTAGCCCAAAATGACAAACAGGAAATAGAGAACAAACACAAAACAACCAGAAAACTTAAGAAAAAAAATTAAATTAAAACAAAGCAAAGATAAATAGCTAAAAAAAAATACACAAAAAACTAAACACACACACACACACACACACACCTGCAGGAGGGAGTACAGGCGGATTTGGCTGTCTGAAGCTGCTGAAAGAAGGGCATGGCGGTGGTGGGGTGAAAACTGAGCCTCCACGACCTTGCCGGTGTGAGGCGCCAGGCAGGCCGTCACACACCGCCGCAGACCAATGCCAGAGAAGTCCATTACTGTGGGTGCCTGTGTGGGTCAGGGTTACGGAAAGTTACGTTAGGTTAGGTTGGTTAGGTTAGGGTAGACTCTCTCTCTCTCTCTCTCTCTCTCTCTCTCTCTCTCTCACACACACACACACACACACACACACACTAAAAGAGGCAAGTAATCATGAACGTAGAAGAGAACACACATACAAGTTGAAGAAAGAAATATATTCAAACAAGACAAAGAATAGTAGATTTCTACAGACACATTGATGATAATGGCAATAAGTGAGTACAAACTTAGGGAAAATCAGACAAGTACAGATATATAGACTACACCACACCACTACAGCTCAGCTACTGTAAATCACACACACACACACACACACACACACACACACACACACACACACACACACACACACACACCTCAGAGTTAGCAGAGCACAGGAAGAGGCTGCCTCCCTCCCCGCCCAGCACAAACAGAGAGGGGTCGTCATGGCTGTAGGAGGCGGTTGCAATGCCCACCCCACTGTCCTCCCCTACTTGGGTCCTCACACCCCTGGGGATGTCCTGAGTCCTCACCATGTACCTGCAGGGAATCATCAATCAGTCAGTTAATCAGTCAGTCAGTCTATTTAAGTTAGGTTAAGTTTAGGTTAAGCCAGGTTAAATTAGGTTTTGCAAATGAGCCATTTTAATGTATTATTGAAAATGTTACCAAGAAGAATGTTTGTGAAGGTGCTGCATGGAAATAAAGGTGGTTACAGGGGAGGAAGGCTGGGTGGTGGGGTACAGGGGTAGGGTGGAGGAGTGTGTGTGTGTGTGTGTGTGCGAGAGTGAAGGTGGTTACAGGGGAGGAAGGCGGGGTGATAGGGTACAAGGGTGGAGGAGTGTGTGTGTGTGCGAGAGTGAAGGTGGTTACAGGGGAGAAAGGCTGGGTGGTAGGGTACAGGGGTGGGGTGGAGGAGTGTGTGTGTGAGAGTGAAGGTGGTTACAGGGGAGGAAGGCTGCCTAGTGGAAGTAGAGGTGGGATGGTGAAGTGTATGTGTGTGTGTGTGACAGAGATGGTGGTAGAGGCAAGCCACTTCACCAGGCAAGGGAGTGTTTGGCCAGGGAGGCAAGGAGGCTCTTCTGCTGTGCCCACCAGGATGGAGCAAGGCACCAGACAGATA
The DNA here is from genome assembly GCF_017591435.1 of Portunus trituberculatus. Classification (NCBI taxonomy): domain Eukaryota; kingdom Metazoa; phylum Arthropoda; class Malacostraca; order Decapoda; family Portunidae; genus Portunus; species Portunus trituberculatus. The sequence goes on from NC_059288.1 coordinate 5,639,333, forward strand.
TAGCAAAACATGCAAGGGAATAGGAATAGAGGAAGAAAATGACAAATGAAGGAGGTAACACATAATTTGATAAAACAACTCATAGACACATCCTGACTATTTAAACACAACTATGAAGACAGTATGTGGAGAGCAATGCTAAAACATATCTCCTGAATCTTAAAAGTCTAGAATTTTACTGACTATTATTCCAACTGTGCAAAAAACTATAATTTTCAACCATGCAATCTTGACCTGACACAGCTTTGACCTAACCTGACCTTGACTCACCCAGCCTTGAGGGTCAGCTGCTGCTTGGTGAGGTTCAGTGACCACACCAGCACTTGACCGGTGGTGGTGGTGGCAGCAAGGGTGTGGGGGGCACGTGGGGGCGCCATCTCCTCCTCTGACCCCTCCCAGCTCCACCCATGCCAGTGTTGTCACCCCACCACCCCCACACTCCCCAACAGCCAAGGGGTGACCTCCTCCGTGTGGGACAGGTCATAAACAAGGACTTCTCCTATGGTGGTGGCAGTGGTGGTGCAACAAATAAATAAGAAATAACCATAAACAAACCATCAACCCCTTCAGTACTGGAATGCATTTCTACCTTGAATTTTGGAAGTGATTAAACAATTTTGTTCACATTAGGAAGGGTCTATGGAGGTCAGAAGATTAATGGCCAGTCAACACTACTCTAATTCCCACATAAGTTTCTGAAGCTGTATAAAATCATCAAATAGTAACCAGAATAAACAGGAAAACACATCCTGGTACTGAAGGGGCTAAAAGGATATGGGAATTGATGATGAACATGAAAACAAATTAGATTAAACAATTACCAATTCATAAAACTACCACAGCTTTGGTAATGAAATGCTGCCAGACTCAACACTCAGCACTCAGACACTCACCATTGAAAGTGCCAGCAGCAAAGAGTGCCGGGTTGGAGGGGTGGAAGGCCAGACTCAGCACACAGGATGAGGCCTCGATGGTTCTCTCTGGCTGGTTGGCGTCAAAGTCACTGCGGTTAATGTTCCACACGGCCACGGCTCCCTTGTGGCCGCACCAGTCCTGATGCTCCACCGCCCCAAACGTGACGCCAATCACTGACCCGGTGCTGCTCCACGCCACGCTAGACACCACACACTGGGGACCAAGACGACCATTTGACATACTTGAGAAGGGAAGGCACCACAACATCACTGTCACGTGGTGTAGTGAGGTAGTTTTTTTCTTATATGTAAGATTGGAAACCCGACCAAGGGCAACAGAACACTGCAGTTAAGAAGAAAACAATGAATAAAAAGACCTACTGAGGTGCTAGTCCCAAACACAGTAAAAAAAGTTATCCAAAAGAATGGGATAAGTGTCTTACAACCTCCCTCTTAAATGAATTCAGGTTATAGTTTTTCAAGTGATTTAGCATAACACAGCGCCTTACATGTAGGATCCCCCAGCGTGCAGAACCTCACCTCAGGGTCATTGTGGCTGCAGCGGAGGGTGTGCAGCAGCCGTACCCCTGAGGCCGCCTCCTCCTCCACAGCACCATAGCCGAGGAATGCCTGACTACGCGCCTGCCGGTCCAGCTCCTGCAGCACTGGAATGAGAAGGAAGTCAGTGCTTGTGTGGCCATTGATTCATCGTACCTCTAATTATTGTTCATCTTAGCAGTATTTAAAGCCCCCCATAGTAACTTACCTCTTTCACTGCTACACGGAACACTTCAGAACACTAAAAGCAACATATAAAATCCTTCACAGAATCTACAATGAAGAAATGTGAAAGAAAAGTGTAGGTTATCAAATATTCAGAGGAGACTGCAAAACAAGTAAAAAAAATGCCTCAGAGTGTCTTGCAATTAAAGAAACACCTCAAATACCACTGAGTTAATCCATCAGCTATACTGCCATCATGCCAATTGTTTCTGTGCACCACAAACACACCAGAGGCACAACAAGGGGACAAAGCAAGAAATTCAAAACTGAGATGGTTCAGAGATGTCAGAAGGAGGAATAAAGCATATGTAGGACAGGAAGAAGAAAGACTAAAAGGATTTACAGATGAAGTGAAACAAGAAATACAAGTAGCAGTGTGATAAAGGAAGGCACAGAAGACTAATTAAAGAAGAATAACCTGTTGTGACAATCCTTTATGGTAGCAGAAGAGAAGACCAAAGGGATTCATAGATGAAGTGAGATACAAGTGATAGTATGAGAGAGGAAGGCACAGATCAATTAGAGAAAGGTGACTAGCTGTTGCAATCCCTTATGGTAGCAGAAGAGAGGAAGACATAAGGGATTCATAGATGAAGTGAAAAAATAAATACAAGTTTGTTAAGAGAAGGATGATCTGCTGTAACAATCTCTTATGACAGCAGCTGAAAGAAAGGTATTTCCTGGCATCACAAACACCTCCTCCTCCTCCTCCTCCTCCTGTTCCTCTTCCTCCTCCTCTTCTTCCTCCTCCTCCTCCTCCTCCTTCTCCTTCACTGAGTCCTTGCCTTTAGGTGTGATGCGCTTGAGGAACTCTGAGAGAGATGCCTCATTGTACTGTGGTGTTCCAAGGCTCCTGGTCTCCTCCTCCTCTGTTTGCACTCCAGCCTGGGGACACAAGAATTGGTGAAGAAAATAATAGCAGGGTTAGTTGAATTATAAGGCATGCATCAAATTACAAGGAAAGTGTGATTTATGTGGTATTTTGTTGGGGATTCAGGGAAGTTAAAATGAAGATAAAATTACAGTTGAATTCATCACAGAACTGAGTGTAATTTTGTTCAATATGTGAGCAAATGTGATATAAAAGGTGAATTAACTGGACATGAAAGGAAATGGAAGAAACATGAAAATATAAGGAATTAATATGGAAAGATCAGATTAACATGCCACAGAAATTAATAAAAGGAAGGAAATGAGTCAGAAATGTAGGTATTGTGTAATGAAAGGATATCACAGAGCATATCAGTGGTCTATGGTGAATGACAGGCTTAAGATTTGATAAAAGAAAAGAACAAATTGACTATATTAAGAAGATTAGTTGAGTTAATTGACCATACTAAATCAGCTTTAATACATGAAGCAATTGTTTTACTTAAGAAAGAATGAAGTATTAAATATTAAGAAAGTTTCTCATATTAAGGAAGACTAACTTATCATATTAAAGAATTTAGATCCTATTAGAAAAGAAAATAGTTAAATACATTAGTAATCATGTAGTTTGTCATATCAGAGAACTGGTAAACACTGATGAGCATGTTCCTATCAGCGTTTCAGAATACATCACGACACTCACCTCAATCTGCTCAACGACCTGACACTCACTCTCCTCAGTCCTGACCTCATCTGTCTGGGTGCCGCCTGATGTCTGTGACCTGACGAAACAAAGGGGGAGGAATGCTACATGAATTTAGTCACTATTATAACTTCACTATGCCCACAATAATATTAAATAACAATAATAATACAACAATTACAACAACTACTACTACTATTTCTAATAATAATAATAATAATAATAATAATAATAATAATAAAAGTAAAACTTAACAATACAAAAAGAAAAAAAAAAAAAATTTGCCAAGAAAATGTCCAGCCTAAACCTTTGTGATGCAAAAAATGGCTAAACTAATTATATCACTTAAAGGCAAAATGTGTGATTAGCATTTTGATTTCTACTAATTCCATAAAAAAAATGAAAAAAAAAAAAAAATCATCACATTTCAGATATTTCCTTTAAAAATTAGATTATGTGTGGTATGCTTAAATAGATACCAAGATTATGCTGCCCTATATAAATACTGACAGTTGACACACACACACACACACACACACACACACACACACACACACACACACACACAATCATCAATATACAGAGTGATGATTGGCATGGAAAAAATGGATATGTTACAATTAGGTAAATACACACACACACACACACTCACTGTTCAGTTTTCCAGGTGGAGGAGAAACTGGTCGCCGCATCATTGTGACTGGAGAACATGACTGGGGGCTGCTCAGGCGTGACACCACAGGACACCACCACCACCACCACCACTACCAGGCAGGCACGCACTCCCTCCTCAGGCTTAGGTGTGTTAGCAAGTGACAAGTCTAGTAGAAATATAATAGTAGTTGTTGTTAATTAAATATGTATTCTACTTTTTTCTTGTTTTCGTTTCTTTACATTTTATTATTATTATCTTTTTCTATTTTCATTCTATTTTTTACTATGTTTACAGCAAGACTATCACTCGGCTAAGTAGAGTAGTAGTAGTAGTAGTAGTAGTAGTAGTAGTAGTAGTAGTAGTAGTAGATTCAATTGAGAAGAATATAAAGTAGTAGTAGTAGTAGTAGTAGTAGTAGTAGTGCTTTCCCGGCGATCAGGAATGTTATTGTTTACGTTCGCGACCAATCCAGATTCTATCCTGTCACGAATCCGGATTTGCCTCATTTTACAGATTCTAATAATGATTAATTAGTAGGATTGCAAGTAGCGTGATGCAAAAGTAACTGGGTGATTATGCATTTCTGATTTAGGGTTCTGTCCTAGTAAAGTTGTTCCTCCATTCTTATATTGTGGCTAGACAACGCTAAATTTTATGGCAAACTGTAAAGAAAAAAAAAAAAAAAAAAAACTAAACTAACCCATACGAGCAAATAAATAAATAAATAAATAGAAATAAATAAATAAATGAATAAAATAAAAAAAGTAAAATGAATAGATAAATAAATAGATAAATAAATGGAAATAAGAATAAAAATAAAACAAATATATAGTGCCGATTTTCACGCTCATCACGTCATACATAACACATAACACTCCATGTCATAAAACATAACAAACACACACACACACACACACAAAGAAAGAGAAACATATCACACAATAACAGGACTTTATATCACCAGCATGGCTTACACCGCCCCCAGTCACCAGTCACAAATCTGAGTGTCTTAATTGATGTGATATTTTAGAAAAGTACTATTTTGAGTATGATAGGAGT
>NC_059288.1:5649316-5659316 GCF_017591435.1 Portunus trituberculatus
GGGCTCGGTGCTGCTGTAAAGGTCGCAGGTTAGGTTGGCCAGCTGTCGGTGTTGTGGCCAGTGAGGGGACAGTGAAAGTGGGTGCAGGAACTAGTGCTAGTGTGGCTGTGGTGAGTGTGTAGTGTGTATTACCTGACCACCAGACACACCTGACTCATTAATAGACACTTATATTCCATTCTAGGTGACCTTTTCTTTCTTTCTTTTTTTTTTTTTTTTTGATTGGTTTTTAGGGATTGGTTCTCTCAATAAGTCTTTTTTCCTGCACTTTATTACCTTTAGTTAGTGCTTCTCTCACACACACACCCAAAAATCAGTGAGTCAATAGATAAATATGTGAATAAGTAAATGAATAAGTAGGTTAGGTAAATAGATAAAATAACAAACTGTTCCTCTCTTACATGCAAATAAATTCATTAATGAACAAAAAAATAGATAGATAAATAAATAAACAAAAAGAAAATTAAATAAAATGTTCTATTAATCATTAAATGTGCAAAAGAAGCAAGGAAAACCATTAATGACTTTCTCCTTCTACCTCCCAACCACTCTCCTCACAGAGATGTCCACCCCAGGCAGCAACACCCCAGACAGCCCCAGTAGGCGGCTGCTGCTCATCCCATCACCCATCGTCACCCGCCGCACCCGCACCAAGTCCACGTAAGCCCTGCCATCCCTCCACTCATCTCGCTATCATGTGTTACCAAGATTACTATTTATATCCTGCCATTGTTACCAAGATTACTATTTATATCCTGCCATCGTTCGCACTTCTGTCACTAGTATGTTAACAAGGTCACTGTTCTGTCCTGCCACCCTTCCTTCTTTTGTCACTATGAGAACTGATTTTTACCCTTCCATTCTTCCATTACTGCTGTCACTGATGTATACTAACTTGGATAACTTATTTCTGCCTTGTTGTTCCTTCATTCCTTCATTCCTTCTGTCACTGTATGGAAGTGTGGTAACTGATTTCTTTCCTGCTGTTTTTCATTCCTTCTGTCACTGTGATATGTAATTCAGATAAGTAATTTCTATCCTGCTGTTCTTTCCTTTTCTCCTGTCGCTGATATGTAATTTAGACTTCTTGTTTCTCTCTTGCCATTCTTCTGTTCTTTTTATCATTTATAATAGTAGTAACTAATATCTATCTATCCATTCCTGCTGTCACTATGATATGTAATTTTGGTAACTCATTTCTGTCCTGCCATCCTTTCATTCCTTCTGTCACTATGATAGGTAATTTTGATAACTCATTTCTGTTAACATGATACCTGAATGAGGGTTGTTATTATGGTGCCTGGTATGCCTGCAGGAGTGACATAGCCATCAGCAACCCGGAGGTGAAGGGCAAGGTGAAGTTCTTCTGCCGAGCCAAAGGTCACGGCTTCATTATCCCTGACGATGGCACTGAAGACCTATTTCTCCACATCTCCGAGTGAGTTGTGTTCATAAGCTCTTTGTTCATACTTAGTCTTCTCTCTGCTCATCACTATTTATTCTACAGTTGTTATTTTGTCATAGCGTCTCTTTCTTTCAGTCTCTCTCTAGTACGTCCTCTCTCTACTCATTTCTATGTATGGTATAGTTTTTCATTTTCCATTATTGAATTTAGTGCCTTTGTCTTTCATCTCCTTGTCTCTAAATCTTTTTTCTGCAGTTTTTCATTTTCCATCATAGTGTCTTGTTTTCATATCTCTATCTGTAGCAAGTCTTTTCTCTACTCATCACTACATAATCTGTATTTTTTTTATTTTCTGTCATTTGAGTAGTGTTTTTGTCTTTCATCTCCCTGTCTAGTAAGTCTTCTCTCTGCTCATCACTGCTCACCCTCGTTTTTCATTTTCCGTCATTGAATATAATATCTTGTCTTTTCACCCAATTACACCATCTCATCCCATCACCTCATCCCCTCAACCTGTGCCCTTCCTGTAGCATTGAGGAGCACTTTCCCCTCACCTTATGTCACTCTCATCACCTCACCCCATCACCTCACCCCCTCACCCTGCTCCCTTCCTGCAGTATCGAGGGGGAGTATGTGCCACAGGAAGGGGATGAAGTCACGTACCGTCTCTGCCCCATCCCCCCCAAAAGGGAAAAGTTTCAAGCCACTCACGTCCGGATTGTTAATTTCACCCCCGAGGTTCACCACCGCTGGGACTGCAAGATTGATGAGGAGGGTCACTAGGCCTTCATCACTGCCAGCACTTACACACACTAGTTAAGATATGAGGACCATGTTCGCAAAGGTTTCAGTCTCCCATCGTGGGTGTTCTTAGGTTGCAGTGTTGATGTCCAGGTTTTCAAGGGTGTTTTGATATGGTTTGGTTGATTAGCAGGTTCTAGAGGGAGGTGTTTGGGTTGTGAAGGGTGATTTCATGGTTCTGGTGATATTTTAAGGTGTAGTGGAAATTACTAGGGTCTTGAAAGGTGTTGTTATGGTTACAGTGATAGTTTATATTGTTATGGAAATTATTTGGATTTTTAAGGATGTTTCCATGATTGCAGTGGTATTTTAGTGAGTGTTCTGCATCATGAATGTAAAAAGCACCCATGAAAGTGTGATTAATCCTCTGTGACCTTTCAAAAGAGTATTCAGAAAAGTTATTAAGAGTTTTCAAGGCTGCCTTCACGATTATAAGGATAGTTTAAAGAGAGTTTCAGATCACCCGTGGAAACCTGACTTGTTATCTTTGCGGCCTCTGAAAACAACCTTGACGAGAGACCAAAGCGTTTCAAAGTACAGGTCTATACTTTGGTCTATGGAATCCTAATTGTTTTTTTGCTAGTTTTTAATCAATATCTGTGTGTGTTCATAACAGTTATATACACACATTACCGTATAAGTTAATAAGTTAAAAAAATCTACCTTGTGTTTAGGAAGCCATTCAACCTATAAAGCATGAAGAAACCAGAATCAAAAGTAAAACTGGAAGAAAATGGTACCTTTAAAGAGAACCATCTGCTCTGCCCTGCTCTGTTTGTCTGTCTGTCCGTCTGTTTGTCTTCCCTCAGCTTGGCATGTCAGGTTAAGATGGCCGGTGCTGCTGCTGCTGCTCATTGCATTAACAGAATCAAAAGGTAGAAAGAGAGAAACTAGTGTTGAGTACTTTAAATAGAATGGTCTTGGTCTCTTGCTCTGTTTTCCTTCAAGCTTGTCCGTTTGGAAGGCTGTTGCTGTTGCTCATTACACAAGAATGAAAATGTTCGTATGGGAGAAAAAAAACAATCTTGCTCTTTTCCTCTCATTTCCTCTCTTTTTCTCTCAGGCTTGTCAAGTGTTCATGCTGCCGTGTGGTGCTCAGGAGGCTGTTAACATCGCCCACAGTAAAATATATGAAATCAAAACAGAATTGGAGAAATAAAGGCAAATTTTCTCTCTCTCACTATTTTATCTTGGCTTATCAAGTGTTTGCTTGTATTTCTCACTGTGAAATTCATGAAATCAAAAGCTCAAATTGAGGAAGATAAACTGCATTGGTCTCCACAATTTCTGTCTTCCTGGCTTGGTGACATAAAGGTCGTGTTGTGTCAGCTGGTGTTCGGTGTTCAGGCATGGTGCTATTATGTGTTAGTGTTGTGTGGCAGCGTAGCATATTTAAGGTTCTCTCACTGCTTGGGGACTGCCATCTAATTGGGCCATTTTGTTTAATAATTTTTGTCGCCCTTGACCAGATTTCCCCTCATGCATAAATCAATAGATAAATAAAGAGCAGTCACTGAAGCTCAAAAATGCTGTGTGTGCTGCCTCCTTTTGGCAGTCATTGGCTTGGCTGATGCTAATGGTGCAGCTTAGGACTGTTGGCATAATATTTAGTGCTGGTGTTAGTGTGGTGACAGGCTTCCTTGGCTAAGTGGGAAGAGAGATTGGTGGTGTGATCCTGACTTGCTGTTTATAGTTTTCTCTGCAATAACCCAATTCTGCAAGTCAACATTCCTTCTAGAGTACCTAATTGTCATGGTAAGAGAGTGATGGCTTTGTCCTTTCCTCATTTTTCATGCTTTTCTCTCCCAACAAGCTAGTTTTCAAGTCGGTATTCCTTTATAACCTAACTCATAAGGTAAACAGTGATGACAATATCCTGGTCTCTCTCCTTTTTTTTAGTCTTCATCCGTCAAGCATGTCTTTTTTTCCTTTTCTCCTTTTCTTGTTGTCACATTCCTGGCAGCCAAATTTGTAAGATTAAAGGATTGTTGACATTATCTTTACCCTTTTTTTTTTTTTTTTTTTTTTTTTTCAGATTTTCCTTTAGCAAGCCAGTTTTCAGTCAGTAATTCAAAGTCACATTCTTGATAGCCTGGTTAATGGGCTTCCCATTGTCAATATACTGACCCATTTATCTTATTTTAATTTGTAATTAGTTGTTTTTCTGGCAGTAATTCTGACTCAAATTCCTGGCAGCCAGATTTGTGAGCTTACAGACTGGCAACATTATTCTGATCTTTTATTTCTATTTTTCTCTTGAACTAGATTTTTTTTATCCAACAAGCCAGAGTGACATTCCTGGCAGCCTTTTCAATGAGCTTAACTTTACTATAGCTTCCTTACAGCTACTGGCATGTCATGCTACCATTTTCTTAAGGAAGTGCTATGTTCTCTCTGTTTTCTATGGTACTTCCAAGTCATCTAGGCTTTTTACTGTTGTAGGTTGATGGTGTTCAGATAGCTAAGAACTGTTGTAAGCTGAATATTTATGGCATTTTAAAATCTCCAGGAAGTCTTAGTTTTCAACATTGTTTGTTTCCTAGATAGTTATTAAGTGTAGCCAAACTGAAAGGTCAACACCCAGACCTGCCCAGCACCACCTTGGGAAATTGACAAGTGTTGGTCCTTGTGACTTGTGACTTGTGCTGGGGTGGAGGATGTTGGTGGGGCTGGTGTAGAGTACAAGGGTTTTAGGTAACAAGTGTAATAGGTTAAGCTTCCCTGTAACTACATCTAGTATGTAAGTTAGCCCTGCTGCATGAGTTTGAAGCATTTTGTTAGGTTGAGTTGATGAGTGTGTGCAGATACAATACTAGTAATATCACTGGTGCCAGTTGAAAGGTTAGTGAATTCAAACAAATTTATGACAATATCCTAAGAATGTAAGAATATAAATCACACTTGAATTAGTACTTATTATTACAATATGATTGGTATGAATTAAGAGACTGAGAGGAAAAATTGGATGCAGAGTGACTGAGATGTTACAGTGGTGTTTTCTAGACAGGTTGGAGAGTTGGGAGTGTAGTAGCTGATGAATTCCTGCCACTGCACTCGTTACCTGTGTACTCTCTGTGGAAGGTGAAAGCTAAGTAAGACAGACAAAGCAGATGAAGTGACTTCTAAAATTAACAATATGAAACCTGGTGCAGGATCACATGTGGCACCATTAAGGTTGTCATGCATGGCTTATACCGAGAGTGGAAGGACCAGAACACAATACTGAAGGGAAGGAGGACCTATCAAGTGACAAAGCAGAAGAGGTCACAAGAAGAAGAAGAGCTGATCTGTTCTATCCTTAGTGTGTAGGGCTACCAACTTTTGCCATTGTAATAACCAAACATGTTGAGTAACATTGTTTACTGTGTCAAGAATGTAGCTCTTGTATTTGTAAAGAGTTACTAGACATCTTTTGGGAGCTCCTACACCTCTTTATCTTGTGCTTCCTCTCATAACCACTGTACACTGTGAACTCCTGTCATTACCAAACTGCCACAGAAGAGACACAAGGTTGCTGATAAAGACTTCCACTAAAACAGGATGAAATAGGGACGTGATAGATGGAAGTGTGATTTAATATTGACACTCTTGTCTGGTATATTTTGTGGAATGCTACGTTGTGTATGGATGACTGTGTTTTCTGCTTGTTGCGTGTTCCGTGCAGCAGAGTGGTGTGTTGGTTTGGTTAGTAAAGTTTTGTAATGTTTTAAGTCAAGTTTATATTCTTTAACGGCTATTTTGAAATTTTTTTTTAATATATTGTTTAGTCATGTACTGTAAGGGCTTCTGCATTTATACTCTAAGGTTTGATTGATTAGTTGAATTTACGTCAGTTTGTGGACTGGATGAATGCACACGAAGACTGTGAGAGGAGGACTTACTGTTGCCTCTCCTGTGTAAGATTGTACGACATATGTGACAGTTCCTTAACTAACATAACATAGCATTAGATTGTACTTTACTGACTAATCAAATTTCATCTTATTTCACTGCCAGTTTTACAACTTCCAACATACATTCTTCTTTGACCAAAATGAAATAGTACAAGTTCTCTGTAAAAGTTTTTTGTGTGTGATAAAATTTGCAAGTTTGTGAGTAAATTAACATGAAATTGATGTAAAAGTTAGGACTACATTCTCAGATATTTTGGCATCTCATCTGATTACTTGCCTCATGCTGTAGTGGAAGTCAGCGAGGTTTTCAAGGGTATTTTTCTGGCTATGTTGATAGTTTAACAAGAATCCTGCATCATCAAGGGGACTAACACCCATGAGTACTTGACTGATAATCGCAATAACCTTTGAAAATAGACCGTGTGGGATTCATCGAGGTTTTCAAGGATGTCTTCAAAATTAAAGCATTGATTAAAAAGGAATCTAAGCTATCAATGGGAACAATTACCTTGAGAACCTGATCAGTCATTGCTGTGGCTGTGGAAAGTAATATTGTTAGAGAACCAAACATTTCTGAGTTACTTGTCATGCTGTGCGCTGTGTGGCAGGTGTAGTTGCCAGGACTGCAGTGCCAAGTGTAGTATGTTCCTGTTTAGGGCTTATTGGAGTGTCAGTATTTCAGGCCTGGGACATTTTAGTGTATGGTAGATTGGAGATGAGACACCAGAGTACATGTAAACAGTTGACGACCATACATGCAGGAGTGAAGGTGAAGCAGCGCCTCCCGGTGATATATGTGATGGTAGAAAGAAAATAACCGTTATCAAAAGCTAAATTGTTTATAAATGGTAGTGTTAGTTTAAATCTGAAGTGTTGTAGCAGTGAAAAGAAAGGTGTTTGTGCTCTAGGGTGTGGCCGTGAGTGGTGGACCAAAGCAAGTGTAGTGATAATAATTAAGGCCAAGGAGGAGTTACTGTTGAGGGAGGATAGGAAACAATTAGAGGTGCTGTAGTTGTATGAGAACTCTTTAGTTACATTCACTGGTCTTGAGCAAATCCTGAGTTGTTATGTGAGGTGCATGGAATAGAAAGAGTGAACTTGCCACAAAAAAGACTTAAATTGACTGGGAACTGGCATCTAAGTGGGCCTTTTTGTTTTATCTTATTTATTGCTCTTGGCCAGATTTCTCCTCTTGCATGAAAAAAAGATGCAATAAGAAGATGAGTAACTTGTGCTTAGTGTCATCTCATCTCTGGGTCTGCAAAGGCTCCACCAGTTTTCAGGTTTTGTAGAGAGACGACCTGAGATTGAATGACGATACAAAACACTGGTGGTGAATGCTGAATGTCACTTAATTTATCTTGTGTGTAACCATTAGTCCACTGCTCCTCTCTCACTCATGGTTCACTTGTATCATGGGAAGGAGCAGGTGAAGGAGGCACATCTTATCTTCCTCAGTCACTGCAAATGTCTGGCTATGGATGGCTTGCTTTCCCTTCAAAGTTGATGGCTAGTTCACCACTTTTTAAGCCACTGTCTCATATTTAGTCCCCTATTTAGAATGTCAGTAACTTGGCCTCATTTGCAGCCTGTAGGTGTCAATAACTTGGCTTTATTTCTCCAGTGCACAGTGTAGCCAAGCATTCAGTAGTTGCATGTGGTCCATTAACACATTAAGTAATTAACACAACGACACTGGCCACGAGGCTCAGCGCGGCACCAAAGCCTGTATACTGAAACACTTTGCTCTCACCAGCACTACATTCCAAAGGCTCTAGTTGAAGATACTCATGTTTTTTTAAGGGTATTATTATGTCTGGTGATGGATTGCCAAGATTTCTAGTTTATTAAAAGCAGAAAGTGTCTTGGAAATCCAGCCAGTTGTCTCTGTGGCCTTGGAAAATTGTCGTGGTGAGAGAGCAAAGCGTTTCAGATTACAGGCTCAAGTGTGGTGGGGTGACCTGCCGCTGGTGGTATTCGGTCAGTGCTGGCTTTGCTTCAGCTGCTGCAACCATGTTTTAATTTGCTCATAAGCTGTGTATTTTTTACTCTTAATTTTACTCTTGTATTTTTATTAATACAGTCTGTTTTATTGATGAGACTTCTTGTATTTTTGATGAAGTGCCTCCGTTTTTTTTTCCCTTTTTTCAGATATGTTTGTGCCTGGCTGATAAAGATTGATTTTGCTTGGGCAGTTTATGAGTGATTATTGATGATTTTTATGGCACAGAACTTTGAAGTGCATAGACGGATCTAAGTAACTAAGTAGTGAACATACAGGTATACATATACTAAGGACAAATCATTAGTATGCTTTATTTTATCACAGGAACTTGAGGGAACAGGACTCATCTACATCCACCATCATCCTTATCCAAAAATTTATCTGAGCCCATTCCAGTCATCCACCACTACTTTTAAAACCAGCTTCTTCTTATATCCTTTTTGCAGCTAATGACTAACATGTTACTTCTTGTCTTCATTATTCACTCTAAGTACTTTGTTTACCTAATTCTTTGTTATATGTTTCCAATGCCACTTAAATACCTCCATCAGTTAACCATAGTCTGTATTTCTCTAAGGTAGATTGTGTTGTAAGAGGCTGACTTGCTGGGAACTTTTTAGTATTGCAAACGTGAGTCTTCATTTTGCAACATCTTTAATTATGACGTGAAATAATTATATGAGGTCAGCCAGCAGGAATATCTATGCTATTTATCAGAAGTGTTGAAGTTAGGATGTTTGCTTCGTGGTTCAGCTGATTGTGCAAGTTGAGAAGATTCATGATTTAATATTGACTTTTAAGATTTAGATAAAGTTGAATCATTCTTTTGAGGTGAGATTTGTAGTTTCATCAAAGTTCAATATAATTTTGTGAGCTGAGAAGATTTGTAAGTTTGAGTTTGACTGTTTATTGAAGTAGTTTTTATTATCAAGAGCGACACAGCTGGGAAATAATGACAGAAAACCATGAACAGTATAGTCAGGCATTAGTGTATAATGATCTCAGGTATTGAAGGGTTGCTAAGTTACTATGACAGTGAAGCAAAAATGAGCCTTATAGCACTTAGTATTAATTGTACGTGTTGAGGGAGACGATAGCGAGAGTTGTAGTGAGTGAAGCCATGAATAAACAATGAATGATGGGTTGAGTATTACGGGCATCCATTAATCTCTCTCTCTCTCTCTCTCTCTCTCTCTCTCTCTCTCTCTCTCTCATTAGCACACACACACACAGTGAATTTATCAGTTTCTTTCTTTATTTTTAGTTGTCATTTATTTGTTTTCCTGGTCTACTGGTTCACCATTTTTTTTTCTACCCGTGACTGATTCATAGAAATTGATTTCCTATGTGGTATTTGCAAGTGAGTTTATCTGTTTATTTTTGTCATATTATTTATTTACATTATTTAGTTATGCCTAGAAAACTTCCTGTTTAGTATTTACAAGCGAGTTTAATCTTAATACCCTCGTTGAGAGAGAGAGAGAGAGAGAGAGAGAGCAGCACAACTAATGAGGTCTGAGAGGACAAGATGACTGGCGAGGAGACCCCAAGAACAAGTAAAGGTTTCCATATCTCTTCTATTTTCTCACAGCTAGGGATATTTTAAGCTACTACAGTTACTCTCAGATAATTAGAGTGTATGTGAATGGCGTGTGAGTGGAGTTATATAATGGGAAAGTGTTAATATAAGCTACTAGTAGTTGAGTTGAGTGTGTTGTTAGGTAAAAGTGTGTGTGTGTCTGTGTGTTATTCGAAGCTTCAGTGAGAATGTAATTTTATTATATATATGTTTTTATTCCCTACACTATGTAAGACAATTTTCTTATTATTGTGTTAGTAGTTAGGAGTGAGAGTTGAGGCTGGGACAGGGTAGGCTACAGGGAAACAGTTCCACAC
>NC_059288.1:5671816-5674316 GCF_017591435.1 Portunus trituberculatus
AAACGCTTCCCTTTAAATTGGACCCTTTAAAACGCTTCCTTTAAATGGACCTTTTAAAACGCTTCCCTTTAAATTGGACCCTTTAAAAACGCTTCCCTTTAAATTGGACCCTTTAAAAACGCTTCCCTTTAAAATGGACCCTTTAAAAACGTCACCCTTTATAATGGACCCTTTAAAAACGCTTCCCTTTAAAATGGACTCTTTAAAAAGCACTTCTCTTTAAATGGTCCCTTTAAAAACGCTTCCCTTTAAAAATGGACCTTTTAAAACACTTCCCTTTTTCGCTTTAAATACCTCCTTTAGGAACGCCTCCCTTTAAATAAACCCTTAGGAACAAACCCTTTTGAATCTCTCTTTATAATCGCTTCCCTTTACTGTCCCTTTAAATCAACCCCTTAAGAATACACCCTTTTAAATATATCCTTATAAATGCCACCCTTTAGTCTCCCTTAAATAAACCCTTTAGGAATAGACCCTTTTAAATATCTCCTTACAAATTGTTCCCTTATGTTTCCCTTTAAATAAACCCTTTAGAATGAACGCCTCCATTGATCTCCCTTTAATCTATCAAAGTTTCCCCTTTCCGTTTTCTTCTCCAATAAAGTTCGTATTTTTTCTTTAAGTAACTTCAAGCCTTGTGTTAAGTGCGTATGTAACTTTGTGGTAACTTTGTCTTACTTTATGCTGTGTGTTTGATCTTGTTTTACTTGTTTTGTTTTTGTTTTGTTGTGTTTTCATTTCGTTTTTTGATTTTTCTTGATTTTTGTGTGTTTTTTTCCCGTTTTCTTTTTCGTTTTTTTTCTTTGTTTATCTTGTGAATTTCTTTTGATATTTTTTTTTTGGGGTGTTTCTCTTGTCTTGTTTTTTTTTTTTTTGCAGTTTTTTCATCATCATCGTCTTCTTCTTCTTCTTCTTCTTCTTCTTCTTTATCCGTTATTCTTTGTATCATTTTCCTACATTTTTTTCCTTTTTATTTCTCGTATGATACTTTATCTCTTCCTCCTCCTCCTCCTCCTCCTCCTCCTCCTCCTCCTCCTCCTCCTCCTCTTCATAATTGCTCTCAGCCTCCTCATTTACTCCTAATCATCCTCGCTTCCTCTCTCCAATTACTCTCCTCTCACTCTCTCACTCACTCTCTCACTCTCTCACTTTCACCTCTCACTTTGGCTCTTAAGTCCTTCCTTCCCCTCTATGATTGCTCTCTCTCTCTCTCTCTCTCTCTCTCTCTCTCTCTCTCTCTCTCTCTCTCTCTCTCGACACGTACACAAGCTTCTGAACGTGTCAACAGTACTAGAGGAGGAGGAGGAGGAGGAGAAGGAGAGGAATGTTGGTCTTGTTGAGAGAGAGAGAGAGAGAGAGAGAGACATTCACTCACTCACTCACTCACTCTCTCTCTCTCTCACTCACTCACTTATTTTGAAGCTTCGTTTGGGTTCGGATAAACTGCCGAAGCTTCCTCTCGGCACTTTACAACTCCTCCTCCTCCTCCTCCTCCTCTTCCTTGTCACCTTTCTTCCGTTTCTCCTTTCCTGCTTCTCCTCCTCTGCTTCTCTTCCGATTATCCTCCTCCTCCTCCTCTGCTTCTCTTCCGATTATCCTCCTCCTCCTCCTCCTCCTCCTCCTCCTCCTCCACCGGCAGACAGGGTACAGTGGTCCACTTTGGTCATCTTCAGTGATTGATGCCTCCACCTCCTCCCTCCTCTTCCCTGCCTCCCATCCCTCCCATCCCCTACTTCCTCTCCTCGCTTTCCTCTCTCGCCCATTCTCGTTCTTTTGCTTCACTTCTCTCCTCCCTGTGCATGCCATCCTACTCCTCCTCCTTCTCCTCCTGGTGGTGGTGGTGGCGGCGGCGGCGGAGGTGGCGCACACTTTCACTGGTGGCCTGGTGCCTCCTCCCTGCGAAGGCTTGCTGGTAATTTCGTAGAATTAAAACTTCGGAATAAAAGTCAGATGGGTCACCCGCCTCCACAAGCACACACACACACTCACACACACACACTTAGACTCAGACACACTGACACACACACGGACGCACGCACGCCAGGCCGTGGGGCGGGCCAGCATCACGCCGCCACAGTGTGCCATCAGCCGCCGTGCAGCGCGGCCGTGCGTGCAGGTGTTCCGTGGCGCGCCTCCCACGTGGTGACCGGCGCCGTGTGCTCCCCGGGGGGGGATGTGAGGGGCGAGGCGGCCCGGTGCTGCCCGCCAGGTGAGGCTGCCGCCGCCTGCAGGGGGCGCGATGGCCCCCTGAGGGGCGAGCAGTGGTGCACCATGCCCGAGGGCCGCGCCGCGCCGCACCCCAGCAAGCGGCTGCTGCGCTCCCAGTCCCTGCCGGCCTACAGCGGCGTGCAGGGCCCCCAGTGCGCCGAGCCGCCCCAAGATTCCTTCCATGGTCAGGGGGACAGCGGGCCGCCTGAGAGCAGTGACGAAGCCCCGAGGCGGCGGCGGGACACGCGCGCCACCATCATGCAGCACTACTACCCTGAGGGCGGCTGGGGCT
>NC_059288.1:5691816-5696816 GCF_017591435.1 Portunus trituberculatus
TGTGACACCTCCCCAGCGTCCACTGTCACTCCTTCTGCCACACAGAGTGACTGCTCGGTACTCACTACCACGTCTACCGCCACACAGAGCAGCAGGGACTCTTCCTCCATAAACACAGCGAACGGAGTAGATCGCGGTGCCTCTGTTCGCCCACGAACCTCTCCTCAGACCACTTCAGGAGATTGGAGAAAAAAGAAATCTAAGAGGGAAGTGCAGCAGGACGCGAGGAGGGTGTCCAGCGAAGGACTGAGGACTCACCAGGCCACCAAGCAGACACAAAAGCGAGCCAAGGCAAAAGTGTGTGAGTACTGCTCACGGAAAGGACACACTTCTGCTACTTGCCACGCCAGAACTGACGATTTACGTCAGGAGCGTCTCCTACAGCGGCTTCTTACGGTGGAAAGATACACAGCCACACCCTTCCCACCTGCAGCGCCTCAGCCCGCCCACCCCCTCACTTCATTTCAGTCCTTGCCACAACCTCGCCCACTCCTTCCTCAGCCTGGTATCTGGAATCAGAACCAGGGGCGGCAGTGGACCACTCCTCTTCACCAGTACCAGCAGTCGGCCGCGGACCCTAACCACCACCTCGGACTAGCAGGCCTCGCTCACTACCATCCCTCACCATGGTACAGCCAGCTTGCCCCGCCGCCAACTAAAGGTCGTCTCTAGCAACGTCCGTGGTCTCCGGACTAACCTTGCAGACTTATACCACAACTGTGTGCAACGACACAATGCAGACGTTGTTGTGGTGACCGAGACATGGCTGAACAGTGAGGTGGAGCCCACGTATGGCAGGATGCAGGGCTTCACCCACTGGGTGAGGAGGGACCGACAGGAGCGAACAGGAGGTGGAGTGGCTGTCTGCTTCAAGGAAGGAATGCAGGCCCAGCTACTCGACATAGACACGCCTCCAATGATGGAGATGATGTACTTCCGAGTAATGCTGGCAGACCGCTCAGCCCTCCTGCTGTGTGCCCTGTATCGCCCCCCGCGACAAGGGCCTGACTCACTCTGTACCTGACTGAGACCTTAGACAACCTGATGATGGCACACAGCTGCAGCCACGTGCTGATTGTGGGGGATCTCAATCACCACCTGGAAAGAGACGCCTACGAGAATCTCCTGAGGTGCAGGGTCTGACAGATCATGTCACCTTCCCACACATGAACGAGGAGGGACATTAGACCCTGTCATCTCAGACTACCAGGAAGACAAGCTTCAGTGTCATCAGCTGGGGCTCGTGGGCAGCTCTGACCATCACGCTGTACTGACACAGCTGGAAGTGGGCGTGGCTCAGGACGAGGCCACCACCCGCACCATCTGGCTGTGGAACAAAGCAGACTGGGCTTCCTGCGCCGCGACCTGACCCACACCCCATGGGCCACTCTGCTACAGGGAGGAGCAGAGAGTGAAGCACTTGCACTCACCTCTCACCTTCTCGCCCTCCAGAGACGCCACGTCCCACACAGGGAATACACCACCAGATCGACGGATCAGCCATGGTTTGGCTACCGTTGCCGTGTTGCTGCCGAGGCAAAGTATGCTGCCTGGCTCCGCTACAAGAGGAACCCGACTCGGCGCAACAAGGACCTGCACAGGGCTGCATGCAGGAGGATGGTGGTAACCAGCAAGTGGGCCTTAAAAAAGTGGGAGGAAAGCCTGCGCCGGAAACTGTGTGGCACTGGCGTAGGAAACAAAACTTGGTGGTCTCTTGTTAAGGACAAACAAGGAACTGGCCACCAAGAATCCATCCCTCCCTCAGCAAGCAGGACGGTACTGTCGCCACCAGCAGTAAGGAGAGGGCACAGTTGCTGGCTTCCTTGTTTGCTGGAAAAATGAAGGTCGGGAATCCACAGCAGCCACCGCCTCAGCTGGTCCAGCAATGTGAGAAGACTGTCACCATGGTGGAGGTGACGCATCAGCAGGTGAAGCGATTATTGCGGGGGCTGGACACACAGAAAGCCACCGGCCCTGATGACATCAGCCCGCACCTGCTGAAGCGATGCTCCCAGGAACTGGCTGCCCCTCTCACCCAAGTCTTCACAACTTGTGTACGGGAAAACGTCTGGCCTTCAGTGTGGAAGGAGGCTCGAGTAGTTCCCGTACACAAAAAGCTCCAGGACGGACCCAAAAAACTACAGACCCATATCCCTGTTGTCAGTGGTGGGTAAAGTGTTTGAGAGGGTCGTGGCAGAGGTGGTGTGTAGCCATCTCAAGGACAATGCCCTCCTCTCAGACCAACAGTTTGGGTTCAGACCTGGAAGGTCAACCTCCGACCTAATGATGCTTCTCACCAGGCATTGGCAGGACGCCCTCGACGACGGCAAGGACACTATAGTGGTTGCTTTGGACATAGCAGGAGCTTTTGATAAAGTATGGCACAACGGATTACTAGAAAAGCTTCGTGCTAAAGGCATCCAGGGTGGCTTGCTACGACTCTTGGGAAATTACCTGCAGGACAGAAGCCTCAAGGTGGTTGTCAACGGGCAAACATCTGAGTCCCTGCCTGTGGAGGCATCAGTGCCACAGGGTTCAATTCTTGGCCCACTCCTGTGGAATATCTACGTGGATGATCTTCTCCAGCTACTGCCAGGAGTCATGGCCTATGCTGATGACTGCACCCTCTCCTATACCTATCCACGCCAGGACAGTGGGCGGGCTGCTGAGGCCATCAATCAGCAGCTACGAGTGATAAAGGAGTGGGGTGCTCGCTGGCAAGTGACATTCGCGCCGGAGAAGACACAAGCAATGGTTGTCTCTCGGTCCCCAGCCGCCATGGCAGCAATGGCAGGAAAGTTGTCTTTGGCGCTGCTGCTCTCCCACTCCAAGATGACGTCAAGATACTTGGAGTGGAGGTGGATCGAGGGCTGAGGTTTGACAGGCATGTCAAAACCATTGCCAAGAAAGCCTCTCACAGGATCTCCGCTCTCAGAAGGATCGCCAGTTTCCTCGACAGGAAGGGGAGACTGCTGCTGTACAAGGCACAGGTGCGGCCCCACCTTGAATACGCAGCTCTCTCCTGGATGTCCTGTGCCGCCACACACAGAAGGAGACTGGACAGCATCCAACGCCGCGCCATACGGCTAGTAGATGCTGCACTACCACCTCACCCAGAGCCTGAGCGTCCCCTTGATTCACTGGAACACCGCAGAGACGTGGCGGCGATCGTAGTGTTCCATAAGGCACAGGTGCAAAGAGTGCCACATCTGGCAGGGCTGCGTCATCCTCTAAGAGTCACCGCACGGAGCACGAGAACGGTGCTCAATGGTGGTGACGCCGTAGAGGTGCCGCGATCCCACGGGTGTCAGCATCAACGCACCTTCGCAGGACGCGTCTCCAGGATGTGGAACTTGTTCACGGCCGCGGTGCCTCACGTCCAGGAGATGAACACACACAGTGTCAAACTGATGGCACATAAGTGGAGACAGACACTGCCAACTCCTCTGACACTCTTTGTGACGTGACACTCAGTGTAGTGCAGTGCGTGAATAGTGCTAGTGAAGTGAAACGAATAGTGCTCCATTTACATGCTGACCATCTTGTATATTATCTATTTTTAAGTCTTGTAAATATTGTAGAGAAATAGATTGTAGTACCCTTAGAATAGGTAGCACACGACAGTGCGCCTTTGGGTACATGTTCCTTTGTATTAAGTTTTGTTTAAATAAAAAAAAAAAAAGAGAGAGAGAGGTCTCCCTTTCAAGTTAGCTCATTTTAATCTTCTCCTTTCCTTTCTTTGTTTCTTTCTCTTTCTTTTTTTTTCTTTTCCTCATTTCCTTTTGTGTGTCTTATCTGTCTTTCCTCTTTTCCTTTTATTCTCTTTCTCCTTCTCTTTCTCTCTCTCTCTCTCTCTCTCTGCTTTCTTCTTTCCTTTTATTTTTTTTCTTCCTCGTTTCATCAAGTGCATTCCCCAATTTTCCTCTTTTTTCCTTTTTTTCCTTTCTTTGCTTCGTCTAATTTTACTTTTCTCTTCCTTCCTTCCTTCCTTCCTTCCTTCCTTCCTTCCTTCCTTCCTTCTTTCTTATTGTTCTTATATGTCTATTGTTTTGCTTCCCTGTGTGTGTGTGTGCGTGTGTGTGTCTTGGGTGGAAGAACGGGAAAAATACTCTCTCTCTCTCTCTCTCTCTCTCTCTCTCTCTCTCTCTCTCTCTCTCTGGCCAGGTGAGACACGTGATTATTTACCTCCACAGGTGTGTTCGGGTACCTGCCGTGTTAGGTACCTTTGTTTGTGTGTTCTCTCTCTCTCTCTCTCTCTCTCTCTCTCTCTCTCTCTGTCTCTGTCCGTCTGTGTCTGTCTGCCTTCTTGTCTGTCTCTCTCTATTTGTCTGTCTCTCTCTCTCTCTCTCTCTCTCTCTCTCTCTCTCTCTCTCTCTCTCTCTCTCTCTCTCTCTGTTATGAAATTGTTAATATTTGCTCTTGTCACTCTTTCAACATTGTAATTACTTGAGTTTTCCACGCTTCAGTAATAATGATGATGATAATAATAATAATAATAATAATAATAATAATAATAATAATTGTTAGGATGAAGTGAATATGAAGTTTGAGTATTTGGAACAATGTAATTTGCTTGCCTTTCTTTCTCTCGTAATGATAACAATGAGGATGATAATGTTAATGATGATGATGATGAAGACTACTGCTACTACTACTACTACTACTACTACTACTACTACTACTACTACTACTACTACTTCTCTCTCTGTATATTGTAATGATAATAATGAGGATGATAATATTAATGATGATGATGATGAAGACTACTACTACTACTACTACTACTACTACTACTACTGCCACCACTACTACTACTGTTACTACACTACTACTACTACTACTACTACTACTACTACTACTAACCACTACACCACTGCTACTACTGTTACTGTTCTATTACTACTGCTGCTTCTACTACTACAAGTGAAAGTACAAGAAATAAAAAAAGGATAAAAGCAAAAAAAAAAAAAAAAAAAGAAAGAAAAAAAGAGAAAAAGGAA
>NC_059288.1:5701816-5704316 GCF_017591435.1 Portunus trituberculatus
TTCACTCTCCTCTAACACTCTCTCTCTCTCTCTCTCTCTCTCTCTCTCTCTCTCTCTCTCTCTCTCTCTCATTACTCATTTTTACTACCCAGCCTTCATTTGAGGTGGGAACAGGTAGTGGGATAATGGGGGTTTCTCATTCTCACCTGCCTGATTAATGGGGGAACACTCTCTCTCTCTCTCTCTCTCTCTCTTCTGTTAGTGACACTGTTTCTTAATTTCTTGCCATTTGATATATCTTTTTTCTATATCCTGGTTCACTTTTATCGTATTGTTGTGGTGTGTGTCTGTTGGGTTGGTTCTTAAGGGATTGTGGGATTTTTTTAATGGGTTTGGATCGTGTTTGTGGGTTTTGATTAGGTTTCGTTGGGTTTTGTTGGGTTTTGATTGGTTTTGGATCCCTTCAGTACTGGGACGTATTTCTACCTTGAGTTTTGTGTGTGATTAGACCATTTTATTGACATTAGGAAGGGTCTATGGAGGGCAGAAGGTTAATGGCCGCAGTCTTCACTATTTTAATCCCTACACGAGTTTCTCAAGCTGTATCGAATCACCAGAATCAACGTGTCCTGGTACTCAATGGGTTAATGGGATTTGATTTCGTTTTCTATGCTTTTGTGGGTTTTGATTGGGTTTCGATTGTTTTCAATAGTTTTTAGTGGTTTTAATGTGTTTTTATTTTGTTTTTTCTGTGTTTGTGGTTAGATTAGATTTGGTTTAGGTTTGGCAAGGTTTTGGTTAGTTTAAGGTGAGTTGAGTTAGGTTAGATTACGTTAAACTTGACACATTTTCACATGCATTCTATTTACTATTTGGTGATTTTATACAACTTCACAAACTTATATAAGGATGAAAATAGTGAAGACTTTGGCCATTAATCTTCTGACTATCATATACCTTTGCTAATGTCAATAAAATCGTCTAATTATGCTCAAAACTCATGGTAAAAATGCGTCCTAGTACTGAAGGGGTTAAGTTAGAGAATATTATGTAGAGTATTTGTTATGGCCGTGACTTATTGGGTATGGCAGTGAAATGATTAAAAGTAACACAGGTAATCTTATCTTTCCCAGGTGAGTTGTCGCGAGTGTGACAGAGATGGCGCCACCACTGCATGTACCTTACCTTACTTGTTAATTAAATGGGGCGAAAGTGTCTCCAGCTGCAGAGTAAAGTGTTTTTGTTATTGTTGACATAGAAATCGTCTTAATCTGTCACTAGAACCATCAAACCACCTTTAAAAACCCGCATGGTTGAAATTAAGAGTGATGTGACCACTGTTTTCAAAATCCACAGAAATGACTAACTTGGTTCATGGGAGTGATTTTGCTGTTGTTGTCGTAGAAATTGTGTTAATTTGTCACTAGAACCATCAAACTACTCTCAAAAACCTATGTGACTGAAACTAGAGTCTTTTAAAAATATAGATGATGTGGCCACTATTTTTAAAGGCCACAGAGACGACTAGCTCGATTTTTAAAAGTGTTTTTGCCTTTCATAACTTAGAAACCATGTTAATCTGTCACTAGAACCATCAAACTACCCTCAAAAACCTGTGTGACTGAAGAAGGAGTCTTAAAAAATAGAGGTGATTCTATTTCTAAACTAAATTGAGTTACTAGCATTACTGAGAACTAGTGGATTTCAAAGCGTACATTCTATTTCTTTATTTACTTATTTAAATATCTTGTTTTCTTTTTGTTTTGTGGTTAGAGTGAATTACTAACATTACTGGCAACGAGTGAATTTCAAAGCGTGCAATATATTTCCTTACTTATTTACCTATTTCATTTTCCTTTTGTTTTGCGGTTAGATAGAATTACTAGCACTACTGAGAACAAGTGGATTTCAGACCGTACAATATATTTCCTTATTTCCTTATTTATTTTAGTTTCCTTTCGTCTTGTGGCTAAATTGAATTACTAGCACTACAGAGAACAAGTGGATATCAAACTGTACATTCTATTTCCTTATTTCCTTATTTCATTTTCGTTTGTGGGTAAAGTGGCAATGCTGGCAACGATTGGGTCTCAGAAACTGCCTGAACTGTCCTTCCCGGCACTGGAGACCATACAACCAACATTACTCCATACACTTCCCCATAGACAGAAGGGAACTAAAGAGTCTCCATAGGCGGTAAAGGGTTAAGTGAGGGAGCGTACCTATATGTGTGTGTGTGTGTGTGTGTGTGTGTGTGTGTGTGTTTTACCTGTATCGGTTAATTAGTTTCGTGTTTTTTTTTTTGGTGTTTTTTATTGAAAGATTTATCGGATTTGAGTTTGTTTCTGTTTTTTTTGTTTTTGTTTCATACCAGGTTTTATTGGTTTGGTAATTGTCTTTTTTTGTGAGAGAGAGAGAGAGAGAGAGAGAGAGAGAGAGAGAGAGAGAGTTTGATTGTCTTTGTTATATTTATACATAGAGATCCTGTGTCTGTGTGTGTGTGTGTGTGTGTGTGTGTGTGTGTGTGTGTGTGTGTGTGTGTGTGTGTGTGTGTGTGTGT
>NC_059288.1:5709316-5711816 GCF_017591435.1 Portunus trituberculatus
TGTGTACTTTCAATCCTTCATCTTAATTAACATACACTCAGGCAATCTCGACCCATGTATATTTTTCCCTCCATTTTCACTCTTTATCTGTATTCTCCCTACATTTCTCAGTTTCCTCATAACTTGAATAGGGAAGCACAGTGAGGAAGTTTCTAGCTGAAGTATGCATTTCCTGGAGACACGGAGGAATAAGAAAAGGGAGAGAAAAGACAGAAATTGAGAGAGAGAGAGAGAGAGAGAGAGAGAGAGGAGGCCATCAGCAATTAGAGATAAAAGATAAGAGAATATATGCTACTTAACAACGGAAGGGGAGGGGAACTGGCGCATACAGATAAATAAATACGGGAGAAAGGATAAAGGGGAAGGGGGAAGGAAGGGAAGAGAGAGAGAAGAGGGGAAAAGTGAGAGGTAACAAAGGGGAGAAGGGAAAAGTTACGTGTGTGTTTGTGTGTTTGTATTATCAACATTACAGTAAACCATTTCAGGCAGGGACATATATTTTTTTTTTTTTTGCTGGGGGGGTGGTTGCCGAGGGGTGGGGGGCGGCGGTGGGGGGGGGTAAGCGGTTCATTCGTTGGCTCGTCAGGCTGATAATTGTCAAAGGCCACAGAGATAATTAGTCTAGTCGCGTTTCCAGCATTGTTTTCCATATATAATAGCGTAGAATCCTTGCTAAACTGTCTCTACAACTACGGAAACACCATTGAAAACCCTCAAAACTCACTAGAACCACAAAATCTCTTAAACACCACAATAAAATGTATCAGAACCTTTTTAAAACCATCACTAGAACCACGAAAACATCATTGAAAACCCCCAAAACTCACTAGAACCACAAAATCTCTTAAACACCACAATAAAATGTATCAGAACCTTTTAAACTATCACTAGAACCACGAAAACATCATTGAAAACCCTCAAAACTCACTAGAACCACAAAATCTCTTAAACACCACAATAAAATGTATCAGAACCTTTTTAAAACCATCATTAGAACCACGAAAACATCATTGAAAACCCTCAAAACTCACTAGAACCACAAAATCTCTTAAACACCACAATAAAATGTGTCAGAACCTTTTAAACTGTCACTAGAACCACGAAAACACCATTGAAAACCCTCAAAACTCACTAGAACCACAAAAACTCTCTTAAAAGACCACAAAAACAACTAAAACCTTTTGAAACATCTCTAGAACCACGAAAACGCCATTTAAACCTTAAAATCTCAATAGAACCACCAAAACTTTTATAAAAACCATAATAACACCTTTGAGAACCCTTTTAACACTCTAGAACCGACAAAACACGCTTCAGAACCCGAGTAACATCCACTAGAACTTGCTAAACCATTATTAGAACCACGGACACATTCTTAAGAACCTCAATAACACCAGAACCACCAAAACGCCCTTCAAAACAGGAGTAACATTCACTAGAACTTGTTAAACTATCACTAAATTCACTAGAACCACCATTAAAAACTCCAATAAAATTTCTAGAACCTTCAAAAATATCACCAGAACCCCAATCATTCCAACAGAACCACTAAAAACACAACGAAAGACCCCCGTTAGCACTAGAACCACCAAAATTCCCTTCAAAACTCCAACAACACCCTCCAGAACCTTATAAAAAACATCATTAGAACCACGACAAGAACCTGGAAAACACCCAAAACTCACTAGAACCACAAAAAAGCAATCTCAGCCACTAGAACCCTTAAAAAACATCCCTAGAACCACAGAAACACCAATAAGAACCCCGGTAAAATAGAACCACAGAAAAACATCCTTAAAAACCACAATAACACCACTAGAACCTTTAAAAACACCTCTAGAACCTCAAAAACACCCTTAAAAATCCCAATAACACCACTAGAACCTTTAAAAACATTTCTAGAACCACAACAAACACCATTTAGAACCACGATAACACTAGAACCACAAAAACACCCTTAAAAACTCCAATAACACCACTAGAACCTTTAAAAACATCCAGAACCAGAAAAACACCATTAAGAACCCCAATAAGACTAGAACCTCCAAAATGCTCTTCTAAACCTACTAGAATCTGCTAAACTGCAACAGAACACTTTTGAAAACGAGAGAAATTTTTATGAGAGAATTTTTGAACCTACAAAGAGGCACTGAGAGAGAGAGAGAGAGAGAGAGAGAGAGAGAGAGAGAGAGAGAGAGAGAGAGTGAGTGAGCTATGTATCATGACACGCAAAAAAGAAAGATAGTGAGAGAGTTTATACTACATTACCTTTCTAGTTCGTGACTGGACCGAGTGAAAAAGAGAGAATGGGGGAAGGAAAATTTTGACCTCTCTCTCTCTCTCTCTCTCTCTCTCTCTCTCTCTCTCTCTCTCTCTCTCTCTCTCTCTCTCTCTCTCTCTCTCTCTCTCTCTCTCTCTCTCTCTGTGTGTGTGTGAAAAATTGATGTGAGTGAAAATGTTATGTGTAATGGAACTAACTCTCTCTCTCTCTCTCTCTCTC
>NC_059288.1:5726816-5731816 GCF_017591435.1 Portunus trituberculatus
ATTTAGAACGTGATACAGAGGTGTGAAAAGACGTGTTTATTTCAGGCCAGGGAACACACTCTCTCTCTCTCTCTCTCTCTCTCTCTCTCTGTATGTATGTGGATATTACGCTGCGTCAGGGGCCCCGGGAGGAACATTATGCGCGGTAAGTGGCCTTTCGCTTACATCTCAATATATTACCTTGTTTGTTTCCCTAAAAATGCCGTTAATTTATGTCCACCTTTCTTATGCTCGCTGAGGGGCTGGGGGAGGGAGGGAGGGGGGGGTGTTTGGTGGGGGCTGTGTTTTATGCTGAGTGAGTGGCCCCTTTGTGTGCTTGTTATGCTTAGTGAGTGGTTTGTTTATATGCTCATTAAGGGGTTCTGTTTTATTATCCTTGGTGAGTGGCCTTGTTTTTTTTTTTGTTGTGTTGTGCTTGGTGAGTGGCCCTGGTTTAGTCATGCTTGGTGAGTGGCCTTCTTATATGCTGACTGAGTGGTGTGTGGCCTCTTGTTATGCTCGCTGAGTGGTGTGTGTGTGTAGGGGAAACTTGTTATGCTTGCTGAGTGGTCAAGGGGAGGGGTGTGTGTGTGTGGATGAGGTCTTTTGTTATGCTCGCTGAGTGGTGTGTGTGTGTGTGTGGGGGGGGGGTGGGGGTGGGGGATCTCTTGTTATGCTGGCTGAGTGTTGGTTTAATTAGCAAATGCGTCTTGAGGGGCCTCCAAGTAAGGAATGGGCAAGATGGCGGAGGCTGGACTGAGGAGGGGGTAGGGGAAGGGAAGGAGGGGGGGAGAGGAAACTGATCATCTCCAGGTTTTTTCTTCTCCTCCTCTTACTCTTCTTCTTTTTCCTCCTTTTCTTCTCTCTCCTCCTCCTCCTCCTCTTCTTCTTCTTCTTCTTCTTCTTTTTCTTCTTCTTTTCTTCTTCTTCTTCTTCTTCTTCTTCTTCTTCTTCCTCCTTCTCCTCCTCCTCCTCCTCATCCTCCTCCTCCTCTTCTTCCTCCTCTTCCTCTTGCTCTTCCTCCTCCTCCTTTTCCCTTCTCTCGAGATTCCAACTTTATCTAGTTTCTGTTATGTACCCTGTCTTCCTCTTCCTCCTCCTCCTCCTCCTCCTCCTCCTCCTCCTCCTCCTCCTCCTCCTTCTCCTCTTCCTCTTCTGTTAATACCTATTCCTTCTCCTTCATGCTATTTCTGGTACGAATTTTGCACACACACACACACACACACACACACACACACACACACACACACACACGCTATTTTCCCTCACAGTGTCCCTCTGATAAACCAATATCCTTCACCTCCTCCTCCTCCTCCTCCTCCTCCTCCTCCTCCTCCTCCTTTAGTATATTCTTCCCCACGGGATTTTGACCTCCTCAGGGTAAACAGGAACTGGGGCAGAGGAGGTGGAGGAGGAGGAGGAGGAGGAAGAGGAGGAGGAGAAGGAGGAGGAAAAGCAGGATGGAGGTTGAAGATGGAGAAAGACAAAAAACTCCAAGGAAGAATGAGGTGAAGAGGAAGAAGAGGAGGAGGAGGAGGAGGAGGAGGAGGAGGAGGAGGAGGAAGATGCCACAAGGAAGGAGGAGGAAGAGGTCAGGAGGGACGGAAGGAGAGAGAGAGAGAGAGAGAGAGAGAGAGAGAGAGAGAGAGAGAGAGAGAGAGAGAGAGAGAGAGAGAGAGAGAGAGAGAGAGAGAGAGAGAGAGATTTAAGCTTGTTATGCCAGACTGTACCAAGCATTTTTAAAGGTAAGAGAGAGAGAGAGAGAGAGAGAGAGAGAGAGAGAGAGAGAGAGAGAGAGAGAGAGTGGAGTGAAAGAAAGTGAAGTGTGTGTGTGTGTGTGTGTGTGTGTGTGTGTGCTATCATCACTCTTGTCCTTTGCAATACAGAATCCAGAGAACGACACACACACACACACACACACACACACACACACACACACACACACACACACACACACACACACACACACACACACACACACACACACAGAAATTCGTAACACTTTTCAAACCTTCCATAATTTTCATCTACACATTTTTCACATACATTTTCTTACATACATTTTCACGAACACATTTCTGTAACCCCTCACGTTGTCTCGGGCTGAGCTGCGTTGCTACGAAAAATCCATGAAATGACGTTATGTTGCACTGAATTACGTTTTTCTATCGTTTATTTACGTTAAGAGGATGAGATTTTTTTTTATGTAGGCGTGACAGCTGGCCAAGGGCAACAAAACAAGGAAACAAAAAAAAAAAAAAAAGGCCCACTGAGTTGCCAGTTTCCTTAAAAGACAAAGAATTTAGGGACAAATATCTTGATACCTCCCTCTTAAAAGCAGACAAGTCGTAGGAAGATGGAAATACACAAGCAGTTGAAGCAGGCAAGAAGTTCCAGA
Organism: Portunus trituberculatus; assembly: GCF_017591435.1. Taxonomy (NCBI): domain Eukaryota; kingdom Metazoa; phylum Arthropoda; class Malacostraca; order Decapoda; family Portunidae; genus Portunus; species Portunus trituberculatus. The sequence continues at coordinate 5,729,194 of NC_059288.1, forward strand.
GTTTACCAGAGAAAGAGATGAATGATTGAGAGTACTGATTAACTCTTGCATTAGAAAGGTGGACAGACTAGGGATGAGAGGAAGAAGAAAGCCTTGTGCAGAGAGACTGGAGCAGGAGGAGGAGGCATGCAGTTAGCAAGATCAGTGGAGCAGTTAGCATGAAAATAGCGATAAAAATAGAAAGAGATGCAACATTCCGGCGGTGAGAAAGAGGCTGAAGACAGTCAGTCAGAGGAAGGGAGTTGAGGAGACGAGAAGCTTTTGATTCCACCCTATCTAATAAAACTGTGTGAGTGGAACCCCGCCAAACATGCGAAGAGTACTCCATGCAAGGACAAAATAAGGACCTTGTACAGAGTTAGCAGTTGGAGGGGCGAGAAAAACTGACGGAGAGAAGGGTGTTTGTTCTCCATGGTTCTCTTTCGTTCTCTTTCTGTATTGTGTTTTATCATCCTCTGTCCTTGTCTTTCGTTCTGTTTCGTTCTCTATCGTTCTGTTTCGTTTTCTATCGTATTTAATGGCTGCAGTAGAGGTGATGAAGTGGTGCAGGTGACGTGGGAGGAGGAGTTTAGTGCACAATTCTGACTGTCAGTATTCAGAATGTAGTAATTAATAATGTGTTGAATGTTTGTAAAGCTGTATTAGATGTTTGTTACTTCCCAGACTGGTGGAGGAATAGAACACACTTAGTAATTTGCTTCCTGCTACTACAACAACACTAACAATATCAATTACAACTGCTGCTACTGCTACTGCTACTACTACTACAACTACTACTACTACATAACTTTCCGGTACTGAGTCAATAGGAACTAGTGGAATAATAGATAAATTTATGCACAAGAGTGATAGATCGAAACAGGCGAGCGTTCATACAAGGACTGCAACCACACACTTTTTTTTTTTTTTTTTTTATATGGAAGAGGGAAAGTGGCAACAAAAAAATAATTAAAAAAAATGCCCACTTGATTGCCAGTCCCCGTAACCCCTTCAGTACCATCGTTTTCATATTCATTCTGGTGACTATTTAGTGATTTTTTCAGCTTCAGAAACTTATGTGGGGGATTAAAATAGTGAGGACTCTGGCCATTAACCTTCTGACCTCCATTGACCCATCCTAATGTCAATAAAATCGTGTAATTATACCCAAAAACGCAAGGTAAAAATGCGTCCCAGTACTGAAGGGGTTAAACTAGTGAGGACTGTGGCCATTAATCTTCTGACTTCCACTGACCCTTCCTAGTGTCAATAAACTCGTCTAATCACACTCAAAACTCAAGGTAAAAATACGTCCCAGTACTGAAGGGGTTAAAGCAGCTTCAGAAACTTATGTGGTGATTAAAATAGTGAAAACTGTGGCCATTAACCTTCTGACCTCCATTGACCCTTCCTAATGTCAATAAAATCGTCTAATCACACTCAAAACTCAAGGTAAAAATACGTCCCAGTACTAAAGGGGTTAAAGATGACTGCATTTAGCCAAAAGTGTGGGAGAAATGCCTTGAACCCTTGCGTTATTGTGTTCTGAAACTGCGACACTGCCTTGGAATACATAGTTGGAATGGAATACTTACGTTGAGGGAGCAGGTGTGGTAAGCTTGCAGTATTTTTGCAGGTGTAATGGAAACGGTGTGCTGCGGCGTGGGCTGGCGTGGCGTGGCGCGGTGATAAATACACAATACTTGCAAGGAACAGAGAGGGAGGGAAAAAAAGACTTGATAAATGAGGGAAGCAGGGAGAAATGTAATAAAGCTGGGAACTGGAGAAGAATAGTGATGAATTGTAGTGATGGTGAGGAATGGTGGTGGTGAGTGTAAGTGACTTGGTGCAGGGCGTGTGAAGTGAATAATGAGTGATGATGGTGGAGATAATAAAGAAGTGGATAGATAGATAGATAGATAGATGAATAGATAGATAGATGAGGAAATTAATGAAAAAAAGTGGTAAAATGATAATAAATGCAGCAGTAGTAGTAGTAGGAATAGTAGTAACAGTAGTAGTAGCAGTAGTAGTAGTAATAGTAGAATAGTTATTACCAGGACAAACAAAACTAAGAAAAAATAATAATGATAATAATATAAACAGATCTAAAAACACCAATAGTAGTAGTAGTAGTAGTAGTAGTAGTAGTAGTAGTAGTAGTAGTAGTAGTAGTAGTAGCAGCAGCAGCAGCAGCAGTAACAAGGAGCTCAGGTAACAAGGGACAAGTAATGACACGACTTATACTCAAGTTTCACACAAGGGAAAAAAAGGAAAAAAAAGAGGAAAAAAGAGGAAAAAGAGGAAAAAGAGGAAAAAGAGGAAAAAAGAGGAAAAACTCAACTTACATCTCATTATCTGGAATGGAGAGAGAGAGAGAGAGAGAGAGAGAGAGAGAGAGAGAGAGTGATGGTGATGATGATGATAATATTGGGTCAAGGAATATGATATGAGAGATGACAGCTTCCCTCCCTCCCCCTCCCTCTCTCTCTCTCTCTCTCTCTCTCTCTCTCTCTCTCTCTCTCTCTCTCTCTTTCTTTTCATCTCTTATTTCACCATTACACTTCTTCTTTTCACTTTCTTTCCTTCCTTCCTTCCTTCCTTCCTTCCTTTGTTCCTTCTCTCCTTCCTTCTTTTATTCCTT
>NC_059288.1:5746816-5749316 GCF_017591435.1 Portunus trituberculatus
CATTACTACTACTACTACTACTACTACTACTACTACTACTACTACTACTAACAACAGTGACAATCTATAACACCACCACCACCACCACTACCACTCTCATCACCACCACCATCACCACCACCACCACCACCGCTCCTTTACGCGACTCTCTTTGTTGTAGTCACTCCTTCAATTCGTTTTCTCTCTTACTTGGTTGGAGAGAAAACGGGTCTTTATTGCCATGCTCATATATTTTTACTAGTTCTCTCTCTCTCTCTCTCTCTCTCTCTCTCTCTCTCTCTCTCTCTCTCTCTCTCTCTCGATCACTAGTACCTTCTCCTTGTCTTATATTGAAACATATCATTATTTAACTTTATTGTGATAGACATTATTATTAAGATTATTAAAAAAGATTATTATTAAAAGATTGGAAGAAATAGCTGGTTTAAGAAATACATCGATGTCTCCCTCTAATGTTACCCGTTTTCTGTGTCTTGGCTGTGTGAGAGAAAACGGATCTATGCCTCCCTCCTTCTCCTTCTCCTCTCTCCCACTTCTCTCTCTCTCTCTTTGGCATCATGGTGAGAAAGCTTAGTGTTTGAGTACAGGCACAAGTCACAAGGTCCACATATAACACAGTAATTAATTCTCACAGTGCTTCACCACAACCAAAGGACTCAATACTGAAATGTCTGTCTCTCATCTTGATACTTTTAAACCCTTCAGTACTAAGATGCATTTTATATATTTATCCTGGTGACTATCTGGTGATCTTATACAGCTTCAGAAACTCATATGGAGGATTAAGATGGTGAAGACTGTGGCCATTAATCTTCTGACAGCCTTAGACGCTTCCTAATGTCAATAAAATGGTCTAATGACACACAAAACTTTAGGTAAAAATGCGTCCCAGTACTGAAGGGGTTAAGAGGACATATTCAGAATCATTGGGGGGTTTTCAAGGGCACAGTAATGACACACCTTTGTTCTTGAAGGGGGGTGAGGGGGGTGGGTTTGGGTACCTGGGATACACACACAGCTGGCTCAGGGCGACTCGTGACTCCCAGACCAGCTGATCATTGTTGACATCATGGCTGGGAGAACTTTTTTCAGTTGAAGGGACACAGTGAAGGAATGACAGTGTTACATGGTCGCAGAGTATGTCAACACAAAATAATTAACCCTTCAATACTGGGACACATTTTTATCTTGAGTTTTATGTACGATTAGACCATTTTATTGACATTACGAAGGGTCTATGGAGGTCAGAAGATTAATGGCACCAGTCTTCACTATTTCAATCCCTCACATAAGTTTCTGAAGCTGTATCAAATCACCAAATAGTCACCAGATAGTAAGCACAATGAAGATGGAGACGGATCATGCTACTGAAAAGGATTAATAGCCAAAACACAAAATAAAAGGCCAGTCTGCACACACACACACACACACACACACACACACACACACACCTGGAGCAACAAAGCATTCCTAACTTTTCCTTTCAAGTTTGCTCAAATTAGGAGAGCTTCAGTAACGCAGAGACGATTAGCGGGGTTTGCAAGATCGTATTTCCAGTAGTAATGTAGAAATCTTGTCACTCTGCCTCTAGAACCTTAAAAAAAACAAAATCACTGGTTTCCAAAGACTACAATTGAAGATACTCATGTTTTTAAGGATATTTTTATGGTTCTAAGTTATTAAAAAGATATACTGTCCCGGCTAGCTGTCTCTGTGGCCTTGGAAAAATATCGTGGGGAGAGATCAAGCCATTTTCAAGTTTTAAGGGCAAATTGTGGTACTGACGATGGATTGACTGCATTTCTAGGTTGTTAAAAGGAGAAACTGTCTTTGGATCACGGGTAGTAGTCTCTGTGGCCTTCAAGAACAATCCAGGTGAAAGAACAAAGCGTTTCTGAAAAGTAATACGGAGCGAACACTGTGATGGCCAACCGCTGTGTTACTCTGCCAGTCAAACACACACACACGCACACACACACACACACAGTAACTTATAAAAAAGAAAAGAAAAAAAAGGTAAAAAAAACACAATTACACCTACAATTACATACAAATACATGACATATTACAACACACCGCAGAATTACACCAATTACTTAGCACTTTCTTGACTAATTACATAGAGGAAGAATATTAGCAAGATTTATGTCAGCTGTGTGTGTGTGTGTGTGTGTGTGTGTGTGTGTGTGTGTGTGTGTGTGTGTGTGTGTAATTAAGGAAGGCCAAACCAGGTCTAAGTAATTAAGCTTCGACCTTAATTGGCTCAAATGGCTACCTGTGTGTGTGTGTGTGTGTGTGTGTGTGTGTGTGTGTGTGTGTGTGTGTGTGTGTGTGTGTGTGTGTGTATGTGTGTGTGTGTGTGTTCCTCTTTATTCTATCTTCAACTCATGTCTTTTATATTTTCCTCTCTCTCTCTCTCTCTCTCTCTCTCTCTCTCTCTCTCTCTCTCTCTCTCTCTCTCTCTCTCTCTCTCTCATCTACACGCCACTCCCATCCACCT
>NC_059288.1:5754316-5756816 GCF_017591435.1 Portunus trituberculatus
GGCCTCACATTATACGAAGGATTTAGACCTATTAGAATAAGTGCAATGAAGAATGTCTAAAAGGATACACGGCTGAAGGATTTAGGAAGCGAGATTTAAGGATGCTAAATATGCATTCTTAGAGAGACGTAGATTAAGAGGGGACCTATTAGAAGTATTTAATCCCCTTTCAGTACCGTGATGTGTTTCCATATGTCCCCAGTACTGAAGGGGTTAAAATAGTGAATGCTCTGGCCATTAATTTTCTGACCTCATGTTAATAAAATGGTCTAATGGTACACATATCTCAAGGTAGAAATATGTCCCAGTATTGAAGGGGTTAAAATAGTGAATGCTCTGGCCATTAATTTTCTGACCTCATGTCAATAAAATGGTCTAATGGTACACAGATCTCAAGGTAAAAATGTGTGCCAGTATTGAAGGGGTTAATGGTATAGGGGATAAACATTTGAAATATTTGAAACATTTGAAACATTTAATTATACCACATATCACCACCATTCTAATACACCCTCTCTTTCTGTCTCTGTTATTGTTGTTGTTGTTGTTGTTGTTGTTGTTGTTGTTGTTGTTGTTGTTGTTGTTGTTGTTGTTGTTGTTGTTGTTGTTGTTGTTGTTATAGTACTTGTTGTTACTCTTGTTTTGTTCTTGTTCTTATTATCATTGTCATCATCACCACAATCACCACCACCACCACTACCACTACCACTACCATCATCACCACAACCACCACCACCACACCTAACACACACTCTCTCTCTCTCTCTCTCTCTCTCGCAGGTAAGCTAATGCCGGGCAGCAGGTGGTGGTGGGGCGCCGGGCAGCAGGTGAGCTCTGGGACAGGTAAGGCGGCCGCCACGCCACACCTTGCTCGCAGTGGTCAGCGGGGCAGGTGAGTCTCTTAATTACAGGTGAAGTGCCCGTGTGTGTGTGTGTGTGTGTGTGTGTGTGTGTGTGTGTGTGTGTGTGTGTGTGTGTGTGTGTGTGTGTTTGTTGTATTTGATTATTCGTAAACATTCGTGTTATTTTAAAATGGAGTGTTTCTTTATTCTCCTCCTTCCTCCTTCCTCCTCCTTCCTTCGCCTCCTCCTCCTCCTCTTCCTCCTATCATTATTTATTTACATATCTCGTCATTCTTTCATTAAAAATAAAGAAAAAATAAATAGTTTCCCATTATATATTTTACATTTTTCATTACTATATTTTGCATCACGCCTTAATTATCTCGTTTCCTTTTATGACAGAGAGAGAGAGAGAGAGAGAGAGAGAGAGAGAGAGAGAGAGAGAGAGAGAGAGAGCTACAGTGTAATATATGCCAACATTGTGAGCTACACACGACTAAAATCATTATATTCTGAAAGCACAAACTTGTTCTCTCTCTCTCTCTCTCTCTCTCTCTCTCTCTCTCTCTCTCTCTCTCTCTCTCTCTCTCTCTCTCTCTCATTATTTCTTTTTATTTCCTCTTTCCTTTAATATCACCCTTACTTCCCTTCCATTCCCTCCTCCTCCTCCTCCTCCTCCTCCTCCTCCTCCTCTTAACGTCAAGGACACTCAATCACTCCGGACTTGTTCTGTACGTGATCAAGGCCGCTGTTCGTCCGTCCGTGTTCGTAGCGCCCCGGCTGACCTTTCCACGAACGGAGCAAAGGTCATGGTCTGGAAGGAGGAGGAGGAGGAGCAGGAGGAGGAGGAGGAGGAGGAGGAGGAGGTAGAAGAAGAAGAAGAAGAAAAGTAGACAAGGAGGTTATATTTTGTGATCTAGTGTGTGTGTGTGTGTGTGTACTCTCTCTCTCTCTCTCTCTCTCTCTCTCTCTCTCTCTCTCTCTCTCTCTCTCTCTCTCTCTCTCTCTTTATCAGGTAGTAAATCTAAAGGTAAGGTGTTTGATTAAGTCTGCCCTTATTCGCTAATCGGAGGAGGAGGAGGAAGAGGAGGAGGAGGAGGAGGAGGAGGAGGAGGAGGAGGAGGAGGAGTAGTAGGAGAAGGAGGAGGAGGAGGAGATGTAAGAGGCGGGACATAGTGTAGCAGAAAGATGATTGCAGAGAGAGAGAGAGAGAGAGAGAGAGAGAGAGAGAGAGAGAGAGAGAGAGAGAGGTTTAATGGCTGATGATGGAATGTTTATAGCGATGTTGGTTAGCGAGGAATGTTGGTTGTTGTTGTTGTTGTGGTGGTGGTGGTGGTGGTGGTGGTGGTGATGGTCGGCAGGTGATGCAAACAGTACTCTCTCTCTCTCTCTCTCTCTCTCTCTCTCTCTCTCTCTCTCTCTCTCTCCACTAAATCTTCCACATTTACATAAGTGGAATGTCTCTTTCTGCTTCCAAACTCCACACTCCCTCCTCCCCTCCCCTCTACTCCACTCCACTCCACTCCTCTCTATGTGGACGAGGGAACGCTGCCTTGTGGTGGAGAGCGTGTGGAGTAATGCCCCCCTCTCTCTCTCTCTCTCTCTCTCTCTCTCTCTCTCACATACGGTCAGTGCGCCTATGTACATGTGAAGTGGAT
>NC_059288.1:5779316-5781816 GCF_017591435.1 Portunus trituberculatus
CTCCTCCTCCTCCTCCTCCAACCTTTTCATCCTCTCCTTCTCTCTTTCTACCTTTTTTTCCTTGTATTTTTTCCCCTACATTCTGCTGTCACTCTCTCTCTCTCTCTCGGCGAACTTTGAACGTTTCGATAGTACCTGAGTTGACAACATTTGATGGCAGACCATTCCATATATTGACTATGCGATTAAAGAAAAAGTGTTTGACTTCATTTGTTACAAAACGCTTACCAACAATTTTGAAACCATTGCTTCTGGTGACATTTGACTGGTCGACTGATACGTATTTTTGAATATTCATATTTGCAAACCCATTAAAAATTTTGAAAAGCATGATAAGGTCGCCTCTTACTCTCCGTTTCTCAAGAGAAAATAAATTTAATTCCTTTAGGCGTTCCTCGTAGGATTTGTTCCGCAACCTTGGGATCATTTTGTTAATCTGCGTTGTATTTTTCTAATTTTTCAATATCTTTTTTGTAATACGGTGACCAAAACTGAACATTGTATTCGAGATGTGGACGGACGAGTGAGTTATATAATGTTAATATTATTTTTTCAGACTTGAAAGTGAAAGATCGTCCAATGAAACCAACTAATTTATTCGCAGTTTTGACGACTTCAGTACAGTGTTTGCTAGGCTTGAGGTCTGCTGAAACAATGACACCAAGATCTTTTTCTTTGTCCACACTCGTCATTGGGATATCATTCATCTTGTATGTCGCCTGAGGATTTTGATTTCCTATGTGTAATACGTGGCATTTATCTATATTGAATTTCATTTGCCACTTGTTTGACCATTCGATGAGAGTATCTAAATCTTTTTGCAAAAGTTGTCTTTGGCTTTCTGAGTCTACTCTGTTTGCAATTTTGTGTCATCTGCGAATTTTGAGAGCTTACAATTTATTCTTTCATCAATGTCGTTAATATATATAATAAAAAGAATAGGTCCCAGAACTGATCCTTGAGGAACGCCACTGCTTACGTTAATCCATTCTGAAGATTTACCATTGATCACAACTCGCTGTTTACGATCAGACAACCAATCCTCGATCCACGCTGCAATGTCACCAGTTATACCATGCGCTTTTACTTTGTTGATAAGACGTTTATGTGGCACTTTGTCAAAAGCCTTTTGGAAGTCAAGATATATGACATCAACCGCTCTAGTGTTGTCGTACAAATTATATATATCATGGAAAAAGTCAAGTAAATTTGTTAGACATGACCGCTTGTTTCTAAATCCATGTTGTGATTCGTTTATTATGTTGTTACTTTCTAAGAATGCAACAACTTTATCCCTCAAAACTGTCTCCATTAATTTACCTACCACTGAAGTGAGGCTAATTGGTCGATAATTTCTAGTTTGAGACTTGTCACCTTTTTTAAAGATTGGAGTTACGTTAGCGAGTTTCCAGTCATCAGGAACTTTACGAGTGCTAAGTGATTTATTAAAGAGGATAGACAATGGTTTAACAAGTTCTTTCTTTGCCTCTTTTAGTATTCGTGGAGAAATTTTATCGGGACCAGGAGTTTTGTTTGTTTTAACTTTATTTATTGCGCTCAAAATTACATTTTCTTGGATATCGCACGTATTTAAACAGACATTATTGCTGTGATTTGGTGCAGTTGGCTGATTTTCTGAATGAGTTTCTTCAGTGAAGACTGACGCGAAGTAATTGTTTAATTTAATAGCCATTTCAATTTCGTCGTCCGTGTGTTCGCCATTGTCTAGAGCTAGCGGCCCTATTGATGAAGCTATTGCTTTTTTAGTTCTGATATAACTGAAAAACTCTTTAGGATTTGTCTTGCTACGATTGGCGATATGGAGCTCATAATTTTCTTACTTTCCTTATAAGTTTTTAGCATTGCGTCGCAATTGGTCATGCTCAATCTTGTCTCTTTCATTGTGTGTTGTTTTGTATTTGTGGTAGGCGCGTTTTTTAGCAGAGAGACAGTTTTTTATTTCTGAATTCCACCATTTAGGTTTATAGCTGGTGATTGAGCGCCTATTTCGTAGTGGAATAGAGGATTTTACAGCTCGGTCTAGTTTAAATGTAAATATTTTCCACGCTTCATTTATACAATTTGCACTCGATAATTGGCTCCAATCGCTTTCAGACAGAATTTTTCTGAGTTTTCCAAAATTAGCTCGACGAAAGTCAGGTACTTTTTCTTTACTTACATTTGTGAGCATCTTACTTGTTTTGACATTGAATGTAATCGCCCGGTGGTCACTGGTGCTGAATTCGGAACCAACTTCTACATTAGAAATTATATTTTCATTTGTCGTTAAAATAAGGTCTAAGATATTATCACCTCTTGTTGGATGTTGTACGAGTTGATCAAGACCACTTTCTAAAAGATTATTATACAAATTTTGTCCCGAGTGTGAATTTAAAGGATCGCCCCATCTGTTAACGGCAAGATTAAAATCTCCAACAATTATGGTCTCATTTTCCGAACAAATTTCCTCCTCAGGAGGAGGAGGAGGAGGAGGAGGAGG
>NC_059288.1:5786816-5791816 GCF_017591435.1 Portunus trituberculatus
CTTCCCCTCCTCAGAACAAGAGTTGGCGCAGCAAGCCACCTGGAAACACTGCTTGGTTATTTCCACTTACTCCCCAGCCACAAATCTGTCTAGTCTCCTATTTCAGTTCCTTATTGACTCAGCACTAACAATTTGAGTCGTTGTAATTGTTGTCGTTTTGGGGTTTGTTATGTATTTATAGTCTTAGAGCTAATAGGTGACTGAACTGTAAGAACTGCTCTATTAATTCTTTTAGAGCCTGCATTGGTGACTAGAGGGTTTAATCACACTTCCTGAGCCTGTATTGGTGACTAAAGGGTTTAATCACACTTCCTGAGCCTGTATTGGTGACTAGAGGGTTTAATCACACTTCCAGAACCTGTATTGGTGACTAGAGAGTTTAATCACACTTCCTGAGCCTGTATTGGTGACTAAAGGGTTTAAATCACACTTCCTGAGCCTGTATTGGTGACTAGAGGATTTAATCACACTTCCAGAACCTGTATTGGTGACTAAAGGGTTTAAATCACACTTCCTGAGCCTGTATTGGTGACTAGAGGGTTTAATCACACTTCCAGAACCTGTATTGGTGACTAAAGGGTTTAATCACACTTTCTGAACCTGTATTGGTGACTAAAGGGTTTAATCACACTTCCTGAGCCTGTATTGGTGACTAAAGGGTTTAATCACACTTCCTGAGCCTGTATTGGTGACTAGAGGGTTTAATCACACTTCCTGAGCCTGTATTGGTGACTAGAGGGTTTAAATCACACTTCCTGAGCCTGTATTGGTGATTAGAGGGTTTAATCACACTTCCTGAGCCTGTATTGGTGATTAGAGGGTTTAATCACACTTCCTGAGCCTGTATTGGTGACTAAAGGGTTTAATCACACTTCCTGAGCCTGTATTGGTGACTAGAGGGTTTAATCACACTTTCTGGAGCTGTATTGGTGACTAGAGGGTTTAATCACACTTCCTGAGCCTGTATTGGTGACTAGAGGGTTTAAATCACACTTCCTGAGCCTGTATTGGTGACTAGAGGTTTTAAATCACACTTCCTGAGCCTGTATTGGTGACTAAAGGGTTTAATCACACTTCCTGAGCCTGTATTGGTGACTAGAGGGTTTAAATCACACTTCCTGAGCCTGTATTGGTGACTAGAGGGTTTAAATCACACTTCCTGAGCCTGTATTGGTGACTAGAGGGTTTAAATCACACTTCCTGAGCCTGTATTGGTGACTAGAGGGTTTAAATCACACTTCCTGAGCCTGTATTGGTGACTAAAGGGTTTGAATCACACTTCCTGAGCCTGTGTTGGTGACTAAAGGGTTTAATCACACTTCCAGAGCCTGTATTGGTGACTAAAGGGTTTAAATCACACTTTCTGGAGCCTAAAAAATAACTCATATTTTAGAAACACGCTTTATCAGTAGTTTTAGAGCTCAATACGTGATAGGAACTTTGGAACATGCTCTGTTAATCGTTATAGAGCCTCGTAAGTGACTATTGTTTTGGAACGCGCTCTATCAATCCTTTTAGAGCCTCTTAAGTAAGTAACTACGGTCTTTAAAACCTATTGGCGAACTCTAGAGGTTGAAAAAAAATTCATCGCAGCATTTTGAGATACGGTCATTTTATTCCCTTTAGTGCTTCAAGAAATAAGTGGGAGCTTTGAAGCACGCACTGTCGTTCCTCTTAGAGCCTCGATAGACAATTAGTGGCCTTTGAAAACACACTATCTTGCCTCCTGCAGCCTCAATGAAGGAATAGCGGCCTTTGCCATCCCCTGCTGGACTTCTGAGCCTCACCGCTGCACTGGAGGCTCCTGGACACGCCCTTCACGCCTCATAGCGCCCCCCAGGAAGCAGGACTCTGAACACTCCCTTGCCACACTCCTGCAGCGTCACTTAACGAGACGGCTTAGAAAAACAGCTCATAGCGTCCCTGGAACCTTGTTAATACTGTAGACGCTTTGAAACTGCCCGGGACGCCTCAATAATGAACTAAAGGGCCTCTGAACACGCCACTGCAAGGTTCTGAAGCCACAATAATGCCGGACAAGGCCGCCAAGCCACGCTAATACCCCGGCCGCCCCTGGACCATTGCTCAGGAAGGCAGCATGGGCGTGAGTGAGCGTGACCAGGCCGCTGTGTTGGCGCCGCGGCCGTGACCTGCCATGGAGCCTGTGGTGGGCCGCCCCAGCGTCCCCATCCAGCCCATCCCGCCCATGCCGCGCTCCAAGTCCTTCCCGGGCGAGCAGCAGGGAATGGGAGGGCGGCGAGGAGGCGGATGACTCGGGTATGCCGCTCTCAGGGGTCAGGCGGGGCGCGGGACAGCGGCGTGGTGGTGGTGGCGTCAGACCAGCACTCCTTCGGGTCCGAGGCGCGTTCCTCACTGCTGGGGGAGTTGCCCTCGGAGCTGCCCTCGGAGTGCGGCGACAAGCAGGCCAACCAGGACGACGCCACCAAGAAGGAAACCATCGGCCGCCACTACTACCCCGAGGGCGGGTGGGGGTGGGTGGTGCTGGTGATGGCGCTGCTGGTGCACGTCATGACCCACGGGCTGCACCAGGCGGCGGGCGTGCTGCTGCTCCACACTCTGCGCGCCTTCCCTGACTCCTCACTCATTGCCGCAAGTAAGTCCCTGAGTCACCGCCGCACTCACTCACTCCTCACTCACTCACTCTCTCTCTCTCTCTCTCTCTCTCTCTCTCTCTCTCTCTCTCTCTCTCTCTCTCTCTCTCTCTGAAACTTTTGGTGCAAGATGTCTGGTTTTGTTTGTATTTGTTTGTTTCCGTATCTGTTTGTTTGTTTGTTACGAAGTTTGTGTTTTATTTATGTTCGTGTTTTATCACCTTGCTTCTCTTCCTTCATCGTCTTTTATTCTCCTCCTCTTCCTCTTCCTCCTTTTTTTGCTTCTTTTTCATGTTTATCTGATCTATCTGTTCTTTCTTTTTACCCCGTGCTCCTCTTTCCTCCTCCTCCTCCTCCTCCTCTTCCTCCTCCTCCTTCTCCTCCTCCTCCTGTCTCTCTTCTCTATAGCTAGTTACAAGTAGTTACCAAACAGCCTTGAAAGGACTAAGAGGTCTGTTGCTGTTTGGCTTTCCTCTTTATTCCTTTGTATTCCTCCTCCTCCTCCTCCTCCTCCTCCTCCTCCTCCTCCTCCTCCTCCTCCTCCTCCTCACTTTTATCTCTCACGGGTAAGCAATAAAAGCTAAAGAAATACCTGGTTATCTGTTTCTTTTAATGAGGGGAAGGGAAAGAAACTGAGATAAACTTCACCATATATTTCTTGAGGCATTTGTAAGTGTGAGTGTTCGTGAGGGTGTCACCAGGTGAGTCTGTCCACAGGTGTCACGGTAATTAGTGCCAGGTAGGTAAGGTAGATTCGATTTTAGGTTAGGTTAGGTCAATTTTTAAGTCAGGTTAGGTAAAATAAGATTGGGATAGGTTTAAGATAGTTTAGGTTAGGTTAGGTTGGGTTGGGTTGGGTTGGGTTAAAGTCACGTTAGGTTAGGTTAGGTTAGGTTAGGTTAAGTTAGAGTATACAGATGTAGAGAATTGTTGAGTGAACAGTGGATGATGAAGAAAAATATGATAAAATAGAGAAAAATGAAAGAAGGAGGTATAATGAAATGTTAGCAATGAAGGAAGTGAAGATAATGATGTAGGGAATGAAGGAAAGGAATGACTCTAATGGTAAGAATGAAGGAAATTGAGATAATGATGTGAGGAATGAGAGGAATGATAATGGTGCGAGAGACGGGAGAAGATGACGGTAAGAACAATGAGGGAATGAAGGCAATGCTGCTGAGAATGAAGAAGAATGAGAATAATGATAAGAACAATGAAATAAATGAATTGCTGAGAATGAAAATAAGGAGAATGAAAATAATGATAAGAGTAAAAAAGAAAATGAAGGCAAACAAGAGTAAACAAATGTAAACAGAGAAGAGAGAGTCAATGTAACCTAACCACAAACACACAACAAACAATATTACCTGTGTTTACCTGAGAATTTTTTTCCTTTATTACCAAACAGAAGCAAACACAAATATAAACAAAAATAAAGAGGAATAAAAACCTAATCTGACTTAAAAATCAATCAATATCACTTGTGTCTACCTGTGAATGTTTACCTAGAAATGACCTGTGTTTACCTGCGAATGTTTGCCAAAATATCACGTTAATCACCCAATTTAAACAAACACAAACAAAAATAAAGACAAAATACCTAAATTAACCACTAACAGGAGACAAAATCAATGTTACCTGTGTTTACCTGACCATATTAACCTTAACCCCTTCAGCACCGTGACGCGTTCCTATATTCCTTCTGGTGACTATTTGATGACTTCAGAAACTTATGAGGGGGGAGGGGGCGCTTAGAATAGAGAAATCTGTGGCCATTAATATTCTGACCTCCATAGACCCTTCCTAATATCAATAAAATTATCTAATCGTATACAAAACTCAAGGTAAAAAATATGTCCCAGTACTGAAGTAAGACAAACAAGAACTATCCAAACACGAAAGCAAAGTCAATATTACCTGTCTTGTCTCCCCTAATGAGCATTCACCTGTTTACCTGTTGGCTGGCGGTGTGTGCAGGTATTCAATTGAGTGCAGCGTGGCTCAGGTAAAGGCGAGTTTTTATTCATTCATTCCTTTAACATCGTGTGAGATTCCCCGCCACTTGTCTCTGTCTCTCTCACTTACCAGAAGGATATTTTGTTGTCTGTAGCCATTGGTGGGAGCAGAGAGAGAGAGAGAGAGAGAGAGAGAGAGAGAGAGAGAGAGTATTTAAAGATCAATTTATTTTGGTTTTATTTTTTTGTGTTTTCTTTTAATTTTTCTCGTGTTTTTGTTATTCTTCTTTCTCTCTCTCTCTCTCTCTCTCTCTCTCTCTCTCTCTCTCTCTCTCTCTCTCTCTCTCTCTCTCTCTCTCTCTCAGTTGTCCTTGTATGGAGGTCGTTATTCCGCACACATATACACACGTACACACATACACACGTGCACACA
>NC_059288.1:5796816-5801816 GCF_017591435.1 Portunus trituberculatus
AGAGAGAGAGAGAGAGAGAGAGAGAGAGAGGGTGAGGGAGAGAGTAAAGTTGTGGAAAGAGGAAAAGACAATGAAGGAGGAGGAGGAGGAGGAGGAGGAGGAAGACAAGTACATTTAAAAATATTATCTTCTGTTCTTTCTATTTATTTTCCGACCATTGAGAAACGAGAAGGAGGAGGAGGAGGAGGAGGAGGAGGAGGAGGAGGAGGAGGAGGAGAAAGAAGAAGAATGAGGAATTTTCAATAGTTCTATCATTTATCATATATATCTCTCTTCTGTGTGTTTTATTCTCTCTCTCTCTCTCTCTCTCTCTCTCTCTCTCTCTCTCTCTCTCTCTCTCTCTCTCTCTCTCTCTCTCTCTCTCTCTCTCTCTCTCTCTTCCTTCGACACAAACTTACTACTTCTACACACACACACACACACACACACACACACAGAGAGAGAGAGAGAGAGAGAGAGAGAGAGAGAGAGAGATAACATTCGGACTTATTCCCTAAGCTTACGTAGATGAGAGAGAGAGAGAGAGAGAGAGAGAGAGAGAGAGAGAGAGAGAGAGACGTAACCACTCTTTGAGATTATTCTTTTATCATTCTGTCAGTGTTCCTTTTTTTGTTTCATCTCATTATTTGCATCTCCTCCCCCTCCTCCTCCTCCTCCTCCTCCTCCTCCTCCTCCTCCTCCTCCTCCTCCTCCTCCTCCTCCTCCTCCTCCTCCTCCTCCATGTCTTTCTTATCTTCCCTGTCCTATTCCATACCTCTTCTTCCTTTCCTTGGCCTCACAAATCTCTTCCTCCCTCCTCCTCCTCCTCCTCCTCCTCCTCCTCCTCCTCCTCCTCCTCCTCCTCTTTACGTTATTCATGAAGCCTTCCTCAGCCTACTATTTCCTCCTATGCCTACAAAAACACGTCTAGCCAATCACAACTCATCTCAATCTGCGGTCCAATCAAATTTCATCATCCGGTTCTGTCCAGCCAATAGGAAGCAGCGCCCTGGCCCCTCTCTGACCAATAAGAAGGACGGGATTGTACGATTGTGTTCTGTTATTCTGTATCGCTTCCACTGCCTTATAAACACTGCTGATTCTCTTACAGGGGTTTATAGTGTTGTTTTTGTGGGTTATAGTGACGGATTAGTAGGATTTAGTACTGTTAGGTGGTGTTAGGAGGGTTTAAGCACTCTCTAAAGGGTCTATTTGAAGGTATATAAGTTTTTTTTAAAGGGTTTATTGGTTCTATTGACAGATTTACTTGATTTCTCTATAATTAGGAGAATGAAGATTTATTATTATTTGTTATTAGGAGGGTAAATACTCTCTAAAGGCTCTATGTAAAGGTATATCAGCTTTTTTTTAAGGGTATATTTACGATTCTAGCTACAGGTTTAATAGATATCCGTACTATCAGGAGAAAAAGTTATTATTATGTGTTATTAGAAGGGCAAACACTCTCTAAAGGCTCTAATTGAAAGTATATCAGCTTGTTTTAAAGGTTTATTTGACTGTTTTAGTGACAAATTTACTAGATTTCTATATTATCAGGAGAAACAAGATTTATTATTATTATTGTGTCATTAGGAGGGTAAACACTCTCTAAAGGCTCTATTTGAAGATATATGAGGTTTTTAAAGGGTTTATTTACGGTTTAAAGACAGATTTACTTGATTTCTATTTCATTATCTGGAAAAACAAAACTTATTATTATGAGATATTGTTAGCAAGGTGAACACTCTCTGAAGGTTCAATTTGAAGGTATATGATTTTTAAAAGGGTTTATTTACTGTTCTAGTGACAGATTTATTAGATTTCTATATTGTTACCAGGAGAAAACAAGATTTATTGTTATTATTGTGTCACTAGGAGGGCAAACACTTTCTAAAGACTTTATTTGAAGGAAGACAAGATTTTTAAAGTGATTATTTTCGTTTCCAGTGACAGATTAACAAGATTTCTGGATTTTTTTGAGGAGAAGCATCTTTAGAATGTTTTTTTAAAGATCTCTGGGTTTCTAAGAGTGTTTATATGCTTTTAATGGTAGATTTATCAAAATTCTTTATTATTAACAACAGAAACAGTTTACAAAAGCTCTATTTGAAGTTACATGGATTTTCAATAGTGTTTTTATGCTTCTAGTAGCAGATTAATAAGATTTCTACGTTGTTGATAAGATAAGCACTCGTAAGAACCCTTCTAATCGTCTCTGTGGCCTTGGAAAACACTAATAGCGAAGGTATACGTATTTAAGCATGTTTTAATGGTTTGAGTGACAGATTAATGAGATATTTACACTATTAGCTAAAGAAACACGTGAGAATTTGGCTAAACGTCTCTTTGGCTTTGGAAAACAGTCATAGGGAAGATGCACGTGTATTTGACTGTTTTATTGGTTTGGGTGACAACTTAACGAAATATTTACATTATTAGCAAGGGAAACACTTGTGAGAATGTGCCTAAGTGTCTCTATGGCTTTGGAGAACAGTCAAAATGAAGATACACGTGTTTTTGACTGTTTTATTGGTTTGAGTGGCAGGTTAACGAGATTTTTACACTATTAGCAAAAGAAACACTTGTGGGAACTCGTCTAAGCGTCTCTGTGGCTTTGGAAAACAGTTGTGCTCATAGTAAAGTGTTTCTCAATCGGAATTTTAACCTCTTCAATACCAGGACGTGTTTTCATAGTTATTCTACGTACTTTTGGTGATTTTTTACCGTTTCAGAGACTTATGTGGGTATCAGAATAGTGAAGACTCTGGCCATTAATATTGGGACCTCCATAGACCGTTCCTAATGTCAACAAAATCGTCTAGTCACACCCCAGAAACTGAAGATAAAAATGCGTCCCAGTATTAAAGGGGTTAAACGTTTTCGTATTCATTCTGTTGTTTGGTGATTTTATACAGCTTCTAGAACTCATGTGGGGGATTAAAATAGTGAAAACTGTGGCCATTAATCTTGTGATCTCCATAGACTCTTTATAGTGTAAGTAAAATCACTGAATCACACCCAAAAACTGAAGGTAAAAATGCGTCCCAATACTGAAGGGGTTAAGATTTTCAGTATCAGAACACATTTTCATATTCACTCTGCTTACTATTTGGTGATTTTATACAGCTTCAGAAATTTGTGAGGAGGATTGAAATAGTGAAATCTCTGGCCATTGATCTTGTGACCTCCATAGACTCTTCAAAGTGTAAGTAAAATCGTCTAATCACACCCAAAACAAGGTAAAAATGCGTCTCAGTACTGAAGGGGTTAAGATTCTCAGTACCAGGATACATTTTCATATTGATTCTGCTTACAACTTGGTGATTGAAATAGTAAAGACTGTGACCTCCTGAGACCCTTTCTAATGTCAATAAAATCGTCTAATCACACCCAAAACAAGGTAAAAATGCGTCTCAGTACTGAAGGGGTTAAGATTCTCAGTACCAGAACACATTTTCATATTGATTCTGCTTATTACTTAGTGATCTTATACAGCTTCAGAAACTTATGAGGAGGATTAAAATAGTGAAGACTGACCATTAATCTTGTGACCTCCATAGACCGTTCCTAATGTCAATAGAATCGTTCAATCACACACAAAAACTGAAACTAAAAATGTGTCTCACTACTGAAAGGGTTAAAATTTACATGCACCAATAGAAGCCCACCTCGATCTATTCCACCCAATCACGTGTCATCTTGATATTCGCTGGCCAATGGCGTGATTCCTCCCCACATTTCAGCCAATCGGGAGCTTTTCTTGTCATTTTTTTGAAGCCATTGGTCAGCCTCGTAAATTTTGGACCAATAGCAAAGAGTCTTGAGTTTCCTTCAGCCAATACCAGGCCGTTTATTTCCTCCTTCGCTTCCTACTCTTTTATTCTATCCTTCTATCCTTTTCCTTTCTCTCCTTTATTATCTATTTGTTTATTTGTTTGTTTGTTTATATTTGCAGGACTTGTTTTTATATTGTGGTTTGATAAGTTTATGGGTGTTTTCTCTCTCTCGCTCTCTCTCTCTCTCTCTCTCTCTCTCTCTCTCTCTCTCTCTCTCTCTCTCTCTCTCTCTCTCTCTCTCTCTGTGTGTGTGTGTGTGTGTGTGTGTGTGTGTGTGTGTGTGTGTGTGTGTTCTGTCAAATCATACACGACAGGACCACACACACACACACACACACACGCACACACATTCCTGACATGATCCCAAACGTACATGGAGAATTCTGTACACAAAATTACTTACATGATTTGAATGCCTTGATGAAGAAGAGGAGGAGGAGGAGGAGGAGGAGGAGGAAAAGGAGGAGGAGGAGGAGGAGGAGGAGGAGGAAAGACGTGAAGGAAAAGACTGCAACGATATTCTCTCTCTCTCTCTCTCTCTCTCTCTCTCTCTCTCTCTCTCTCTCTCTAATCACCCAGACGGATTACAAAAGGATTATTTCACCTTTGAATTTAATGAAGTAAAGATAATCCACTGCAGAGAGAGAGAGAGAGAGAGAGAGAGAGAGAGAGAGAGAGAGAGCAAGTCCGGAACGTGTTGGAAGTCTTGTTTTCGTCCTGTCATAAAGTTAGCTTACTTTTTCAATACTCTCTCTCTCTCTCTCTCTCTCTCTCTCTCTCTCTCTCTCTCTCTCTGGTTATCTTTATTTTCTCCTTATTAGTTCATGAATTTGTACTTTTGAGAGAGAGAGAGAGAGAGAGAGAGAGAGAGAGAGAGAGAGAGACCATAAAAAACCCTCTAGCTCTTTCCGTATCTCATAGCCTCTTTTTATTCCTCCTCCTCCTCCTCCTCCTCCTCCTCCTCCTCCTCCTCCTCCTCCTCCTCCTCCTCGGTGAATGCAAATGGTTCGCTGCCTCTGAAATATTTGTCGATGCCTAAATATGCACTCAGGAGGAGGAGGAGGAGGAGGAGGAGGAGGAGGAGGAGGAGGAGAGATTTGAGTAGATGGAAGATGGAGTTAGGGAAGAAGAATGTACTTGGACAGAAAAAGAAGAAGAAGAAGAAGAAGAAGAGAGAGAGAGAGA
>NC_059288.1:5804316-5811816 GCF_017591435.1 Portunus trituberculatus
ACACACACACACACACACACACGACTCTTTCTGTTTGTTAATATGTCTGTGTTTGTTTATGTATCTGCTTATCTGTCTGTCTGTCTGTCTGTCTGTCTGTCTGTCTGTCTGTCTGTCTGTCTGTCTGTCTGTCTGTCTCTCTTCTCATTTATCATTTTTTTTTCTCTTTCTCAATTTCTTCTCTGGAAATTGTAATATCCATAGATTTTCTTTTATCTTTATCTATCTTGATCTTGATTCTACTCTCTCTCTCTCTCTCTCTCTCTCTCTCTCTCTCTCTCTCTCTCTCTCTCTCTCTCTCTCTCTCTCTCCATAATTTCCGTTTTTCCTCATATTCTTGTTTTATTTTTCTTTTCTCTCTTTCCTGCTATTTAAACACTTCTCTCTCTCTCTCTCTCTCTCTCTCTCTCTCTCTCTCTCTCTCTCTCTCTCTCTCTCTCTCTCTCTCTCTCTCTCTCTCTCTTCAGACCACGTGCTGTTCACCTAATGTAAACAAGCAGTGGTTTTTAAAGATGGCCGCCAAGTCACAGGATGCAGCCACATTAGTAGAGATAGCTTTAATTAGTGACGGATCTCCTCATATTACTCTCTCTCTCTCTCTCTCTCTCTCTCTCTCTCTCTCTCTCTCTCTCTCTCTCTCTCTCTCTCTCTCTCTCTCTCTAATTTGGTTTTCCTCGTAATCTTGTTTTGTCTCTCTCTCTCTCTCTCTCTCTCTCTCTCTCTCTCTCTCTCTCTCTCTCTCTCTCTCTCTCTCTCTCTCTCTCTCTCTCTAATTTTGTTTTCCTCGTAATCTTCTCTTTTGTTCTCTCTCTCTCTCTCTCTCTCTCTCTCTCTCTCTCTCTCTCTCTCTCTCTCTCTCTCTCTCTCTCAGTTTGATTAATCATTCTCTCGTAATTCACACTTCCCCTTCCTCCTCCTCCTCTCTCCTCCTCCTCCTCCTCCTCCTCCTCCTCCTCCTCCTCATTATCCTATCTACCTCAACATTCACCATTTTCTTTTTCCTTTCCTTCATTTTCTTCCGTTTATTCATTTCTTTCCTCTTTCTTTCTTTATTGTTTTCTGATTATCAAACTTTTCTTCACATTTTTCTTTATTTTCTTTCTCCTTTTTTGTGTTTTGTTTACTATTTCCTTCTTCTTGATTTACGATTTTGGAAGAAGAAGGAATGAGAAAGAAGAAGAAGAAGAAGAAGAAGAAGAAGAAGAAGAAGAAAAAGAAAGAGAGGAATTATGATGAGTAAATAATCTGTCTCTCTCTCTCTCTCTCTCTCTCTCTCTCTCTCTCTCTCTCTCTCTCTCTCTCTCTCTCTCTCTCTCTTTGTCTCTCTCATCTACCATTATTAATCTACGAGTGTGTAAACTTTGCCATAATAGCTCATGATTGATTGATGAGAGAGAGAGAGAGAGAGAGAGAGAGAGAGAGAAGCTCTCTCTCGTTTTCAGAAGACTCCTAAAATTCTCTTTCGATAGTACAAGATTAAAGATAGCCTCTCTCTCTCTCTCTCTCTCTCTCTCTCTCTCTCTCTCTCTCTCTCTCTCTCTCTCTGACGGTGGTTTTACATGATATTATAGCCATTATTAAATTATTATTATTATTATTATTATTAGTAGTAGTAGTAGTAGTAGTAGTAGTAGTAGTAGTAGTAGTAGTAGTAGTAGTAGTAGTAGTAGTAGTAGTAGTAGTAGTAGTAGTAGTAGTAGTAGTAGTAGTAGTAGTAGTAGTAGTAGTAGTAGTAGTAGTAGTAATGAAGGTTTACTAATTTCTTTTCTTCTCTTCTTACTCCTCCTCCTCCTCCTCCTCCTCCTTTCTCTTCTTTTTTTCTTCCATTTTTTCTTTATCTTTTCTTTCTTCTTCTTCTTCTTCTTCTTCTTCTTCTTCTTCTTCTTCTTCTTCTTCTTCTTCCTCTTCTTCTTCTTCTTCTTCTTCTTCTTCTTCTTCTTCTTCTTCTTCTTCTTCTTCTTCTTCTTCTTCTTCTTCTTCTTCTTCTTCTTCTTCTTCTTCTTCTTCTTCTTCTTCTTCTTCTTCTTCTTCTTCTTCTTCTTCTTCTTCTTCTTCTTCTTCTTCTTCTTCTTCTTCTTCTTCTTCTTCTTCTTCTTCTTGTTCTTCTTCTTGTTCTTCTTCTTGTTAGTGTAGTAAAAATAGTCGAAAAACATGATTATACGTATTAAATCTTTCCTCCTTTTCCCTCCTCCTCCTCCTCCTCCTCCTCCTCCTCCTCCTCCTCCTCCTCCTCCTCCTCCTGCCTCTCATAAATTCAGGTTTCTTGAGTAATTACAGCCACATCTGAGTGACCTTAGATGACCTCAGATATGACCCAATTGACCTACATGCACTCTCTCTCTCTCTCTCTCTCTCTCTCTCTCTCTCTCTCTCTCTCTCTCTCTCTCTCTCTCGCTCTCGCTCTCTTGCTCTTCCTCCTCTTCTTCCTCCTCTCCTTCATTTAACCTTTCTTCATCCCTCCTTCATCTTTCCTCGTCTGTTCCTCCGTTGCCTTCTTCAGCAAATCCCTTTCTCTATCCTCTTTCATTCCTCCTTCGCTTCCTTTTCTCTCCTTCCAAGAAAGAGTGAGGTGAAGTGAAGGGTCTGGTGTGTTGGCTTCTTGCTGTTTTCCTCACCCTCTCTTGTTCTTGAAGCTTTCGTTATGTTTTTCTATCCTCGTAGCTTCGTTTATCTATTTATTTTTTCATTTCTCTCTCTCTCTCGTTGTTCAAGGTGGAAATGTGTTTGGAAATGTGGCTTGGTGCTGTGAAGTGGAGCTGTTTGGCGTGTTTGTCTGATTTTTATTTTTGTTTTATTTTTCTAGCTTCGTTTTCATATTTTTTTTTTTTCTTGAGTGAGGAAAAATGTTTGGAATTGTCTTGGTGCTGTGAAGTGAAGCTGTGTTGTCTAGTTTGTTTTTGTAGTTTCATTTTCATATTCTTTTCGTTCTTGTTTGTGGAAATGTATTTGGAATAGTGTTTTGGTGCTGTGAAGTGAAGCTGTGTTGTTTAGTTTGTCTGATTTTTTTTCTAGCTTCATTTTCATATTTTTTTCGTTACTTGTGTGTGGAAAAACGTTTGGAATTGTCTTGGTGCTGTGAAGTGAAGCTGTTTTGTCTCATTCGTCTATTTTCGTAGCTTCATTTTCATATTCTTTTCGTTCTTGTGTGTGGAAAAATGTTTGGAAGTGTGTTTTGGTGCTGTGAAGTGAAGCTGTGTGTGTAATCTATTCTCGTAACTTCATTTTCATTATATTCTCGTTGTTCATGGTGTAAAAATATCTGGAAACGTGTCTTGGTGCTGTGAAGTGAAGCTGTGTCATGTTTTTCCTGTAGCTTCATGGTTTGCTTAGTGTCTCTAGTGCCTGTCTCTCTATAGCTTCAATTTTCATCATCCTCTTGTTCTTAATGGTGAAAAATGTCTGGAAATTGTCTTGGTGCAGTGAAGTGAAGCTGTATCATGTCTTTTTAAGCTTCACGTATTGTTTAGTGTGTCTTTGTTTTTGTAGCTTCAATTTTCATCATCCTCTTGTTCTCAATGGTGCAAAAATGTCTGGAAACTGTCTTGGTGCAGTGAAGTGAAGCTGTATCATGTCTTTTTAAGCTTCACGTATTGTTTAGTGTGTCTTTGTTTTTGTAGCTTCAATTTTCATCATCCTCTTGTTCTTAATGGTGAAAAATGTCTGGAAATTGTCTTGGTGCAGTGAAGTGAAGCTGTTCTTGTTCTTAATGGTGAAAAAAAAAATGTTATGGTACAGTGAAGTGAAGGTGTCATGTCTTCTATAGCTTCACATATTCTTTGGTGTTCTCTTCTTATTTTATTTATTCATTTCATTTCATTTTATTTATTTATTTATCTTTTATTTTTCTTATCTATTATTCTTTTTTATTGTGTGTGTGTGTTGTTTTTTTTCCCGCCAATTTGACTCGACTTAAGAAAATGCGTTTGAACAGTGTCTTGAAATAAAAGTATCGATGTGATGGCATTTTCTTAACCTCCCTCTCTTGTGTTCTATCCTATCTTATCCCCAGGTTGGCTTGGAGGCTGAAATTCACGTGGAAAATGTCTTAAAAATAGTAAAATGTTAATATGATACCTTCTTTTCATCTCTATTAGTCTAACGTTCTTTATCCTCAAAAATGTTGATATGACAGTTTTCTACACCTTTGTCTATCCTCTGCCTTTTAAAATCGTTCCACAGGATAGTAAAATGTTAATATGAGACCTTTTTTCCACCTTTCCTATTGGTCTAACGTTCTTAATTTTCTAAAACATTGATAAGGCAGTTTCCTTAATCGTGTGTGTATCCTGTGCCTTTTAAAATCCTTCCACAGAATAGTAAAATGTTAGTGTGATAGTTTTTTCAATCTTCTCAAATAGTCTCACGCTCTCTTTCCTTTAAAGTTTCTTGAAGTGTTGACCTGACAGCTTCTTACACGCTTTTCTATGCTCAGCTGTTTAAAATCTTTCCTCAGGTTGGCTTGGAGTCTCAAAGTTACATAGGAAGTGTCTTAGAATAGTAAAATGTTAGTATGATAGTTTTTTTCCACCCTTTCAAATGGTCTTACTTTCTCTGTCCTCTGAAATTTCCTAAAGTCTTGATGTGACAGTTTCCTTCACCTTTTTCTCTCCTCTATCGTTCCAAAATTTTCCACAGGTTGGGTCGGCTGTTCAGTGGAGTGTCTTAGAATAGTGAAATGTTGATATGATAGTTTTTTTCCACCTTTTAAAATTTCCTGAAGTGTTGATGTGACAGTTTCCTTCATCTTTTTCCTTTTTTCCTTCCTCTATAGCTCCTAAATTTTCCACAGGTCGGCTCGGCGGTTGAGTGGAGTGTCTCAGAATAGTGAAATGTTGATATGATAGCCTTTTCCACCTTTTCAAATAGTCTTACTGTCTCTGTCTTCTAAAATTTCTTAGTGTTGATCTGACAGTTTGTTACACCTTGGCTCGGGTCCCTAATGGAGTGTCTCAGAATAGTGAAATGTTAATATGAGATCTTTTTTCCACCCTTTCAAATTGTCTTACGTTCTTCTCTAAAATTTCTTGAAGCGTTGATGTGAGAGTTCCCTTCACCTTTTTCCTTGCTCTGCTGTTCCAAAATTTTCCACAGATTGACTCGGCAGGTCAATCGAGTGTCTTAGAATAGTGAAATGTTAATATGAGACTTTTTTCCATCTTTTCTAGTGATCTGATTATGTTTTATCCTCTATAGTGTTGGAAAAATGGTACTTCAACTCTTAAAATCTTCCCACAGGAGAAGGTATAGGTATAGGGAGGAAAAGGATGCAAGAAGAGATAGAGATAAGAATGAGAGAATAAAGGAGGGAAGGAGGGAGAGAGGGAGGGATTGAAATAGCGTGTTTTGTTACTTTGAGTTGTGAGAAATATGTTTGTTGTTGTCAAGTGTGTGTTTTGATTGCTGCTTGTAAATTTCCATATCGTCTGATGGCTTGTTGTTACTGTCAATGTTATAGCGTCATTTTTCTCCCGCAGGTTGACTCAGCGGCGTAAAAACTGTCTAGAAGTGTCTTGTTATAGTAAAGAGTGTGTTTTGAATGCTTCCTCTAACTCTCTTTGTCTGGTGAATTTCTGCAGCTTTATTTATTTATTCATCTACGTATATGTGTGTCTATTTAGAGTTTTGCTTCAATTCTAGTCTCTCTCTCTCTCTCTCTCTCTCTCTCTCTCTCTCTCTCTGTAATAATGAAGTTTTTTTCCTTGTCTGGTAAACTGTTGCAGCTTTATTTTGTTTATTTATCTACCTATTTATCCATCTATTTATGTATTTACTTGTTTATTTAGAGTTTTCTTGTGTTCTAGCGTCATTCTCCTTTGTAACAATAAAGTCTCTCCTTGTCTGGTATATTATTGCAGCTTTATTCTATCTATTTATCTACCTACCTATCTATCCATCTATCTATCTATCTATTTGTTCATCTATTTACAGTTTTCCTTGTGTTTAAGCATCCCTCTATGATAATAAAGTCTCTTGTTTTGAATGTTCTTAGTAACTTTCCTAGTCTGGGTAATTGTTGCAGCTTTATCTATCTATCTATCTATCTACTCATCTATTTACAGTTTTCCTTGTATTCTAGCGTCCTTCTCCTCCCGCAGGTTGGCTCGGCGGGCTGTCCACCTCCCTGGCACTGTTCATCTCGCCCATCACGATCGGAGTGTGTCGCAGGAACTCCACACGTCTCACGGCAGTGCTGGGCGGGCTGGTGACGGCTCTCGGCTGCCTCTTCACCTCCTTTGCTAGTCAGTTCCACCAACTCTTCTTCAGCTACGGCACTGTTATTGGTGAGTAGGTGGCACTGGGTGAGGTTAAACTACGTGAATATTAGATGCATTAACCTTCCTTAGTGCTTTGATTTTTACCATGAGTTTTGGCTGTGATTACATGATTTTTTTTGACATTAGGAAGAGTCTATGGAGGTCAAGGGATTAATGGCCAGAGTCTTCACTATTTTAATCACCACATGTGTTTCTGAGGCTGTGGGTGAGGCTAAACTAGGGGAATGTTAAATGATTATCCCTTCTAGTACTGGGACGCATTTTTATCACGAGTTTTAGGTGTGGTTAGATGACTTTATTGATATTAGGAAGGAGGTCAGAAGGTTAATGGCCAGAGTCTTCACTATTTTAATCACCCACATATGTTTCTGAAGCTGTTAAAAATCACCAAATGGTTAGTAAAATGAATATGGAAATGGGTTATGGTACTAATGGGGTCAAGGGAATAAACTTAGTAATTAGGGGGGTGGAAGAAGAAGAAGAAGAAGAAGAAGAAGAAGAAGAATGGTATAAGAAATATTTTTAGTCATCAGTGTAGGAACAAGTAAATAAGTAGTTAAATAGATATGGTTAATTTTTTCTTCTCTTCTTTTTATTCTTTCATTCTTCAACACACACACACACACACACACACACACACACACACACACACACACACACACACACACACACACACACACACACACACACACACACACACACACTCTATAAATACGCCCATAACTCACATCCACGCTCACGTACACACACTCCACCTCGTGTACACATCCATAACTCAAACGTACACACTCAGACAGGAGGAAGATTTACGTTCATGAAATTCTCTCCTTACGTACACAGGACCAGAATGTGTGTGTACGTAGCCATTACATTTACGTACACACTTCTTGATTTATACGTACACAGACCTAGAAAAACGTACATGATCTATAGAACCATACACACACACACACACATACATACATACATACATACAGTACTTAGCACACTTAATACCACTTCATTACACTTATCTCACGAAATCCTCTCTTTACTTTCACACATAAAGAAAGAATAAAGATAACTCTAACTAATTTTGTGAGATAACGCTAGAAAATGTATCTGGCACTCTCCTCTCTCTCTCTCTCTCTCTCTCTCTCTCTCTCTCTCTCTCTCTCTCTCTCTCTCTCTCTCTCTCTCTCTCTCTCCTTTAATTAATTAAGTCTTCTTATGATGTACTAAAGAC
>NC_059288.1:5816816-5856816 GCF_017591435.1 Portunus trituberculatus
ATCTTGAGGAGATTCTCTTAAAGCGAAGAGAAGGAAAGAAATACTTTCATCCCAGTCTCCTTGATGCTCCAAGCAATACTTCTTCATCATGGATTTTAATGTTTGGTGAAACCGCTCCAGACAGCCTTGGGATTGGGGTGGTAAGCCGAGGAGGTAACATGGTCGATGTTTAGCTCATTCACTATCTGTTGGAAAAAATGGCTAGTGAAATTGCTACCCTTGTCAGACTGAATTTGTTTTGGAATTCCTACCGAGGTGAAAAATGTATTAGATGTTTTACAATGGTCTTTGATGTGATGTTCTTAAGAGGGAATGCTTCAGGGTACCTGGTAGTGGGATCCATGAGGGTTAACAAATACTGATTCCCTCGTTTGGTTTTGGGTAAGGGCCCTACGCAGTCTAGTATGATCTTTTCGAAGGGCTCCGTCTGAACTGGAATAGGCGTCAGAGGAGCTGGCACAAGGCGTTCGTTAGGCTTACCCACAACTTGACATATGTGACATGTTTTTACATAGTGTGACACATCCTTTTTCATTCCTGGCCAAAAAAATGTTGAAGAGCCTTCTTGTAGGTTTTTTGGATGCCTAGATGACCTGACAATCCATCATGAGCTAGTTCTATAATGGCTGGTCTTACAGACAAGGGATGACAACTTGATGTGTTTCTGACCAGGTGTCTAGTTGTTTCAGTTCAGGAGGTCTGTAGGCACGCATCAGGACTCCTTCCTGATAATAAAAACAAGGCAATTTAGACATATCCTTTGTCTCACTGGCCACATGTCTGATCTTAGCCAAAGTGAGATCCTGTTCCTGAGCATTAATCAAATTCTCCTTTGAAATGATGTTATTATACAAGTTGTCAGTAGAGGCAATCATTGGTGGAGGAGGTGATGAAAGGGCAGGGGACTTGGACTGAGACCTGGTGACTGCACACACTGGGAAGAAGTGAGGGATGTTTCGTCCAGGGTCTTAGTGGGACTTTCTGTTAAGGGAGAATCAAGAACAATTAAGTTTGGAACAGCCAAGTTACCCGCAAGATCATTACCCAGTACAAGATGTACCCCGGTACTGGCAGTTCACCAGGTTTAATGGCTACCTCAACCTCTCCTGAAATGAACGGGCACTGTAAGCTAATATTAGCCAAAGGATAGGAGAGCTGTGATTCGAGACCTGTAAGGATCACCTTCTCCCCAGTGAAAGCCTGTTTGATGTTAGGGATGACATCTTCCCTTAAGATGGATTGGGCAGCACCTGTATCACGCAGAACCTTGATATTTATTGCCTTGTCTTTACCATCAGTCAGGACACTTTACCTTGATACATGTACGAGTCATAAAGTTCTAGAGGAGAGTTGACAGGGTTAGCTAGGGCCACTGGTTTCTTGTTCTCAAATGTGTTAGGTCTAGGGGCCACAAAAGAAAATTGACGTTGAGAACCCTTGCAATTTGGGTGTCTACATTTCTGGATCGTGTGACCTGGCTTCTTACAGTATGTACACCAGGGGGAATTATATGCATTTGGCGAGAATCCGGTTGGCTTACCACCCGCGCCCCCAAAACCTTCCCCAAAGGAGGACCTAACATTAGACAGTGAACCACGACCTCTACTACCCAGGGATCCCATCAACAAAGCAAACGCATCAGCCACTTTAGCGGCAGACATAAGATCACTCT
Source organism: Portunus trituberculatus (assembly GCF_017591435.1). NCBI lineage: Eukaryota > Metazoa > Arthropoda > Malacostraca > Decapoda > Portunidae > Portunus > Portunus trituberculatus. The sequence continues at coordinate 5,818,489 of NC_059288.1, forward strand.
CTCCCGTTCTTCCACATGCCTCAGAATATTAAATGGTAACTTGTTCTTCCATTCTTCCAGGACCATTAGATTGAGCAACTCCGAAAAGGTGGTAATGTTAAGGGCGGCTAACCATTTCTTAAATTGTCTTAGTTTCTCACTAGCGAATTCAACATAGGTGTGAGACTCTGGTTTCACATACTTTCGAAACTGCTGTCTGTATCCATCAGAAGTGATAGAGTAGGCGTCTAGAATGTTACCTTTGATCTCTTCATATTCTACCTCATCACTAAGGCCGTTGTATACCCTATAAGCTTTTCCTACTAGCTTAGGGACAAGGAGAGACACCCACTGATCCTTGGGCCATTTATTCCTATTAGCAATGCTCTCAAAAGCGCGAAATGACCCGTCAACATCAGATTCATCAAAAGGGGGAACTAGCGGAGCAGCTGTAGCAGGATTAAAGCTTGCTAACTGTTTCTTTATATCTATTTCTTCCCTCTAAACTTAGCGTCATTTCGTAGGGCTAACTCCTGAATTTCTAACTCTTTCTCCTGCCTTCTAAGTTGTAACTGAAATTCTCCTCTCTTCTTTTCTGCCTGTAGTTGCATTTCTTTTCTTCTTTTCTGCCTGTAGTTGCATTTCTTTTTCTGCCTGTAGTTGCATTTCTTTTGCTTCTTTTTCTGCCTGTTTGCATTTGCCTGTAGTTGCATTTGTTTTTCATGCATCCGGTATTCTAGTTTAAGCTTCTCAATTTCCCATTGACTTATCCTACTCTTATCCTGTTCTTCCTGGGGACTGTGTATTATAGTCCTCGTAGAGGCTGACATGGGAGTTAACTCTTCTATGGCATTTCCTAGCAACTGACCTTCTTGCACTAGATGTTCAACAACTACATTCTTAATGACCTCTTTAGTCATCTGAGACGTGATGGGAACATCAAAATGTTTAGCGATGGTCTTCCATTGGTCCTTCTTTATATTAGCATATTTAAGTTGTTCCAGAGAAGGGTCGGCACAAAATCTTCAACGTTAAACTGAGCGGAAGCCATATTAAATAGATGTTAAACCACAACAAAAAAAATGATAAGCGAATTACTTAAGTGAGGAACTTGGCAGAGTGATAATAAAGGCAACCTTGAAATTACCTAGATTATACTTAAGTAAACACTTATGAGTACAATCACTAATGAGGGGTAAACTAGAGAGTTACGGCATTAAGAGGGATCCGGATTACTCTAGTTACGAGACTTGAGAGTGAGGAGCGAATTGTACTGAGACTTGTTATTGATAAGGAGGCGGATTAGTCTGAGAGACTAGTTAAAATGGCCGATTCTAACTAGCGAGAAAAATGATCCGCGAAGTGAGGGCATTGAGGGTTCGCATGAACATATGATGATCCCAACACTTGGATAACACTTATTACACACCTGCCTATGTGCAAAAATAGAGATAAGTGCTATCGGTGAACACGCCTTTCTACCTGGTTTCCTGCTCTACCACTGCTATGCGATACCAATGAAAGTCACGAAGCACGTTTAACCCAAAAGGAGCCACTTGATCGCACAAAGGTAAATTTAAACCACACGCAGAGTAAGTCACAGAAAAAAACACATCAGAGTCACAACACCACAGAAACACAAGCAATCACAGAAAAAAGTCACTGGAAAAATGGAACACTGAACATGGGTTATAATGGTCCTGTCACGGTCGCCAATTGTTACGTTCACCGGTTAAACTGGTAAGATTGGCATCGGAGAGCCGGTGAACAATAACAATAAAAAAAACACTGCAGGTTCAACTGGTGAGGAAATGCAAAAGGGGTCACTTTAAAAGCTACTTTAATAACCCATAATGAAATTGACACATATATAACAAGAAACATGAAACACAGATATATAACATGAAACACAGGAAAATGACATACACATATACATATAACACAGTAATAAATACAACAATAAAGAACCCAACTTAATACCTAACAATAATCCTAATCCTATATAGAGGCAATGTGGAAAACACGGACGAGGGAAGTGATACTTATGCGGTGTCGCAGTGGTGAAATGCTGGGTGATGGTTGATCCCACGGCAGAACCAAGAGGCGTTGTGTTCACTGGTTGAGGCTTGGATCTCAACTGCCAATCCAGAAAACCAAGAGCTGGCTCAACACTTTCGGTTGAGTCGAAAGGGCCGCGTGAATCCAACTTCGGGACAGTAGCCGGGCTTCATGAAACGGTGACGTGGAAGGTTCACGAGACGGTGGCGTGGAAGGTTCACGAGACGGTGACGTGGAAGGGAGGCGGAGAGGTGGCGAACGAGGTAACAAGCGGAGGAGGTGATGGTAGTAATGCATGTTACGGGCGGGCCGTAACATATGTCTGGTGAGGAAAGAAGCTGAGTGTCGTACGTTGTGGTGCCGCTAAGTAAAGTGACAGCTGAGTGCGGCGTGTGGAAGTGGCATGATGGAGAGAGAGAGAGAGAGAGAGAGAGAGAGATAGTGATGGATTAAAGGAAAGAAAAGATTGAATGTGGCATTATAATATACGTAATCTGTCTTTCTCTCTCTCTCTCTCTCTCTCTCTCTCTCTCTCTCTCTCTCTCTCTCTCTCTCTCTCTCTCTCTCTCATTTTCAGGATTATTTTAAGTGTTTATTTTATCTTTGCATCTTTTTTTATCATTTCTTTTATTGTTTCCTTTTTTCTCCCTTTTCCCGTTTTCCTTATATTCATTTTTTCTAATTCTTCTTAGTCTTATCTCTATTTTTCGTTACTTCTCTTATTCTTATTCTTATTTTCCTCTTAATCTTCTTGTATGTATTTTCATTCATATTCTGTTCTCTTTTTTGTAATATAATCTTTCTCCTCCTCCTCATCCTTCTTTTTTATCCTCTTCTTCTCCCTCCTCATTCCTCTCCTCGTTATCTTTTCCTATTCCTTCTCTTTATTCAATCTCATCCATTTTCTCCCACTTCTCCAAACCTATACCCTACCAAACACATTAAACACATCCTTCTGTATCCTTCAGGTCTATAGGATGGCGTTTAGGACTCCAGGCGGTGACGGGCGTGGTGTTCCTGACCTTTTTAATGGGCACGTTCTATCGGTCAGCCTCCCTGTACCACCCCCAGCGCCGCGCCATCCTGCACTTGAAGAACCAGAAGAGGAAAATTAAGGAGAAGAATAGACAAGAGGACAAACCGCCTTTCTTTGACATTACCACCTTGAAAAGTAAAACTGTCCAAATTCTCCTCCTGTCCATTGGTTTGTCCTCTTTCGGTATCACTTCTCCGATTATCTACCTGGTGAGTGCTTGAACAGTGAGAGGAAGTAGATAGGTGTTTGTGTGACTAGTAAGAGTGTTTGTGTGACTGGGATGCATCTACCTGGTGAGTGCTTGAACAGTGAGAGGAAGTAGATAGGTGTTTGTGTGACTAGTAAGAGTGTTTGTGTGACTGGGATGCATCTACCTGGTGAGTGCTTGAACAGTGAGAGGAAGTAGATAGGTGTTTGTGTGACTAGTAAGAGTGTTTGTGTGACTGGGATGCATCTACCTGGTGAGTGCTTGAACAGTGAGAGGAAGTAGATAGGTGTTTGTGTGACTAGTAAGAGTGTTTGAGTGACTGGGATGCATTTTTTACCTTGAGTATGGGTGTAGTTAGACTATTTTATTTGCATTAGAAAAGGTCTATGGACGTCAGAAGATTAATGGTCAAAGTCTTTACCATTCTAATCCCAACATTCGTTTCTGAAGCTGTATGGAATTGTCAAATAGTAAGAATGAATAAGAAGACATGTCCTGGTACTGAAGGGGTTAAGTTAAGTGTTTGGATAGTTTTTTTTGTTTAATGTAAGAAGGAGAACTGCCAAGGACAAAAGAAAAATAGTATTAGAAAAAAAAGCCCACTGGAATTGTACTTGGGTGTATAGTAAGAGTGTTTAAGTGTATTTTTAAGTGTTTAGATGTTTTTTTATTGTAAGAAGGAAAACTACCAAGGACAAAAAAAAATAGTATTAGTAAAAAAAAAAAAATAGTATTAAAAAAAAAAATGCCCACTGGAATTGTAGTTGGTTGTATTGTAAGAGTGTTTAACTAACGTCCCTATTCACAAACGCCATGCTCTCTCACCACAAAAACTAAGGACACAGAGACGACTAGCTGGGTTTAATTAACTAGAAATCTTACCAATCCATCACCAGAGTCATAGAAATAGCCTTAAAAAACACGAGTATCCTCAACTAGAGCCTTTGGAAAGCATTGATGGTGAGAGAACAAAGCGTTTCAGAATACATGCTTAAATTCCTAACCTTTTTTGAAAACTCCCTACCTTAAACCCTTCAGTACTGGGAAGCATTTTTACCATGAGTTTTGTGTGTTATTGAACGATTTTATTTACATTAGGAAGAGTCTATGGAGGTCAGAAGATTAATGGCCAGAGTCTTCACTATTTTAATCCCCTATATAAGTTTCTGAAGCTGTATAAAATCACCAAATAGTCACCAGAATGAATAAGAAAACGCGTTATGGTACTGAAGGGATTAAAACTCCTTGCCTTAAACCTTCTCTGATTTTAACCTTCCAGAGTAACATAGCGCCATTTGAACTGTCTCCCGCAGGCGCACCAGGCGGAGGAACAAGGCCTTGGGGACTCGTCTGTGCTCCTGCTGCAGACGTACCTAGGCCTGGGCTGGGTGATTGGAGTGTGCGCCTTTGGGTTCGTGGTGCTGCAGAAAAGTACAGAGTGTAGAGTGGGCCGCCAATACCTCTGCCAGGCGTCCATGTTCCTGTGTGGTGTGTGTACCCTCGCCTTCACTGCGGTGGAAGGTGAGCGACGGGTGGTGGCGGTGGTGGTCGTAATGGTGATGACTTTAGTAATGGTGATGCTGGTACTAGTGATGGTGATGCTGGTAGTAATGGTAGTAGTGGTGATGATAGTGACGGTGATAGTAGTAGTGATGGTGATGAGGGTAGTAGCAATGGTGATGATAACAGTAGTGATGGTGATAATAGTGAAAATAATGGACGGTCAATCTATTTTTCCCATTACAAACTCAAAATTTGTATTAGACTTTGGGAAACTAAAAAAATATATACTAATTTCCAATGTGAGAGAGAGAGAGAGAGAGAGAGAGAGAGAGAGAGAGAGAGAGAATACAAGTTAATATATCATTCACCTTTTGACTGCAATATTTCTCCCTCCTCCTTTCCTTCTCCTTTACATCACTCTCTCCCTCTCTCTCCCTCTCTCCCTCTCTCTTTCTCTTACATCTTTGGCACTTCCTTCTTCTCTTCCGCTTTATTCTCCCTGCGTCTCTTCCTTTCCTGTTGTGTTATGAAGGATTGGCTGCATTTTTCTCTCCCTCCCTCCTTCCCTCCTTCCCTCCTTCCCTCCCTCTCTCCTTCCCTCCTTCCTTCATAACTTTTCCCCATTAACTGCAAGGTGACATATTTTCCTCATTCTGATTACAGATGTGCATTATTTCTTCCCCTCATCCGTCTCTCTCTCTCTCTCTCTCTCTCTCTCTCTCTCTCTCTCTCTCTCTCTCTCTCTCTCTCTCTCTCTCTCTCTCTCTCGTTGTTTTTCTCTCACATATCATTAATTTATTCAGTCCTCTCTCTCTTTTTTCTCTCTCCTATTCCCTTCCATGCATTAAGCCATTATCATTATCTCTCTCCCTTCTCTCCAGACACGCTATCCTTTACCCTTCATCCTTTAAAACATCCCCTTTTTCCTTAAATCCTTGTGGCGAGGTGACAAAATAAGGTTTCAGAATTCGAGTCTAAATTTATAGAAGAATTTCCCATTAGGCCGTGCACAGTCATTAATAGGTCTAGACTCTCAAATACACAAATTCTACCACTTGAAATTACGTAAACAAACCATTAGACAGTAAGCCAATATTAGAGACAAGGAGGGGTGGCATATGCTTCCCCTTAGAATGCACCATTAATTCTATCTTCCTCTGTGTCTCAAAACAAACTCAAATTCCATCACTAATGGTCACGTAAAACAAACCATTAGACAGCAAACTAATAGTAGAAACAAGGAGGGGTGACGTATGCTCCCTTGAAATATCCCATTAACTCTCTTCCTCTGTGTCTCGAAAAAATCTCAAATTCCTTTATTTATAACAATGTAAATAAACCATTAGACAACAAATTAGTAGTAGAAATAAAAAGGTGACGTATACTCCCCTTAGAATACTCCATTAACTCTATTTTCATCTGTGTTTCGAAACAAACACACAAATTCTATCACCATTAGATAACCATTAGACAACAAACCACCAATAGTGGAAACAAGGAGTGATGACATATGCTCCCATTAGAATATCCCATTAACTCTATCTTCATCTGTGCCGCGAAGCAAACACAAATTCTATCACCATTAGACAACCATTAGACAACCAACAAGGAACTCTGGAACTCCCTGCCTGCTTCTGTATTTCCAACTTCCTTTAATTAACTTCATTTAACAGAGAGGTTTCAAGGCATTTATCCTTAACTAACTCTCTCGAACCTGTAAGGGGACTAGCAAGTAAGTTCGCCTTTATTTCTTACTTTTATGATGCCCTTGACCAGCTTTCCCCTCTCGGTGTCTGTGTTCCTCCCCCAGCAGGCTACCATGGCTACGTTCTCTTCGCGTGGCTGTACGGGATCTTCTGTGGCGGGTTCCAGTACTCCCTCAAAATGTACACATATGAGAAAGTGAGAGCCAGAAATTTTGCGAGGACGTGGGGCTTCGTTCAGTGTTCCCAGGCCATACCCACCGCTATAGGTGTGCCCATAACAGGTGAGGTGTGGTGCTGTGGTGGTGTGGTGTGGTGGAGAAAGGATGGAAAGAGTAGCGGTTGGTTTTTGGTGATGTGAAATTGTGTGGTGGTGGTGGTGTAGAGGGAGGAAAGAGTAGGAATCGGTGTTTGGTGGTGTTTGTGGTGTGGTGTGATGGTTAGAGGAAGAAAACGGTTTGAGGATGTTTGGTAGTGTATGTGGTGGTGTGTGGTGGTGTGTGGTGGAGAGAGGATGGAAAAGGTAGGAGTTGGTGTTTGGTGGTGGTTGTGGTGGTGGTGTGGTTGTGGTGTTGTAAAGGAAAAAAAGGGTAGGATGTAGTTTTTGGTGGTGTGTGGTGTTGTGGTAGTGATGTGGTAAAGGAATGAAAGATTAGGACTGAAGTTTGGTAGTGTATGTGGTGGTGTGTGTGTGTGTGGTGTGTGGTGGCGTTGTGGTTGACAGAGGAGTGAAGGAAAAGGATGGAAATTAATCTTTATGAAGAAACTTGTGACAAAGAAGCACACACACACACACACACACACACACACAACAGCAGCAGCACCACTACCACCATCACCACCTCACCTCACCTTCTTCGGCGTCTCCTTCAGGCTACATCAACATCGGCTACGGGGACAAGGCTGGCTATTACTTCTCCTCCACCTTCGTCATCTTCGGCTCCATGACCATCTTCCTCATCGACATCCACCGCAGAAACGCAGCCAAGCACAAGCACACCCACAAGTAAGTCACGCACGCACTCACGCACTCACTCACGCAGTTACGCACACACACGCACTCACTCACTCAAGGAATCAAGCATTTTTTTTCACTCATTCACTCACACTCACTCACGCACGCACCCTCATGCACTGCGTAAGTCTGTGTGCTCTAAAGTGTCTCCTGGCATCAAGATATATTGTAGTTTATCGACCATGTACGTAATTGTTTTGCTGTGAATAATGCCCGTTTTCTGTTGATCACCACACAAGTTACGAGGACAGACTACGGTTTTCCTCAAGATCTGACAACCACGCACTCCTCCACTGCACCACTCAGACCTAGACACGAGAGCCACTTTATAGACAGACTACACTACTACTACTACTACTACTACTACTACTATTACATCCTTGCGGGGAAGGGACAAAAAAAGGGTTTCCAAATATGAGGCTAGATACATAGAAGAGCTTCCCATTAGGCCGTGCACACATCCACTAATAGGCCTAGACTCTCAAACCATCCATTCTTTTTAGGCTTTGGAACCAACCCATTAACTCCATTAAATTTTCACACTTAGGCGTCCCCTCTCTCCCTTTCCCCTCTCCCTCTCCCTCTCTCCCCTCTCTCTCTATAACTCTTTCACTCCCTCCTCTGCCTCTATCTCTCTTTCTCTTGTCTTAATTTTTCTCTCTCCCTCTCTTCCTCTTCTTTCTCTCTCTTTCTCTTTCTCCTCCCCCTTCTTCCCTCCCCTCTTCCATCCTTCTCCTTTCTTTAATTTCTGCCATATCTCTCTCAGTTCTTTAATTTCTCTCTCTCTCTCTCTCTCTCTCTCTCTCTCTCTCTCTCTCTCTCTCTCTCTCTCTCTCTCTCTCTCTCTCTCTCTCTCTTGGTTTCTTAATTGTTTCCTTCTTTCTTTTGTTGTTACTTTTCTTCGACATTTTCTTTCATTCCTTCTTCCTTCCTTTTTTTATTCCTTCCTTCCATGTCTCTATCTCCTTCCTTCATTTTTCCTTCCTCTATTCCTTCCTTCTTTAAACCTGCCTCTCCTCCTCCATTCCTTCATTACACCCTCCTTTCACCTTCCTTCCCTCCCTCTCTCTTCCTTTTCCCTTCCTTCTTCTACATCCTTCCTTCTTGCCTTTACTAATATGTCCTCCTTCCTTCCCTCTCTCTCCTTCTTTCCTTCCCTCCCTCCCTCCTCCCTTTCTTCCTTCCTTCCTTCCTTCATTCCTTCCAATTCCTCACATCTGTCCACTCCAGCCCTCCTTCCTTCACTCTCTCTCTCTCTCTCTCTCTCTCTCTCTCTCTCTCTCTCTCTCTCTCTCTCTCTCTCTCTCTCTCTCTCTCTCTCTCTCTCTCTCTCTCTCTCTCTCTCTCTCTCTCTCTCTCTCTCTCTCTCTCTCTCTCTCTCTCTCTCTCCTCTACCTCTCCCTCTTCCTCTCCCTCTCTCTCTCCCTCTTCTTCCCTCCATGTGTACAGAGACGCGTCCTAACCGAGAGAGAGAGAGAGAGAGAGAGAGAACATTTGCAACATTCTTCTCCTCCTCTTCCTCCTCTTCAAAGGACTTCACCTCTCACTGCAGGAGGTAAAACTTAGTCTCTCTCTCTCTCTCTCTCTCTCTCTCTCTCTCTCTCTCTCTCTCTCTCTCTCTCTCTCTCTCTCTCTCTGTCTGTCACTCCTTCAGAAATAGATAAAACGAATCCTCTTCTTCATCTCCTCCTCCTCCTCCTCCTCCTCCTCCTCCTCCTCCTCCTCCTCCTCCTCCTCCTCCTCCTCCTCCTCCTCCTCCTCCTCCTCCTCCTCCTCCTCCTCATTCTCCTTTTTCTTTTCTCCAGCACTCCTACTTATCATCCTCCTCTCTCTCTCTCTCTCTCTCTCTCTCTCTCTCTCATTAATCTCATTCCTGGTCTCTCTCTTTGACTCTTCCTGGTCTCTCTCTCTCTCTCTCTCTCTCTCTCTCTCTCTCTCTCTCTCTCTCTCTCTCTCTCTCTCTCTCTCTCTCTCTCTCTCTCTCTCTCTCTCTCTCTCTCTCTCTCTCTCTCTCTCTCTCTCTCTCTCTCTCACAAACATCTTCACCTTATCATTCAAGCTACAAATCACAAGTCTTTATTCCCCTATTTTTCCCCTTTTTCCCTTTTTCCGTTTTCTTCTCTCTCCCCTCACAAACAAGATAAATCCCCTCTTTCTCTTTCTCTCTCCTCTCTCTCTGCTTCTCCAGCCTTCCCTCACTTTTTTCCCCTCCCCCACAGATGAGGAATAATCCGTTTATCCTCTTTTTCCCCTCACTTCCCCCAAACAAGGTATTTCCCCTTAGACTAATTAGTTTTCCTTCTCTCCTACCATCTGTTTCCCCTTTTCCCTGGTGAATAATTTCCTTAACTCTTTTTCCCCTCCTTTTCGGTAGATAATTGTCCTCTAACACTTTTTTCCTCTCGTTTCCCCTCCATTTCCCCTCTCAGATACTCTCTTTTTCCCCTCCTTTTCAGTAGATAATTGTCCTCTAACACTTTTTTCCCCTCGTTTCCCCTCCATTTCCCCTCTCAGATACTTTTCCTTCCTCTCTCTTGTTACTTGTTTCCCCTTTCCCCTAGTTAATAATATTCTAAACTCTCTTTTCCCCTCTTTTTCAGTATATTATTATCCTCTAACACCTTTTTCCCCTCGTTTCCCCTCCATTTCTTATTTCAGGTATTTTTCCCTCCTCCTTTCTTGCTACCTGTTTCCCCTTTTCCTGGTGAATAATTTCCTAAACTCTCTTTTCCCTCTTTCAGTAGGTAATTATTCTCGTAACACCTTTTTTTCCCCTCATTTTCTCTCTATTTCTCTTTTAAGGCATTTTTTCCTCCTCTCTCTTGCCACCTGCTTCCCCTTTTCCCTAGTGAAACTCTCCTTTTCCCCTCTTTTTCAGTAGATGATTACCTTCTTACACCTTTTTCCCCCTTCGTTTCCCCTCAATTTTCCCCTTTCAGATGTTTTTTCCCCTTCTAACTAAACTCTACCTATTTCTGTTCACCTATCCACACCCTCACACGATCTGACGCGTTTCCCCTCACTCAGTCGCGTTTCCCCTCACTCAGACGCGTTTCCCCTCACTCATTCACACTTTTTTCATTCATTCATCTTCTCTCCTCACCTGCCCACACCCTTACTCTCCTTCTCTCTCTCTCTCTCTCTCTCTCTCTCTCTCTCTCTCTCTCTCTCTCTCTCTCTCTCTCTCTCTCGTTCTTTCTTTTTTTTTTATTTTCTTTCTTTATTTCTTCTTTTTAGGTTCTTCCCTTGTTCCTTCATACCTCCATATCTCGATTTTCTTATTTTTCTGTCTTTCTTTGTTCCTCCTTTATTCCTTCATTCATTAAGTCTGGTTTTCTCTTCCTTATTTTCTCTTCCTTCCCTCTTCTTTCCTTCTTTCCTACGTCTCTATCTCTCCTTTATTCGTTCTATAAGCCTCCTTTTCTTATTTCTTTCATCTGTTTTTTTTTTCATCTTTCTCCTTCTCCATCTCTTCACCTTATTCTTGTACTTTTGCTCTTTCTCCCTTTTTTACTTCCATCTTCCTTATTCTCATCCTTCGTTTCTCTCCTTCTCCACTTCCTTTTCTTCTTCTCATTCTTTCGTGTATTTTTGTGTCTTTCTCCATCTTCCACCTCATTCCCCCTTTCCTTTCCCTCTCCCCTCTTTCCTTTTCCTTCCCTCTTTCCTTCTCCTTCCCTCTTCCTTGTTCTCTCTTCCCCTCCCCTCTTCCACCTCCTTCATTCTTGTCCTCCCCTTCCTTCTTCCTCTTCCACCTCCTTCACCCTTTCCCTCTTCCCTTCCCTCTTCCCTTCCCCTTTCCTCTCCCCTCTCCTTCTTCCACCTCCATCCTTCTTGTCCTCCCCTTCCTTCATCCCCTTCCATTTCCCCTTCCCCCTTCCCCTCCCCTCTCCCTCTTGCACATCCATCCAACTTGTCCTCCCCTTTCCTCTCCCTTTTCCCCTTTCCTTCCCTTTCCCCTCCCTTCTCCCTCTTCCACCTCCATCCTCCTTGTCCTCCCTTTCCCCCACCCCTCTCCCCCACCAGCCAGCACACCTGTAACACCTGCCTCACCCTCAGGAGCGGCCAGAACCACACGTGCGTGAAGGAGAGCTGTCCCGAGAGCCGCAGACGTGACTCCCTGGCGCAGCTCACCAAACAGCAGGTGACGCGCACGCAGACCCCCTCCACGCTGGCCTTCCTACAGCAGCGCTCTTACAATTTCGAGTTACCTGAGCCACGGAACAAGCCTGAACTCACCTGCATATCCGAGGAAGGCATTGCGGACATGGACCTCCCCGATCACCTGCTGGAGGAGTTAGAATACCTCGGTGACTGCATTACGTCCTGTGACAAGGTGGAGAACTACCTGATGATGTCTGAGTATGAGAATAACCTGGTGAAGACTGCTGAGCTGCCTCCTTACCTCAACACGGCGGAGAGGCGAGGCAGAAGAAGGCTCCCGTCCCTCACCAAAATGCCCTCTTCCATCCCCTCGTCCCTTCTGCAGTATAAAGACTCCCCCAAGAAGGAGAAGCCCCCGGATAAGCCTCCAGTGGGTGCCCAGGGGATAGATGAGTCTAAGAATGGGATAGGCAGTGCAGGGGCGGCTACAGGGGAGGCGGCAGAGGCGGCAGGGGCGGCAGAGGAGGACTACAGATCTGGTAACAATCGCAGTATTACTTTAATCGAAGAGGCGTCTGTGTAAACTTGTATTTCTTGTGTGTGCGTGTGTGTGTCTGTGTGTGTGTGTGTGTGTGTGTGTGTGTGTGTGTGTGTGTGTAACGGTGTGTGTGTGTGCGTTATTCATGCCGTTCCAGTGTGTGTGTGTGTGTGTGTGTGTGTGTGTGTGTGTGTGTGTGTGTGTGTGCGCTTTATGAACGGTACCTCATGTTATAAAGGCATTTACTTAACTTGTGTGTACGAGAGAGAGAGAGAGAGAGAGAGAGAGAGAGAGAGAGAGAGAGAGAGAGAGTCTGTTTGTGTATAGGATAAATAGCTAAACTAGTAAATATAGTTGGAAATATATTACTAATACGCAATGAAGTAAGAGAGAGAGAGAGAGAGAGAGAGAGAGAGAGAGAGAGAGAGAGAGAGAGAGAGGTTGATGATGAGTGGAAGAGGGACACAATGCTGCTAAAGGAGGGGGGTACAGAGACATGAGGAATAAATAGAAGGAGTAGATAATGCAAGCCTGAATTACTAGAATCGTTGGAGTTATTGACATACATACGAGAGAGAGAGAGAGAGAGAGAGAGAGAGAGAGAGAGAGAGAATGTTCAGTATATGTGATAACTTTTTGCTCTTTTGTGTTGCTGATTAAAAAGAAAATCTATGTAAAATCTGAAATCTCGAAAAAAAATGTGTAATTGTCTATTTTTTGTCACTTTTTTGTAATGTATGTAATTTTTTTTTGGGGGGGGATAATTTGACCACCACCACCACCACCACCACCACCATCATCATCATCATCATCAGGAAGAAATTAAACAGTAACAAATAAAATGAACACTAACAACGACAACATCAACAAATAAACAAACGAATAATGATTACAAACAAAAAAAACAAACAAAAAAACACGAGAAAATCCCCAAACCAGAAATTGCAAACACACACACACACACACACACACACACACACACACACACACACACACACACAACATAGAAGGAAAGAAACACACAACACAACACAAAAACAAAAACACACACCAGAACCACACCAAACACACCAAAACAACCTTAACAACAAGAACAAACACAAAAAACACACCAGAACCAATGAAATCATAAAAACCAGGACAAAAACACCAAAAAAACACCAAAACAGCCCCAAACACACAAACACACACCAAAACACACCCAAACACACCCAAAACAACCCAAATATGTAAACACAGGCGAAAACTCCACTAAACACACCAAACACACTAGAACCCCACCAAACACACCCAAACACACCCAAAACGCACTCAAAACGAACTCAAAACACACCCAAAACTGCGCCAAACTTCATTAAACACATTAGAACCCCAGAGAGAGAGAGAGAGAGAGAGAGAGAGAGAGAGAGAGAGTGAGAATGAGGGAATGAATTATGTAGGTGTTTGTGTGTGAGTGTGTGAGAGAGAGAGAGAGAGAGAGAGAGAGAGAGAGTGGGGTGATGTAATGTGTCTCAATTTTTTTTTGATGATTCTGTTTTATTCTCTCTCTCTCTCTCTCTCTCTCTCTCTCTCTCTCTCTCTCTCTCTCTCTCTCTCTCATTTCTTCACTTTTTTTTCTCTCACTCTTCATCTGTCCCCTTCTTTATTCCTTCCTTCCTTCCTTCCTTCCTTTATCTCTCACTTTCCTCTCCTCTTACCATACTTCATCTCTTACCTCATCCCTTTCCTCCTTCCCTTCCCTTCCCCCTCCTTCCCTTCCTTTCCATGTCTCTCTCTCTCTCTCTCTACTCTGCCCTACTCTCTCTCTCTCTCTCTCTCTCTCTCTCTCTCTCTCTCTCTCTCTCTCTCTCTCTCTCTCTCTCTCTCTCTCTCTCTCTCTCTCTCTCTCTCAGCAGACAGAGTACAAGTCAGGAGGGAAGAATTTCGTGTGTCGACCTCGCTTCGAAACTTTTGCTTGAGAATAACACGAAAAGTTTCCATCTCACGTTTTTTCAATGACGCAAATGAAGGGAAGAAGTGTAAAGGTCGTGAATATTGTATGAGGAGTGTGTGTGTGTGGGGGGGGGTGGATGGGGGAGTCGTTCCGGTGTCTCGTGAAGCAGAGAAAATGGTGTTCTGAGTTTTTTTTTTAGTTTCGCTTTTTTGCTATTGAATTTTCCGTTTTCTTTTATTTTTATTTTTTTTTTTTAGTTTTTTTTTTTCAGTGAGTCAAAAAGTGCGTGTGTCATTGCCAGAACGTTTTTTTTTTTTTATTTATTTTTTTTTTTTTTTTTTTTAGTTTAGGTGGAAAATAATGAGGTTTTAAATTCGGGTTCATTTATTTTTACTCCATTTGAAGCTTCGAAGACTTTTTTTTTTTTTTTACTTTTTTTCTTTTATCTTATCACTGGATTATTTATTTCCTTTCTAGACTTTGTTTTCTTATTTTATTTATCTATTTGTTTATTCTCTTATTTCTTCTATTTACTTATTCATTTCAAAGTGATTCATGAAAAGAAAATAAGAAAAAAATGAGTCTGGTATTCTGGTCCACATTTCATTTTTAAAACTTCAGAATCTATTTTTTTCTTTCGTTTTGGTTCAGTTTACTTTCTTTTCCCTCTTTTCCATATTCTTTAGGCTCGAATTTCACACACACACACACACACACACACACACACACACACAAGAAAAAGAAAACAAGGAAAAACATAACAAGGGATTTAAGGTACGGTTCATTTTCTATTGTAAGTGATGAACCCTGCTTGAGATTTCCCTGGATGGCATGTTTTTATGTTCTTTTTATTGTTTTTTAGGGAATTTGGATACGTTCTTGTGTCAAAAGTTAAGAAAAGGGAAAAAAAAACACCAAGGGAGATTCGAAGCAGGATTCACTTTCCATTCGAAGTGAACCCTGCTTGAAATCCCCTTCACTGACATTTTTTTACTTTTTTATATTTTTTAAGAGGATTTGGGTGCGTTCATGTGTCAAAGATAAAAAAAATTACAAAAAAACACACTAGGGAGGATTCGAAGCAGGGTTCACTTTCCATTCGAAGCTTCAGTCGTTTTTCCCAATGAAGCGACAGGCGTGAGTCATTACCAATGTGCCGCGTTGCTCCCTGGTGTACCCCGCACGTCTGTCCTCACCCCTGCTTCTGTTCCTTCCACCACACGTCCATTCAGTGTCTGGGAACGCCGTCCCCTCTATCAACCTACCCCCTGCACCCCTATCATCCTGCGCGCCCCTGGTCAGTGAACGCTATTTCTGTATAGGATTTCCTTGTGATGTCTTAGGACGCTCGTGACGGGAGTGAAGGATGCCAGGGAGGAGGAGGAGGAGAAGGAGGAGGAGGAGGAAAAGGAGGAAGGGAAAAGATAGAGAAAGAAAGAAAGATATCAGGAATGAAGTGAAACGAATGAAGAATTCTGGGAAGAGGAGGAAAAGGAAGGAGTAGGAGGAGGAGGAAGGAAAGGTAGAAAGGAAAGAGAAATAAGAAAGGATGTCAGGAATGAGGTGAGACGAGTGAGGAATGCTGGGAAGAGGAGACGGTAAAGAGAGGAGTAGGTAGAAAGTGGATAGGTAAAGGAAGGAGAGAAGGATGAATGAAGGATGTGTGGGTAGGAAGGAAGAAGAGGAGGAAGCGAAGGAGGAGGAGGTGTGGATAGGAAAGAGGAAAAGGAAAGAAGGAAGATGGTATAACGATGAAATGAGGGAGAGGCAGTTAGAAGGAGGAGGAGGAGGAGGAGGATATAGACAAAGAAGAAGGAAAGAGAAAAACGGAGAAGAATAATGTAGAAAAGAAAGAAAAAAGAAAAAGAGAAAATGTAAGAAGGAAAGAGAAATGAGAAAAATATATGGAAGAGAAAATATAAAAATGATTAAATGACAAGGAAGAGGAAGACGTGAAAGAAGAGGAGAGGAATGAAGGAGAGAGGATAGATGTCCAGAGAGAGAGAGAGAGAGAGGGGGGGGGGAATTGGTGAGGGGTGAAGGAGGGAAGGGGAGATGGATTAAGGAAGGGTAGGGGAAGGTGAAAGGAATTGATGGTTGATGTAGGAAAGAAGTATAGCTTTCATTTTTTCCTCTTTAACGTTTCCTCCTTCACCAATACCACGCTCCTCTCCTCTCCTCCTTTCCTCCCTCCCTCCTCTTTTTCCCCTCTTCCTTCCTCTCCCTTTTGGCGTTTCCTCTCCTTTGTAGTAAGAAGTATCGTTAGGTTTGACTTTTTCTCTCCTCTCCTTTCTGCAACACTTCATTTTTTGTCCTTTCTCTCCCTTCATTATGTTTTCCTTCTATTCGTATTTTCATGTTTTTCTTTTTATTTTTTCTTCATCTTGCTTTTTTTTCTTCCTTTTCCTTCGTTGTCTCTTTAATTTTCCTCATTTCCTCATTTCCTCATCATCCCTTTCATTCCTCCTCCTCCTCCTCCTCCTCCTCCTCTCGCTCATGCAAATCAAACACCAACACCCAATCAATGAAACAATTAGTCAGTCAATCAGTCAGTCAGTCATTCAGCAAGCCACGCAGTCCACGATACAATCAGTCAATCAGTCAGCGAAGAAAAAAAGATGTCAGTTAATCAGTCAGTCAGTCACACCATCTCCGTGTTCCGAGACTGAGCGAGACAGAGAGACATATTCTGAAACACTTCGCTCTCACTACGACTGTTATCCAAGGCCACAGGGATGATAAGCCGTGTTTTCAAGACTGCTTCTCTTCTTAATAATGCAGAAATGTTAGTAATCTGCCTCTAGAAACACAAACACCCTCGAAAAACACGTGGAATCTCAACTAGAGCCTTTGTAAATGTAGTGGTGTTGAGCGGAAGTGTTTCAGAATGTTCCGTATTCAGAAACGCTTTGCCCTCTCACCAAGACTGTATTCCATGGTCACAGAGATGACTAGGCGGGTTTTCGAGTGCGTTTCTCGAGTCGGTAAAACAGAAATGTTGTTAATCTGCCTCTAGAACCGTAAAAACACCTTAAAAAACTCGTGTAAATTTAGATAAAGCCTTTTGAAATTGTGGAAGTAAAGCGCAGAAGTGTTTAAGAATACTAGCCTAAATAAACTCAAAATATTTCCTAGTAGAGTTGATTATTGGTGTTTGGAGAGAGAGAGAGAGAGGAGAGAGAGAGCAATGCCTGGGGATGACAGGGTGTGCTGGGGATGACTGGGGTCCGTGTGTAGTCCGTCTGAGCCTCGGTGATGAGTGTCTGAGCCCCGCACCTCACCTGGCTTGGCTCTCCGGTGTTTGTCTCGCCTGGTCATTGCAGGTCACCGAGTTTGAAGCTTCGCAATGACGTGATGGAAGGCTGGAACTGAACGGAGTGTTACGGGAAATGTGTGGAGTGAATGGCGGTGGATGAAGTGTTAGGAATTGTTGGGGAATTAGGAAGGAAGGAAGGGATGTTGAGAGAGTGAGTGAATGAATGAGTGTGAGTGTGTGCGTGTGTGTAAAATCCTTGATCTTAGACACACACACACACACACACACACTTTTTTTTCTTATCCCATCACCAAGAAGTAAAAAAAAAAAAAAAAAAAAGAAGGAAAAGGAGGAAAAGATAGTCAAGAAGCTGTTTAGACTCCAATCCCTCGAGCAGCTTATTCCAGTCTATTCAATCCCTGCCCCTTCCTTCCACTCCAGACTCGCTCAGGTTTTGCGACAGGCTCAGAAAAAAGTTAACACACACACACACACACACACACACACACACACACACACACACACACACACACACACACACACGATTCCATCTCCAAGACTTGTAAAAAAAGTCTGGTATTCTTTTGAAATGTTACGATACGCTTCATTCAACTCTCCTCCTCCTCCTCCTCCTCCTCCTCCTCCTCCTCCTTCTTCTTCTCCTCCTCCTTCTCTTTCTCCTTCTTCTCCTCCTCCTCCTCCTCCTCCTCCTCCTCCTCCTCCTCCTCCTCCTCCTCCTCCTCCTCGTTTACCTTCCTTTCTCACCCTCTCTTTCCATCCTTCCTATTCAGGTAATTTATCAAACTTAACCTAACCTAACTTAAAATTTCCACCTTACTCTTTTACATTAACTAACCTAATCTAACTAATTAATTTCGTGGGTCCTTGATTTAACTATTTAACAACTCTTAACAATGTATATATACCTAACTATCCTTAACTATCCTTAACTATCTACAGTATCTCCAATTATTAACGAACTATTTATTTACTATCTATTATTATTCCTTCCTTTCATTGTCTTGTTTCTCGTCGTCATGAATCTGTTATCTTGTTTGTAATTTTTTGTGTTTTTCTTTGTATTTTTTTTCTTTTGTTTTGCTTTATAATCTTTGTAATTTTGATCCAGGTTTTGTTTTGAGGCTATTCACTTGTTGTTCGTTCGTAAGTTCACGTATGTTTAGCAGTCTTCTTCTTCTTCTTCTTTTCTTCTTATTATTATTCATCTTTCTTGTTTGTTTCGTTCATAAATTCACGTATGTTTAGCAGTCTTCTTTTTTTTCTTATTCTTATTATTCTTATTCATCTTCTTTTCATTCTACTTCCACCTTTTTCGTACATTTCCTTCCTCTTCATTTCATTATTTCTTCTTTTTCGTCTTGTCCTTTTTTTTTCATTTCCTCGTTCTCTGTATCCTTCTTTTCATTCTCCTTCTCCTTTCCTTCCTCTTGTTGCTTTCATGGAAGATGTGGTGGTGATGGAAAGTGGTGATGGTGGTGGTGAGAGGAAAATATTTAATTCTTTGAAAGGAGGGAAAAATTAACGTTTATGGGAAAGAGTTTGAATAAATACTGATGAATATGTATGTATGTATGTGTGTATGTATGGTATAAATGTATCTTCTTGGCACTCGAGAAGAACTTTTGTCAGGCATCGAAGATATTATTAATAGTATACAAATCTATTATTACGAGTGTTGTATTTTTTGTCAGTACTTATAGGAAATGTGGCGACTTTTGTAGTATTATCTGATTTTGTATTTTGATTTTCTCATTTGTTTATTTTATTATTATCTTTATTTTTGCTTACTCATTTTGTTGTTATTAACATTTTTATTTACTAGTTTTCGTTTATTTTATTATTATTTCTATTTTTGTCTTCTCATTTATATTTCTTCTATGATTTATCTAGTTTATTTGTTATAGTGTAGTGACTTAAGGAAAAGTGGCGATGGTTTTGCTTTTCCTTCGCCTTAAGAATGAAAATGTGTTGTTTTTTTCTTTGTTTCTCGCATCGTTATGATAATGTTACTTTTTTTTTTTGGCTACACTTTTAAAATATCACTTTTTTTTTTTTTACTTTCGTGGTTGTCAAAATGATTATAAGACATTTTTTATTGTCATATTTATGGAAATGTAAGTTTTTTTTACATAGTAGTAAGTTTCCTTCATGAATTACAAATGTTTACAATTACATATTTTTGGCTACAATTACATACTTGTATTTATAAGTGTCTGGTCATAATTACATATTTTTGACTATAGTATCAAAGATTTTTATCAGTTACATATTTATGACCACTCCAAGATTTCTGCCTTCATTTTATTTATTTTATTTTTTTTTCGTGGGGTACAGAATTATAAACTTTTCGCCTGTAATAACTTTTTTTTTTTTAGGAATTATAAGTTTTTAGCAACAATTAGCCAGTTCATATGTTTATTTATTCTATTATAGTTTATTTTTGTTTTCATTTTATCTTATCGTTTTGCCACAGTCCCATACAATACTCATCGTGAAAAAAGAAAGAAAATACTCCGCGCTACTAATGTCCTGTATAGAAGACCCCTTACCAATACCATGTCCCAGCGGTGTCCAGACGGCCCTCCACTTTTTACAATACTCACCATGATTGTGTTGCTTGTAAGTTTGTCCGTTACCTTACCTTACTTCACTCACTCACAACTTGCCTCCTGACGGACACTCGACGCGGGAGGATTCTTAAAGGTCTGAGGACCTTCTCTGGAGGCGGTGGCGGCGCTGAGGTGGAAAGTGGCGGTGGTGTATTCGTAAATGTCTCGGCCTCTCGTCTTGATTGCTTTTAAAATGTTGTATTGGAAGTTATTCTGGTTTTGAAGGTGTCTTCGTGATTCCAGTGGTAGTTTTGACAAGGTTTTGATTCTTCAACAAGAAGAATAACCTTGTAAATCCGACTCATCATTTCCGTGGCCCTTTAGAAGTTTTTCAGACACAAACTCTATGAAAGAAAAATATATAAATTTTTAAAACATTCGCTTGAATAAAATGGTCAAATTTATGGGCAATTGAACTTCAAAAGCTAAATTTCCAATAGACATGACGCAAGCAAATTAAACAATACATTTTCAATTGACCACAGATTTAAAACATTGACTTAAATAAAACAAACTAAAATGTATTGAAAGATATGAAACAGACAAGTGTAATAGATAAGAGGTTACCAATCATCGCTGCCACCGCCTTCACCGCCGCCGCCAGACAGACCTACCAAGTCCTGTTCCCGCGTCCTCCCGTGTCAGGTTGGGGTTTACTGACCTTGTGGGTTGTAACAGAACATGTATAATACAGAGCACAGTGCGAGTAGTTGTTGCCTGTACGTCTAAGTAACTTAATTTATATCGCTGTAGTCAAAGAAACGTGTGTGACTCGGGTACCGTACACGTAATACTTATAACTCGACTTCTTTGTAGAGTTTCCTAGACTTGTAAATTTAAGGTCTTTTGCCAAGGAACTGTTGTATTGTTAGATGTTTTTGTATTTTGTATTCGAGATAATTTATTGAAGAGTCTCGTGTCTTGTTTTTTTCTTTTTTTTTTTTTTTTTTAGTTGAGAGAAAGAGATAGAGAGAAAGAGGAATAAAAATACTCTTCGTTTCGTTATTATTGTCATTATTATTTCTATTCTTATTATACATATGACGAGAAGGAAATATTGTGCCAGTGTTAACTAATTTGTATGTTTAAGGAAAAAAATGAAGTAAAAAAAAATACAATAACTTAAGTCCATAAAATAGTAGAATGTTTCCATAAATCTTCGTCTGTTGCATGTCTCTCGTGGAGGAGTGTATGGAAATTGTTTACTCGTTTTCTAGGAAGCATGACGGTGTTCCAGGCTCCAGTCTTTGTACCGCTAAGGAGGTTGTGCCGCAAGGAGAGGCTCCAGACACCCGTGGCCTGGAGCCTGTTTTAATATTTTGTGAAGAGCAGAACATTGCAAGCCTTTACAACACTCCTCTTTACTTATCCTTCTCAAACACTGGGTCTTCACGTGAGTGGTAGTGATAGAGGACATTTGCAAGTGTTGACATACAAGATCCGTCTTTACCTGCCTTTCTAGAATTCCTGACATGCATAGGAGTTATAGAGAAGTTGTAAGTGTGTATAGAATCTTTACTTACCAACAGTTACACCCAAAAAAAAAAATCAAACTAAAAGCAAACTGTAGACAGAGAATATGAATGAGTTGGTCTTAAAACGGCCCATGTAGAAAACAGGCGGCGATATGAAAACGAATCCCAACACTACTGAATCGCCTCAAATTGCTCAGACATCATGAGATTAATTGACTTAATTTCAGATGCATTAATATGCATCGATAAACCTATGTACGCTTTTAAAACTTTCCCCCAAAAAAAGTATTTATTTACTGTAAATATGGCAAAATCTGGTGCTGTCTGGTGTCAAGCTGATGGCTGCGAAAAGGCCATGCTATCACCACGACTATATTCAAAGACCAATCATAAATTATTTCCTCATGTTGATTATATACTTTTCTCATTTGTAACTAGAACCATAAAAACATTAAAAAGAAGCCCGTTTCAGTTGAACTGCAATATTTTGAATAGTTATGCTGTAGAAGTGTTCCAGAATTCTGCGCGCGCACCACACCTCACAGTCACACGTGGTGGAGAAGGAGTGCGCCTTGTGGCTGCGTTTGTGGCGTTCTACAGGCTGGTTAAGGATAGGATTCTCGGTGACCTAGGTTCACTGATGGCTACTGGGATCTTGTGGTATCTTTACATTCTTCTCGGTTCCGACCAGCCTTTACCAGCTTAATTCTACTGTCTTGTCTATCACAGCAAGTTTGGGTGAGGAAAGATCGAGAGGGTGGCCCGCTGCAAGGTAAGAGGGCTGGGCGGTGTGTGGTTAAGCCACTAAACGGGTGTAATGGCGGTGTTGTGTTGAAGCGTCCAATCTTGGCAGAGATGTTCAAATGAAGCCTTACTTGAAGTGTTCCTACCTATAGTTTTAAAATTTATCGTGCGTTTTTCACGGTAGCAGTCATTGGGTCAAGCCGCCAAGGCTGAAGCTGTCCATACTCTGCATGTACTTGTTTCTCCAGCTTTCCCCCTAACCAGCCGAGTCGCAGCTCGTTCCCGGGCTCAGCGTAATTGTTTCTTTAATGATTTGCTCCAGTCTTTCATTCATGCATTTCTAGGTGAGGGTGAATAATACACGTGACATACATGGAAATTTTCTTTCACATAAAGCAAGTGTCAGATGGCAACACACAGACAACTCGGGGACGGCAAACAGCTGTGATTTCAACCCCAACGTTTTGATTCGGCCTACACCAGTAGTGCCTCGTCCCTCCCCCGCCTGGCGCTCCTCGCCGCCAAACACATGTACAGACTTAGAAGAGTAGAAGTTGTATAAATATTATAATAAGGCTTAATATATATATAATATTTATATACGTATTTATATATATGTATACGGAGACTGCCTCTGCCCCGGCTAGTGGCTCAGACCTGCGGCCAGGACCACAGGGCCACGAGGGCCAGAGTGTTCTGAGGGTGCCGGTGCTACAATAGCACAGTGCCGCGGCGGCAGGGTGCCGCCACGACCGGCATCACAGGTCTGATTCGTCTAATGTGCTCTGCATTGTTCTGCACACACAGAACAAGAGAACACTGGTGGGTGTGTGCTGCTGGCTGCCGCGTGACGACGTGTTAACGGCCGCAGCAGCAGCAACAGCAGTGTGGCGGGCGGGGCAGCCTCCCTGGGCATCAGAAACATGATAGCAGTTTTACACTGTACACCTTCCTTACCTTTATATAAGGTTACACTGATGTGTAGGTTGTCACCCACACAATTATCATCAGGAATTTACAAAATGGAATCCACACAATGTGCCGCAGCCGTGAGTCTGCTGCGGCACAGACCGCAGCGCCACAGCGCGCCCTGCGCCCCCCTCCCTCCCACTGTCCCTAGCCCAGCCCGCCTGTCGCCTGGTCTAAGCCAAGCTTGCTTCAGCCTATCTCTGAAAGACAACTGAATAGAGAGTAATGGAGAGTACCACACAAATAACAAGAATGACTAAATGACATGCAGTATTTCCATAGAAAAATGCCCAAATGACAGACACGTGACAGGCGACGCGCCGCCACTCTGACGCTAGAAAGGCTCCACTGAATTTTTTGTTTTTTTCTTAATTTTTGTTCATTTGACAACACATCATTAGACAGAACACACCAGAAAACAGTATTTTTTTAAAGTATCATTATAGGAAAGTGTTCGCATCACACCTGACAGCACAGCACAACACACCACACTACACCTCACCTGACTGTCCACATCACCACACCACACCACACCTACATCACCAGCCCACCATTGACTAAAACACTCACCACACCTGCCCTGCGGCTGTTGAGCAAGACACACCTGAACACATACACACCTGCATGCCACACAACACCTTGGGGAGAATGGCACACAAACACCACACCTGTTATTGAGTTTCTTCTTTCTTGTTACAAAAAGACCTTCGTTTGATAAGGTTAGGTTAGGATGCGTTTGGGGAAATCGCTCATGACACACACACACACACACACACACACACACACACACACACACACACACACACACACACACACACACACACACACACACACACACACAAGTTGGTGGTGTTTATGGTTCCCTATACAAATATGGCACTTGAAAGCTGACAATGGGATGTAGTAAAAAGTTAAACACTCTACAGTATGCGACTAACTTTGATTTTTTTTTTTTTTATATATATATTTATGCACCTGTCCACTTAACGAAGTACTTTAGTACACTTTCCTTACACCTTTCTGCATTTCATCATAAGATCTGTGCTTGCTCTTTAGTTTTCTTGTATTTCTTTCTTAACGTACTTGTCTTTCTAAGTTTGGTATGTCAATAGACCTTTCATACCTTTTTTTTTTCTTTTTTATCCATAACTCACTATAAGCTGTTCTCAGATTTGTTTTCTTGCTATCCATTTTGTTTAGTGCAGTAAACTTTTACAAGACTTTTTTCCCCATAACTGACTTTCCATAACTGACTTTCCATATCTTTATTTCTCATAACTGACTGTTTTTAAGCTTTTTTCCTATTTCTTCTTGTTCTCTTTCTCTCTAAGTTTGGTGACGTTTCTTTATAATGTCTAAAATTTTCCAATACTATTTTCTTCCTATCCTTTTCTTTCTCTCTTAAGTTCAGAACCTTTTCATATCTGACGTCTTGCCATCCTTCTCTTTCTTTAAGTTAGGTGCCTTTTCTTTTTTAATGTCTAAGTGTGGAACCTTTTCAAATCTGAGGGTCTTCACGATGAGTGCTTTGCTTTTACCTTTTTTTTTGCACATTTCTCCAGGCTGGTGACACGTTTTGACAAGTAGTGTTGGTATGAACTGCTAACATCACAAGTACAAGTAGGTCTGATGTCTCCTTCCTCATCAAACATTTTTTCCACTCAAATCAAACTTGTGAGAGGATTTGATGCGTTCTGCCTTCATATCTCTTAAATCAAACTAGTGAAAAGATTTGATATATTTTCCTATCAAATTAAGCTAGTGAGGAAATTTGATGTTTTTCTTCCTTCACTTCAATCTGAGCTAGTTTGAAGACACAAAACTTGACACACACATTACACTTCCTTTCCTTCAGAACTGTTGGTGATCATAACAAGTTAGTTTGTCTTCCAGAACACTGAATTTCCTCCCAACACTGATGTCTTACTGGTGATCAGTGTTAAGGTTATGGGTTTGAAAACGAAGGTAATACTTAATTGTGAATATAAGAATGTTGTCAGACGTTATAAAGAATGGAAGTAGATTAGTTCATGGATTTATTGATGTATGTATTATGATGAGAGGTTGAAAATGAAGGTAGCTTTGTATGTATTGGAGTTGTTCTGAATAGGAAGGATTGCTGTCTGTAAAGTAAAGAAAGGAGATGGATGAAAGGGACAACACTCAAGTAACAAAGTAAAATAACATAAGGAAAAGAGATTGGTGAAAGTAAAAGTAACCAATTAATAAAGTAATGAAGAAAAGGGAAGAAATGTAACATCATTCAAGTAACAGAGTGAAGCAGTGAAGCAAATAATAGAGACAAAGAATAACAAGATGTAGTTGACAGCAATGGGAAGTGATCATGTTCATCTTTGACAGACCACTGAAGGACAGTCTGCCTCACTGCCCCACTGTCCTGTAAGTGGCTGTTTCTTACCCTCTCAGCTTGAAGCATCAGTGTTCAAGGAGGAAATAACAGTGTGCATTAGTTGTAGTTTTAAACAGCATTGTGGGTTAATAAGTTACACGAGTGAGGCGTGAGTTGCCTGGCGTCCCGACCGTCACCTGCAGACCCCGCCCACTCACAGGTAAATAAATACAGAATTATGCCCGTCATTAATGCCAAGTGTTGACGCACACTTACAGATGCATGGCAGACCAACGCACACACACGCACACACTCTTTGGTTGTGTCTGGGCGAACACACCCACACTTGCAGACAAGTCGGCCGGCTCCAGCTGCCTCCTGGCCGTGGTGGCCTCCACACGGGGCACAGAACACCAGGTTGCTGTGGCTGGCAACTCACTGACAGACACTCTTGCTGCTGTGCCTCCATCATGACACTCAGCATCTGGCATGCCATCATCCTGCCACCTGTGCCTGGTCCACACTGGTGCCCGGCAGATGAGTGGATGTGACAGAAGTTTGTTCTATGCACATCTTTGAAATAAATGCCTGGTTTGCTCACACACTGATGTGAATTAAAGCTTTCCACAACATTACACAGCAGGACAGTGTCAGTCTTTCTCTTCATCAAGTCTCAGTTTTAACAACTATAAATAACTTTTACGACAGCTGGTGGAGTGGTGGTGGTGGTCACTAAGACCTGCGTCTGTGCTTGCTGATGTGGTGGTGGCAGTGAGCCGCAGCTTGGCCCTGCACCTGGTCCTTGGTACCAGCCCAGCCTACTAGGCCAGGGCGGGCTGGTGGGCCTCCTGTGCGGCGGCAGCAGCCTCCTGGCGCAGCAGGTTGCTCACCTTGTAGCGGCGGCCGTCACTGTTGGTGCGCAGCAGGTGGCAGCGGGCGGCACTCTGCTGCTCCTCACTCTTAGCGCGGGTGAGCAGGTTCTTTGGTCTGGGTGGCGGGGGCGATGGGGGCCGTGTGGGTGGGGCGGGGCAGCGGGCGTGGTGGTCCTCACTGGCAGCCCGCACCAGCTGCCGCCGTTGCACAGTGGTCTGTTCCTCACTCTTGGCGCGCACCAGCACATTGCGGCGAGTGAGGCCACTGGCACGGGGCAGGCAGGCACACTCTGCCCGCACGTTGTTCTGCTCGCCCACCGTGCTGCCATCCTGGGACTTGCGGTCGCGCCGCCGCCGCCCCAGCTGGTGCAGCACGCGGCGAAGGAATGCTGTGGGGCCTCCAGGGGATCTGCTGACGTCTGGCTGGTCAGCAGATGGGGGCGAGGGTCACCAGGCGTCAGTGTAGCGCACGTCCACCTCCAGCAGACCAGGCAGCGTCTCCTTCAGCGTTTCAAACGTCTGCACCGACAGACTTGTGCTATTCAGGTTGAGGCGCCGCAGACTCTTCACCGCTGAAACAACACTATGGTCAGTGATGCTTCTCTCTCTCACACACACACACACACACACACACACACACACACACACACACACACACACACACACACACACACACACACAGTGTGCATAACTTAAAAGAAAAACTAGATAAATGGAGATATGGAGACAGGACATTATGAGCCCCACTCGAACCCTGTACAATACAACTAGGTAAATACACACAGTCAGTATTATCTATTTCAACACCTACACACATTAGCAATGCATTGACAGCCATGTCTTGGCAGTGTTCTAATGTAGTGCCTGCAGTGTCCCTATCAACAGACTAATGTGGAGAGAGGAGGCCCACACCAGGCCAGCCTTCCTTACCTGCCAGTGCCTCCAGACCCTTGTCAGTGACTGGAGTCTCGCATAAGTTAAGGACCTGCAGCTTGTGGAGGTGTTCGGATATCAGCTGGAGGCCAACGTCACCAAACTGTGGACAACACACCAACATTGCACACATTACAGAAAGTACATACCTAATCTAATCTGAAAGAGCCTGAACACAGTGGTATACCAGCATCACCTTACCCAGCCTAACATGAACTAGGGTGAACTTTGGGAGACAAGATGATAAGAACTGCACACCATAACACATCACAATAACACTGTTAAGTCTAACACAACCTTCGTTACAGATTCACAAGCCTGCCACACCTCACCCCACCACTCCTCAACTAAACCAGACAGCCACCAGACACCAGACTGTGAGAAACCATACCTGTGTGGCCCAGAGATTGAGGTAGCGGAGGGTGGGCAGCTTGATGAGTTGCTCAGCACAGGCACTGGTGACGCGGGTGAAGGCCAGTGACAGGCACTCTAGGTTGCCAAACGAGCCGGACGACAGCATGCGGTTGACGTCGGCGTCTGTGCTGCGGCTGGGCAGTGTCAGCTTCCTGGGACCGCCCTTCTGTTGCTGTGAGGCAAGCCGGGGAGAGAGAGAGTGCCTGTATGAGAGGGAGCTCCTGAGAGGGACTGTGAGACTAGTGGAGAGAGTGAGTGGGAGTGAGAGTGAATGAGACAGCAGGCTACTGACTCAAGGAGGAGATTACCAAGAGATTTAGATAGAATAAACACTTTTTAGAGTAACAAGTAGATGAATAATGACATAGGTACTTACTAGGCTTAGAGTGTATTTATTCATTATTCTTTATTTATTTGTTTATATTTACTTAACACACACACACACACCATGTAGTGTAGTGGTTAGCACGCTCGACTCACAATCGAGAGGACCGGGTTCGAGTCCCGGTAAGCAGCGAGGCAAATGGGCAAGCCTCTTAATGTGTGGGGTGTGTTCACCTAGCAGTAAATAGGTACGGGATGTAACTCGAAGGGGTTGTGGCCTTGCTTTCCCGGTGTGTGTTGTGTGTTGATGTGGTCTCGGTCCTACCTGAAGATCGATCCATGAGCTCTGAGCTTGCTCCGTAATGGGGAAGACTGGCTGGGTGACCAGCAGGTGACCGAGGTGAATTACACACACACACACACACACACACCACATAGTGTAGTGTAGTGTAGTGGTGAGCATGCTCGGCTCACAACCGAGAGGGCCCGGGTTTGAGTCTCAGGAGCAGCGAGGCTAATGGGCAAGCCTCTTAATGTGTAGCCCCTGTTCACCTAGCAGTAAATAGGTATGGGATGTAACTTGAGGGGTTGTGGCCTCGCTTTCCCGGTGTGTGTTGTGTGTGATGTGAGACAGTCCTACCCGAAGATTGGTCAGTATGAGCTCTGAGCTCTTTCTGTAAGGTATAAAGTCTGGCTGGGTGACCAGCTGGCTATTGTGGTGAATAACACACACACTCACCAGCTCTCTAAGATGCATCTGCCTCTCACACAGCGCCTGGTAGTGTCGCTTGCCAGATGGTGTTGACTGCAGCGTCGTAACCACCTGCAGGCTCTGGTCCGGCCCCTCCACCAGCTTCCACTCCAGCATCAGACACAACACCTGTCACCGTGGAGGAATGGGTTACAGGGTGGAGCTAGGTTAGGTTAGGTTAGCTTGATTTTTTTAGGTGTATTTTTCTGTCTTGCTCTTCTGTTAAGGTTAGTTTAGGTGTTGCTCATTTTTAGGTAAGTTAAGGTTTGTTATTTTTAAGGTAAGTTTAGGTATTAATATTCTCTCTCTCTCTCTCTCTCTCTCTCTCTCTCTCTCTCTCTCTCTCTCTCTCTCTCTCTCTCTCTCCCTTTACTAATTAATGCCTTCCTATCGTTTTCCATCTAATCTCCCACCTCTTCATAAATTCCTTAGTCAATAAACTCAACTCCCACAGACAATACTGCCATCAATAGAGCCAGTGACAGTGCTGGCGCCTCACCTCCTGTGCCGTGTTGTTGCCGCGCAGTGCCAGCAACATGCAGGCGCCGAGGGACTTCACCAGCATCCCCAGGAACTTCTTTCTCTTGCAGCAGCAGGAGATCAGAGTCTGGAGCTGCAGGGAGATGGTCAGTGAATATAGCATCTTGTAGAGCTTGTGTATGTTCAAAATTGTACTTCATTGCCACTTGTAAATCTTGCGTATGCTCAGATTTCTAGCTTTAACCACCCCTCCCCCAAGTTTGTATACTCTGTTGCCACTTGTAAAGCTTATGTATGGCTCAGACTTGCAACTCTTAGACATGCCCAAAAGTTCATATACTCAGTTGTCACTCTTAAAGCTTGTGTATGCTTAAATTTGTAACTCCAGACACCTTTAAGTTTGTATGTTCAGTAGCCTCTCGTAAAGCTTGTGCATGCTAAATTTGTAAGTCTAGATATCCTTAAAGTTTGTATAATGCATTTTTAACTATAGTATAGAACCACCTAAAGCTTGTTAAATCTAGAAATAATAGATATACAAATAAGGATAGTTGCAAGAAGCCATTCCCATTGATACTAAACCCTTATGTGTCTTTAAACTCTGCAAACAGCTTCTAAATATCATTCAAAACAGTCCCTCTTCAGTATCTAGCCTTTCTCACATCAACTGAATGCTATACACAATATAGATACACCATTATAGCTACACCCAACCCTACAAACTGCCCCTAAATACCACTAACCTCAAAACACCCCTAGTTAAGTCTCCAACCGTTGCCAAACCATCCGTAAATGCTACTCAATCCTTTCCACCCCTTCCCAATGCTACATACTGACTCTAAACACCTTTAACCCTTATCAAACCCTCCTTAAATGCTACCTAATTCTTTCCACCCCCTTCCCAATGCTACACACTGATTCAACACCCATAACTCCTACCCAATCCTTTCCAACCCCTCAAAAAGCTGCACACTAACTCCAAACACCCAAAACCTTTACCAAATCCTCCATAAATGCTACCCAATCCTTCTCGGCCCCTCACAGTGCTGCACTCTCATTGTAAACACCCATAACCTAAGTCCAAACCCTAAGTCTTACCCAATCCTTCCCAATCCCTCACAATGTTACACTCTATAAACACCCACAAGACACTCTAAGGCTCAGCACTCACTATAGATGCCCACACAATGCCCTCATCCACACAGGCAAGGGAGGAAGGACACAGGACATTGAACCAGCCCTCCTTGTCCTCCCGTGTCCCCAGCACCATCTGATGAACTTCACAACGTGGGTCTGTGCCGATCTTCTCGATGATGGGCAGGATCTCTCTGTGGCAGGAGCATGTGGTGAGTGGAGGGTAGTGATGGTGGGTGGTGAATAAGAGGCAGCAGAGGTGGTGTGTGAGGTGATGGGTCAAGGAGGTGGTTAAGAATAGTGATAAAGAGATAAAAGTGGTAAAATGAAGGAGTGGTCAGTTAGAAAGGAAAGATGGAAATAAGAGACTGTTAATTAGATATAGTTAATTAGACAAACTAAGGGAATTAATACAGTACGATTTACTTCCACAGATATGAGTTGGGACGCAGACCAAACTTGAAGACAAAAGGCTACAGATAACCTCACAGGAACACAACACAGCCCTTTCAGGCAACACGCAGCCCTTCTCAGCCCAGCCAGCACCTCATACCCTCTCTCCCATCTTCTCCCAGCCCTTAAATCCTCTTTTCTAGCCCCTCCCAGACCCTTAATCCTTCTTCCATCCAACACCAGCCCTCTCTCTGCCCAATCAGCATTCCAACCTCCACTTGACCACTTCTCCCAACCCCACACCCTCTCACAGCCCACACAGCACCTCAAACCTTCATGTACAGTCCCTTCCAGGCCTTCAATTGTTCTCTTCAGCCAACACCAGCCCATACCCAGCCCTCTCTCTGCTCAACCACCCCACTCCACCACCTCTCCCAGCTCCACACAGCCCCTCCTAGCTCCCATCTCAGCCTTCAAGACCCCATCAGTTCACTATCTGTTCTCTTTCCACGCTGAGCCAAGCAGACCCACCTGATGAAGTCCTCGTCAGCCAGCGCCACGTCAGGGAAGGGAATGGGCTGCAGGAGTTGTGCCAGGCCAGGTCTCCAGTCATCATACTCACAGCTGGAGGGGCATAAAAGGTGGCTTGGGTCAACTTAGTGTGTGTGTGTGTGTGTGTGTGTGTGTGGGGTAATGTTTGTTGTAGTTGTTGTTTGTTATGTGAAGGTGTGTGTGTTGTTGTTTTTTTGTTACTGTCGTTGGGATGAAATGTTTTTGTGGTTGTGATGGTGGTGGTGGTTTTTTGTGCTATGTAGTGTGTGTTGTGTTATGTAATGGTGGGTAGGTCTCTCTCTCTCTCTCTCTCTCTCTCTCTCTCTCTCTCTCTCTCTCTCTCTCTCTCTCTCTCTCTCTCTCTCTCTCTCTCTCTCTCTCCACAGGCCCCACAGTGTGTGCCCCACAGTGTATTGACGAACCCACAG
The DNA here is from genome assembly GCF_017591435.1 of Portunus trituberculatus. Taxonomy (NCBI): domain Eukaryota; kingdom Metazoa; phylum Arthropoda; class Malacostraca; order Decapoda; family Portunidae; genus Portunus; species Portunus trituberculatus. The sequence continues at coordinate 5,850,271 of NC_059288.1, forward strand.
TCACTCACCACAGCCCCTCAACATAATAAAACTGCAATTGCATGAAAAAAAAGCACTAATAATTCTACAATAAACTAAATGATTTGCTGCCTTCTTTCCTTTGTGAACCTCAATGAAAAATACTAGAAAAGGTAGACGTTATAGATGAAATGGACAAGTGAGGTGAAGAGAAAATTAGAAAGAGACATTTGATGATTAAATAGAAATCTTAGAAAGGGGAATAAATTAGACAGTCCAGTAGAAAGTAGAAAGTATGATAAAAGAAAGTAAAGTTAAAAATGAGATAGCAAGAAATATAAAAGAATGAGAGAGCAATAGCCACTAAATTAACAGGTTTACTCACTAGTGATGTAAACTATATTAAAAAAAATTCTATTGCTATCATTATCTTACTATCATACTACCTACTTGTAAAATAATTAAGTTTCTATTTCTACTACATACTACTAATTAACTTATAAAAAAACTACAAAAACTACTATCTCTCTCTCTCTCTCTCTCTCTCTCTCTCTCTTTTCAGCAAGGTGAGTGCGTTTGCCATGAGGTTACCTGACTCCACTACCTGGCTGGGTGAGACTGGTGCACCTCCACCCTTGGTACATCCCACACTAATGAGAGTGGAGAGAGAGAGAGAGTGTTTCTTACCAGTCTGTGTTTGTTTACTTTTTGACTACATTTATTATACATTCAATACCTTCTCTTCTCTCTGTATCAATACATTTTCATTTTCACCATGCATCTCTCTCGTCCCTATAATTTTTCTTCTAATTCTTTTCCCTCTCAATACATGGTACATCTTCCTTCTATACATATCGAGCATTTCTTTTCTTCTCTCTTCTGTGTCTATAATCATCACTCATTTTTTCTTCATCCATCTCTCTCTTCTCTCTTCTCTTATTTACAAAGAATACCTTCATGCATTCATCTTTTTACATTAACACACACACACAACACAAAAAAAACACCTCGTTTTCTTACACTGTCCTGCCCCTCTTTCTCTCTCAAACACACAAAACATTATACACTTTGTTTTTATATCACAAATACACCTGAACACATACACAGACACATAAACACACCCAAATGCACAATTTTCATCTTTTTCCACACACCCACTCACATCTTATTCAGCACACTCAGGTAGCAGTGAAGATGGTGTGTGATCTCATCTGAATTCTGCGTCAGTGAGTTGAGGCGTTCCTGGTCCTTTTGCTCAGCCACCAAGAAGCAGACGGCAGAGGTGCAGGTGGCCACAAGGTTGGGGAGGACACGCAGGTGAGGGCAGGTGCTGGTGGGGCCATGCATGCTGTCCACAAACTCATGTACCACCCTGCGTCCATCATTCTGGCTGTTGAGTGCCTGAATGTAATCTTGCACGAACCGTCTCACATATGGGTACTTGCCAAAGTCCTGTGGAGGTGATGAGAGTGTTAGAGGATGCCAGGGTGTGCCAAAGGAGTGTTACAGGGGTAGAATCTCACTAATGACTGGTAGAAATGTGTCAGAGGAATGCTAGAGGAAAGATTTCATTAAGGTGATAGGTGATGGAAATGTGGCACAATATTGGAGGTTAAGAGGGTAGAATAGTGTCCTGTGGGGTGTTGAGGTGTGCCAGAGGAATGTTAAAGGGGAGAATCTCAGTAATAACTGGTAGAAGTGTGTCAGAGGAATACTGGAGGAAGATTTCATTAAGGTGATAGAAATGTGGCAGTATGGAAAGTTAAGATGGCAGAATGGAGTGTTTGAGAGTGGCGGAGGAGTGTTGAAGGTGTGTTTGGTTAGTGATGAGGTGGAAGAAGGCTGTGAATGCTGCAATAGGGTGAAGGAGAATGAAGGAAGGATAGTATGAGATGGAACAATGGAACAGGTGTTGAAGTGTGTTTAAGAGATTAGGTGCGGGAAGGAACAGTGTGAAAAAGGAGATGACTAGATTAACATGATGAAAAAGAGTGGTTAATGAAAATAGATAAAGAAAAACTGAGGAGATTAGAAGAGAAATGGGAAAGACTTTATAGAAATAATTAGAAGTTAAAGAAAGAAATAAAACAGGATAATATATAAGAATAATGAAAATAATAATGAGGTAATGCAAATAATACAAAACAATTAATCATGAGAATTTAAGAACAAAATATGAAAGTAAAAAGAATCTGAACCAAGATAAAAAAAAACTGAAATCTTCCTTTTTGCTTCTAATCTGGAGGACAAATGAAGGAAAATATATTGAATTAAAAAACTTGAAACTGATAAAATGATAAAAAATAAAAACTTACATTGATGGTAAAAGAAAATGACAAAGAAAATTAAACTTGAGATATGAAAAATAAATCAAATGAAAATTGGTGACAAATGAATAAAAAAAAAACTAAGACTAATTTGAATGACTAAGAAAGCAAAAAAGAAAGCAGCAAATGAGAGCAAAGAAAGCAAAAAAGCAACTAATAAAGAAAGCTCGAAGAAAAAAATGGAGGAGAGAAGGAAAAAAATAAAAATGAAAATAATTAAACATGAAATTTCTTAGAATATGAAAAATAAATTGATCTAAACTCCTTCCTTCTTTTCTTCCTTCTTTCCTTCTTTCTCCTTCCTTTCTCTCCATCCCTTGTTTCATCTTTTACTCTTTTCTCTGTTCACTTTCTCTCCCTTCTCTCTCTTCACTTTCTCTGCAACTTTTTTCCTTCTTCCTTCTCTTCCATCTCTGTTTCTTCTACTTTCTCTTATCTTTTCCTTCCCTCCTTTATCCCTTCATTTTTCTCTGTCACAGTCTTTTCTCATTTCTTTTCTCTATCTCATCTCTCATTCTCTTCTATGTCTTTCCTTTTCTACCTTCTCTTATCTTTTCTTTCCCTCCTTTCTCCCTTAATTTTTCTCTATTTCAATCTTTTCTCATTTATTTTTCTCTCTCCCATCTCTCATTTTCTTCTATTTCTTATCCTTCTTATCTTTTCCTATCACATTACATCATTTCCCCTTCCTTATCCATCACCACTCACTCATCTACCCTCTCTTTCCCCACCATACACACTCTCTCTCTCTTTCTCTTAACCACCACCACCATCACCACTAGCATCAACCACCACCAGCACCACCACCAGCCACCCAGCATCACTACCTCTACTCTCACCTTACCTGACAGCACACACTCTCTTCGCTCGCCCCCATCGCTCCCATCGACCCCATCACTCCCACCCCCCTCACCACATTGTGCTTGAGAATGCGCTTCACGATGGGCGTAAACATGTCAATGACGAGGCAGGAACGGGGGTTGTCGGTGCAGTGCTGGCTGAAAAACTGGCAGATCTCCGGCGAGGGTTGGTTGTTTTCCAGCAACGGAGCGAGGGTCACAATGATTTCCTCGGTGATCTGACGACTCAGCCATTTTTCACCCTGGGGAGGTTTGGCTTAGGTTAAACTTTTATTACATTAGGTGGGTTGGGTTGGGTTAGGTTAGGTTAGGTTGGGTTGGGTTAAGTAAAATTTAAGTTAGGTTCAGTTAACTTAGGTTTAATTGCTAGGTTAGGTTAGGTTTAGGATGGGTTAGGTTAGGTTAGGTAAAATTAACTTTGATTAGGTTAAGTCAAGTTTATTTGGGGTGTATATTTTTTTCCTATCATTGGTAATCTTCAAGCAGAAAAACCTAACTTCACCAGACTTTAACCTAACCTAACCTAACCAAATTTGACCTCACCTAAGTTAACCTGGAAACATCTGGTAATGGAAAAAAAAAAAAAGAAAAAAATCTTGCCCCCAGAAATATTGAAGTTTGGTTAGGTTAGGTTAGTGTGTATCCTTTGTGCTTACCCTACGGACAAACAAAAAATATAATTCTCCTTCTTGGAAAAATGAGAGAGAGAGAGAGAGAGAGAGAGAGAGAGAGAGAGTCAATGTAGGGGAGGGCAGAGTTAAAATAAGAGAGGGAGGGAGAGGAATGAGACTGGGAGAGATGAGAATGACAGGCTGAGAGAGAGAGAGAGAGAGGGAGATTGTGCTCTCTCTCTCTCTCTCTCTCTCTCTCTCTCTCTCTCTCTCTCTCTCTCTCTCTCTCTCATTTTGGTAATGATCTCATCTGACAAAGTCTCTCTCTCTCTCTCTCTCTCTCTCTCTCTCTCTCTCTCTCTCTCTCTCTGTCAAACTACTTTTTCATTAACTAAGCAAATTATACTGAAGTTGTTTCATCTCTCTCTCTCTCTCTCTCTCTCTCTCTCTCTCTCTCTCTCTCTAGATTTTAAGACTAATCTAATTCTATATAATAGTTGCAATCAGGGCGACAATATTAATGGAGAGAGAGAGAGAGAGAGAGAGAGAGAGAGAGAGAGAAAGTTAGGTTGCAATTCAGAGTGGCAGTTCAACTTTAAGAGAATGTGTGGGAGGAGGAGGAGCAGGAGGAGGAGGAGGAGGAAGAAGAAGAAGAAGAAGAAGAAGAAGAAGAAGAAGAAGAAAAGAAAGAAAAATAAAGAAAACATATTTTAAGGATAAAGATAAACATTAAACTCTCTCTCTCTCTCTCTCTCTCTCTCTCTCTCTCTCTCTCTCTCTCTCCACAATTTTCAAAAAGGCTCTAGTTGAAGTGACAGGTTTTCAAGGGTGTTCATATGGTTCTAGTGACAAATTAATACCATTTTACACCACTAACTTGAGAAACATCCTTAAGAACACAGCTAATCGTCTCTGTGGTTTTGTTCCTCCTCCACCTCCACCTTCTCTTCCACAGCTATCTCCATCTACTCCTCCTCCTCCTCTTCCTCCTCCACATCCACCTTCACCTCCCTTCTCCTCCACATCCACCTTCACCTCCCTTCTCCTCCACATCCACCTTCACCTCCCTTCTTAGTGAAACGATACTGGTTCTGAAGCATGTTTTGGTGATTTTACAGAGAGAGAGAGAGAGAGAGAGATGAATAATAGAAATGGAGATTGATAGATAGATAGATGGACAAATAGATAAAGATATATAAATAAGAGGAGGAGGAAGAAGAAGAAGAAGAAGAAAACAAAAAAAAAAAAAAAAAACAGAACCGTGTGTGTGTGTGTGTGTGTGTGTGTGTGTGTGTGCTTACCGTGGTCAGAATGTTGGAGGCCAGCTCTAGGGGCACGCGGCAAACAGACGGGTCATGAAGAGGCGTGGACAGGGAAAGCTCCACCAGGTTCTGTCAAAAATGAGAAACGAGAAAGGAATAAAAATATGAAAAAAAGAGAAAAAAAAATGGAAAGACGAGAAGAATAAAAAAAAGTACAAATTTGAAGTTTAAATGAATTTGTTGTGTAAAAAACATGAATAAATAGATAAATAATAGATAAAAAGTAAATAAATAAAAACTGACGGGTTATTTTTCACTATTACTTAATTAAGGGATTGGCTGCAAAAAATTCACTACAAGAGAGAGTTTGCTTTGTCAGTTTACCTGCTTACATACAATACCCAAATAAACCAATAAGTAAATCAGAGGAAAGGAATACATCAATCAATTCACTAAGGTTGAATTCAAACTTTAAAGGAACGAGTGTTACATTCTACCAAAAGAACGAATTTATTTTGCCAGTTTACCATAATTCAAATAAAACTGAAAAATCAATATGGAAAAAAAGTACAGGAAGAAAAATCAATTAAAGGAACGAGTTTAGTAATCTGTCTATTAATTTATCAGACTATAAAGAATAATGATAATAATAAAGAATAGAGCATGTTTAATCAATTTACCAGACTCTATAAAGAATAATGATAATAATACAGAATAAGTAAAATAAACAAACAATAGAACACACAAAACAAAATAAAAGTAAAGGATAAGATATGCGAGTATATTTGATCTAAAGGAACGACTGAGTGTTATCGATTTACCAGACTCTATAAAAAAAAAATAATGAATAAATAAACAAAAAAAAAACGAAAGAAAAAGGAAATGGATCAAGAAAAACATCTTAAACAGTGAAAAACAAACAAATATAGTAATTTATTTAACTAAAGGAACAACTCACGAAACACTAAAATAAACAAATAAATAAAAATAACCATAACGAATAAATAAAAAAAAAAATGAAAGATAAAAGGAAAAAAGGATTAAGGAAAACATTTTAAACAGTAGAGGAAGGAGTATAGCATTTTTAGGTAAAGGAATCAAGAGTTGTGTGGAGCGGTGTGGCCCCCGAGTCAACACTACTACCTACATTCATTCGAGCGTTGCGTCATAAACACCTTAATTTTGGTTCGCTCATCCGATTACATGACTTCACATTTCTAAATTTAAAACACTAAGAGGATTGTGTCGCCTTGCACACACACAGAGAGAGAGAGAGAGAGAGAGAGAGAGAGAGTATAGATAGGTTAATGTAGTAGTAGTAGTAGTAGTAGTAGTAGTAGTAACAGGAGCAGGAACAGGAGCAGGAGCAGGAGCAGCAAGAGGAGGAGGAGGAGGAGGAGAAGTAAAAGTAAAAACAGAAGTAGAAGAGATTCGTAAAATAAACATATATTCATTGTTATTATTATTATTATCATTATTATTATTATTATTATTATTATTATTATTATTATTATCATTATTACCTTTC
>NC_059288.1:5869316-5871816 GCF_017591435.1 Portunus trituberculatus
CGCGCCAAAAAATGATTAGAAAAAAAGTGACAGGAGACAATGTTTACGAACTAGTTTTTAGTGCACCGCGTCACCGCCTCAGCTGAGCGAGACCCGAGTGTTCCTCCGCGCTCCTCCTCCTCCTCCTTCTCCCGCCAGCCAGCCAGCCAACCTTGCCAGGAATACGCCGCGCATAAATCTCAAAATATCGCTGAAAACGCGCCAAAAACAGCCCTTACTGACATGCCACACTAACCTTGACAAGTCACCTTACGCCTTGGAAAGTTAAATCTTCTTCCTTGAGACTGGGAAAGGAGGAAATGGAGAAAATAATAACATTTCTCTTAACTCTCCCTCAAGGCTGAAGATGGAAGGAAGACGGGAGAAGAGAACATTATTTTATCACCTTTAGCTGTTCAGTGTTAAATATTCTCCCTTGAGACTGAGAAAGGAGTAAATAGGGAAAGTAATATTTTTTTTTCACTTTCCTTCATTCTCGTATTTTGAAACGAAGTATAAAAATAGAAAAAAAAAGTTGAAATACGGTCATTTAAGGGTGTTTTAACTATTCTAGAGGCAGATTAACAGTATTTCTGCATTATTAACACGAGAAACACCCTTTAGAAACCGGTTAATCATCTCTGTGGCGTTAGAAAAATAGTCTTGGTGTTAATACAAGTTTCCAAGGGTCTTTAAACTCAATACGGTTCTAGTAACAAGATTTATTACTAACACACAGTCCCGCTAATCTCTGTGGCCTTTGAAAAACAATCAGGGTGAAGTTTTTATGAATGTTTATAAGGTTCTAGTGAGAGATTGGCAAGACTTCCATACACGTAACAAGAGAAACTGTCTTGACAACCCTGCTTACCATCTGTGGCCTTGAAAACAGAGAGAGAGAGAGAGAGAGAGTTGCAGAATCAGGTCTCTCTCTCTCTCTCTCTCTCTCTCTCTCTCTGACGCAGTAAAGTAGAAGAAACAAGAAAAGAAAAATGAATAAAGAAAACTAAGAAAACTTGCTTGAATATTTTACAGCTTGCATCTCTCTCTCTCTCTCTCTCTTTTCTAACCCCTTCAGTACCATGACACGTTTCCATATTCCTTCTGCTTGTTATTTGGTCATTTTATACAGCTTCAGAAACTCACGTCACGTGGGGATTGAAATAGTGAAGACTATGGCTATCAATCTTCTGACAGCCACAGACTCTTCCTAATGTAAATCAAATCGTTTAATCACACACAAAACTCATGGTAAAAAATGCGTCCATGTACTGAAGAAGTTAATATTCATTCACTTTCTCCCAATATATTTTCATTTTATTAGTATTTCTTCATCATTCCTTTTTTTTTATTTAGCAGCTTCGGTATTCTCTCTCTCTCTCTCTCTCTCTCTCTCTCTCTCTCTCTCTCTCTCTCTCTCTCTCCTACGCTACCTAATTTCATCTCCTCCTCCTCCTCTTACTCCTCCTCCTTCTTCTCACGTCCTCTCTCATATTTTTCCTCCTTCTCTCCGTCTCTCTTGCTTCCTCTACTTTTATTTCTCCCTTCGTTAGTGTTATCTTATCACACAGCCAATCAGAAGGAACAGCACAAAGGTGAACAAATGAACAGGTGAACGGGAGACTTAATTAAAAGCAGGTAAGTTTAAATACACACCTTGAGTCTTATCTTCTAGTTATCTTTTGGTGGAATAGGTTTAAATACGTGTGTGTGTGTGTGTGTGTGTGTGTGTGTGTGTGTGTGTGTGTGTGTGTGTGTGTGTGTGTTGTTGTTGTTGTTGTTTTGGTAAAGGATGAGGAAGATGAGGCGAACGGTGTGTGTGTGTGTGTGTGTGTGTGTGTGTGTGTGTGTGTGGCCTTGGCTGGGGGCTGGTGGCTGTGACCTTGGGAGGGGCAGGAAGAAGAAAACGAGACCTGGGTTACCCGCGTTCACTGTGTGTGTGTGTGTGTGTGTGTGTGTGTGTTTGTTGAGACATAGTGCAGATGCGTCATACATACATACACACGTACAGACTAGATACATTAGGAAACAGACTGACACACAAACAGAACCAGATTATGATGCGACACACACACACACACACACACACACACACACACACACACACACACACACTCTCTCTCTCTCTCTCTCTCTCTCTCTCTCTCTCTCTCTCTCTCTCTCACCTTTGCTAAATTCCTCACGTATTAATAAAAGGAAAAATAATAAAAGAAAACGGAAAAAAAGTGAATTAGGGCACAAAGGGAGGACTTCAAAAAACAATATCATCTATTTAGGGGAAGTCCCGAAGGATAAAATAAAAACCGAAACATTTTGAACAATGACCTTAAGTAATGTTATGAATAGAGAGAAAAAAAAAGGGTAACAAAGGAGCAAAAATGTGAACGATAATATCAGCTGACGTTATGAAATGTGAGAAAAAAATGTTAATCGTTGAATAATATCATATAAAAAAGGGAGCATTGATATAAATTCTTCGTGGGGGCATAAAAGACCAGGATGTTATTATTGTCTATTATTT
>NC_059288.1:5891816-5894316 GCF_017591435.1 Portunus trituberculatus
GGAAGTAAGGAGTAGCAGTCTCTCTCTCTCTCTCTCTCTCTCTCTCTCTCTCTGAGTCACACTTACAAAAAAGGACAACAAGAATTTAAAAGACAAAAATAAATAAATAAATAAATAAACAAATAAATAAAAAAAAGGAAAAAATAAGTCACCATTTTTTATTTTAGTCGAGGGAAAGAATCTTGTTTGTTTCTTTCCCCTTTTTTTTCCCCCATTACGATTTTTTCCTCTCCATTTTTTTCCCTCAAGTTTCGATACACGACTTAACGAAACCGGTTCACACACACACACACACACACACACACACACACACACACACACACACACACACACACACACACACACACACACACTCACTCACTCACTCACTCACTCACTCTCTCTCGGAGGAGGAGGAGGAGGAGGAGGAGGAGGAGGAGGAGGAGGAGGAGGAGGAGGAGGAGGAGGAGGTGGAGGAAGAGGTGGAGGAGGAGGAGGAAGAGTATTACCGTACGGAACTCCAGGTTAATAAGAGGAGGAGGAGGAGGAGGAGGAGGAGGAGGAGGAGGAGGAGGAGGAGGAGGTTCTGGTGACTGACCTTACCCTCCCCTCCTCCTCCTCCTGCTCCTCCTCTTCTTCCTCCCTCAAGTGTGTCAAGGTTACAGCGTCTCCTTTCCTCCTCCTCCTTCTCCTCCTCCTACACTTTCCTCTACATCTCTCTTCCCTTCACAGTCGCAATAATATATCTCTCTCTCTCTCTCTCTCTCTCTCTCTCTCTCTCTCTCTCTCTCTCTCTCTGAACTTTAAAATCACCTTGTTTAAAGAGAACAACTGACAGATAGACAGACAGACAGACAGACAGACAGACACACACACACACACACACACACACACACACACACACACACACACACACACACACACACACACACACACGACAAGGAGAGAGAGAGAGAGAGAGAGAGAGAGAGAGAGAGAGAGAGAGAGAGAGAGAGAGAGAGAGAGAGAGAGAGAGAGAGAGAGAGAGAGAGAGAGAGAAACTTGAAACATGAGAGATTAGAATAAAGAAAAATGAATTAAGTAAACAATAAAAACAAGAACAAAAAGAACAAAAATAAACAAAACTCGATTTTCACAATTTTTCTACTTATCTCATTTTTTTTTCTTTTCCTTCCTAATTCCTTCATTTGCTTCAGGAGGAGGAGGAGGAGGAGGAGGAGGAGGAGGAGGAGGAGGAGGAGGAGGAGGAGGAGGAGGAGGAGGAGGAGGAGATGAGGAAGGAAAAGTAGAAAGAGGAAGAAGGGAAGAGAGAGGAGAGATGAAATATGAAAAAGAGAGAGAGAGAGAGAGAGAGAGAGAGAGAGAGAGAGAGAGAGAGAGAGAGAGAATGGGAATATTAAGGATATTAACAAAAAGGAGGAGGAGGAGGAGGAGGAGGAGGGAGCCATACATGGATAAGGAGTCCCTGAAACCTCCCATTGTCGTCTCCTCCTCCTACTCTTCCCCTCTCCTTCCCCTCCTCCTCTACCTCCCCCCTCCTTCTCCTTCTCCTCCTCTTCCCTATCCTCCTCCATTTGCACTATGATCTCGTCGTGGTACTTACCCTTCCCTCCTGGTCACTCTCTCTCTCTCTCTCTCTCTCTCTCTCTCTCTCTCTCTCTTCGTTCTGTTACGTATATAATTCATATTTACAGAGAGAGAGAGAGAGAGAGAGAGAGAGAGAGAGAGAGAGAGAGAGAGAGAGAGAGAGATAAAGTGACAAGTGAAATGTAGAACAACGAAATGAAAGGAAGAGAAAGAGAGGAGGAGGAGGAGGAGGAGGAGGAGGAGGAGGAGGAGGAGGAGGAGGAGGAGGGACACCCATACAGATTAGTGGTGGCTCCCGGAACTTAATGAAGAGGAGGAGGAGGAGGAGGAGGAGGAGGAGGAGGAGGAGGAGGAGGAGGAGGAGGAGGAGGAGGAAGAAGAGGAGGAGGAGATGGAGGAAAAGTGTGTGTGTGTGTGTGTGTGTGTGTGTGTGTGTGTGTGTGTGTGTGTGTGTGTGTGTGTGTGTGTGTGTGTAATAATACTTAATGCTTCTCAAACCTTCAATCATTAGATGTCATTAACATTCTTATTATTATTTTCCTCCTCCTCCTCCTCCTCCTCCTCCTCCTCCTCCTCCTCCTCCTCCTTCTCTCCTTCCTCCTCCTCCTCTTTCTTCTAATAGTTCTTCTTCTCTTTCCTCTAATAACTGCCATAATTTATCAGCATTTCTCCTTCTCCTCTTGCTCTTCCTTCTCGCCCTCCTTTTCTTCTTCCTCCTTTTTCTTCTCCTCCTCTTCTTCTTCCTCGTCCGCTAATAATTCTCCTGTTTCCTCTAATAATATATAATTTGTTTATTTTTCCTTCTTTTCTTCCTCACCTTCTTCCTTCTCCTTCTTCTCCTCTTCCTTTTGCTTTTATATTTTTTCCTATTTCCTGAAGCATTATATAATTTCCCCATGTTTTTTTCTTTTATTCTCTTCCTCCTCCTCCTCTT
>NC_059288.1:5896816-5906816 GCF_017591435.1 Portunus trituberculatus
TGATGGGAATAGGGAAATAGGAGAGAGAGAGAGAGAGAGAGAGAGAGAGAGAGAGAGAGAGAGAGAGAGAGAGAGAGAGAGAGAGAGAGAGAGAGAGAGAGAGAGAGAGAGAGAGAGAGAGAGAGAGAGAATAAGAAAGTACTGAGATAGGAAAAGATAAAAAAAGAAAGGAGGAAAAAGAAGAAAATAAAAGAAAATAAGATGGAGGAGAAAATGAGAAAATGAAGAGGAAGAGAAGAAAGAAGAGAAAAATGGAAGATATTTAATGGAAGAGGAGAAAGAAAGGAGAGATAGAGAAAGACAAGAAAACCAAAAGAAAAAGGTGATGATGATTTTCTTGCCGCAGAATAAAGAAAAAAAGGAAAAGAAGATGAAGAAATAAGACGAAAAAAAAGAAAAGAAAAAGAAATAAAGGAAAAGAAATGAGAAGAAAAGAGAAAAAGAAAGAAACAAAGGAAACTGAAAAATAAATAATTAATAAAAAAAGAGGCAAATTTTAAGAAAAGCGATAAAAATTGAAAGAAAAGGAAAAAAAAAAAGAATAAGAGAGAATAACGAAAGAGGAAAGAACAAGACAAGGCCGTGACGGGAAAATGCTGTGACGGGAAGAAGCTGTGACGGGAAAATGCTGTGACGGGAAAATGCTGTGACGGGAAAAAGCTGTGACGGGAAGATGCTGTGACGGGAAGAAGCTGTGACGGGAAGAAGCTGTGACGGGAAAATGCTGAGAAGAAAATGCTGTGACGGGAAAATGCTGTGACGGGAAGATGCTGTGACGGGAAGAAGCTGTGACGGGAAAATGCTGTGACGGGAAAAAGCTGTGACGGGAAGATGCTGTGACGGGAAGAAGCTGTGACGGGAAGAAGCTGTGACGGGAAAATGCTGAGACGGGAAAATGCTGTGACGGGAAAATGCTGTGACGGGAAGATGCTGTGACGGGAAGAAGCTGTGACGGGAAAGAGAAGGACGAGGCTGTGTATGTGACGGGAAGATGCTGTGACGAGAAGGGAAGGGAAGAGAAGGAAAGAGGGTGTAGGGACAAGGAATGGAAGAAGAAGAAGAAGAGGAGGAGGAGGAGGAGGAGGAGGAGGAGGAGGAGGAGGAGGAGGAGGAGGAGGAGGCTAAAACCGTCACCTTGCCATCCTTACGCAACCCGGGTTTAATGACATATCCAGGCCCCGCGGAGAGGGTGAACCGCAAAGCATCACGGATATAAAAAGGCAGGAAGCGTTACCACCACCAACCCACACCGCAGGACAACTCGGATAACCTGTCAGGGAACTGGCAATCAAGTGGGCCTTTCTGGTTATAGTTTTTTGTTGCCCTTCGCCTGCTTCCCCTCTTCCATAAATATAAAAGGGAAACACTAGGGAACACAAAGGAAATGCAAGTACCTATGATGATGATGATGATGATGATGATGAGGAGGAGGAGGAGGAGGAGGAGGAAGAGGAGGAGGTAACAAATACAAAAAGAAAATGAGAACAGGATGTGAATGAAGAGAAAGTGAAAACTGAGGTAAAATGATGTAAGATAATAATAATAATAATAATAATAATAATAATAATAATAATAATAATAATAGCAAAAAAAACATGAAAAACAAGAAAAAATGAAAAAAAGAGGCATATATAAAGAATAGACGAAAAAGAAGGAAAAGAAACAAACTTGGAAAACAAAACAAAACAAACACACACACCAGAAGAGAGAGAGAGAGAGAGAGAGAGAGAGAGAGAGAGAGAGAGAGAGAGAGAGAGAGAGAGAGAGAGAGAGAGAGAGAGAGAGAGAGGAGAGAGAGAGAGAACAAGAGAGAGAGGAGAGGAAGAGAATGAAATAGAGAAAGAAGAGAGGATTAGAAAAATAGGATTACAGAGAGAAGGAAAGTAAGATAAGGAAAGGAAGGGAATAAAAGAGGAAGAGAAAGAAAGGAAGAAAAGGGAAGAGGGGAAGAAGAGGAGAGGAAGAGGGGAAGAAGAAGGGAAGAAGAGGGAAGGAAGAGGAGAGACGAAGGACCAGAAAAGAGAAGGAAAGGAGGAGAATGGAAGAGGAAGAGAAAGAGGGGAAGAAGAGGGGAAAGGAAGAAGGGAGGAGAGGGGAGGGTAGTGGTGGGTGTTTACCTGTACCAAACACCCACACAGGTTACAGGGTGCCATTAATTAAGGGGAGGAAGGAACGCACACCATTACCTGCACAGAATGACGCCATTAACACAGGGAGAGAGGGAGAGGAAGAGAGAGGAGAGGGAGAGGGAGAGGAGAGGGGAGAAAAGAGATACAAGAGAGGGAAGTGAGTGGTAATGGAATGAAAGGCATAGAAGAGAGGAAAGGAATACAGAAGAGAGAGAGAGAGAGAGAGAGAGAGAGAGAGAGAGAGAGAGAGAGAGAGAGAGAGAGAGAGAGAGAGAGAGAGAGAGACAGAAATAGGCGTTAATGGAATGAAAGGAGTAGAAGAGAGGTAAGGAGAGGAATAGAGAGGAGAGAGGGAGAGGAAATGTAACAGAAGAAGGAAGAGTGAGGAAAGGAGAGAAGAAGAGAGAGAGAGAGAGAGAGATAGAAAGAAGAGAAAAGGTGAGAAGAGAGAAAAAGAAAAGATGAAGGAGAGAAAGAGAAAGAGAAGGAGAGAAGAAGAAAACAAAAAGAAATCACAAGAAAAAAAAGGAACAGGAAAAGGAAGTAGAGAGAGAGAGAGAGAGAGAGAGAGAGAGAGAGAGAGAGAGAGAGAGAGAGAATTAAGAGCTAGAATATATAGACTTTTCTTTACGTGTGTGTGTGTGTGTGTGTGTGTGTGTGTGTGTGTGTGTGTGTGTGTGTGTGTGTGTGTGTGTGTTAATGAATGGAGGGAAATGGCAGAGAGAGGAGGGGAGAGGAAGGGAGGGGAGAGGATGGGAAGGGAAAGAGAGGGGCGGGAGAAGAAGGGAGGGGAGAGTGAAAGGGTAGAGAAAGGGAGAGGATGGGAGGTGAGGGAGAGGGGGGTGAGGAAGGGGGGGGCATTCTCTATGGTGCTCCCCCTCCCATCCTTCCTCTCCCTATTTCTTCTACGCCACAGCTGGGTTGGGTTAGGTTAGGGAAGATGAGATTACTCCCTGCCTCGCTAGTAGTAGTAGTAGTAGTAGTAGTAGTAGTAGTAGTAGTAGTAGTAGTAGTAGTAGTAGTAGTAGTAGTAGTAGTAGTAGTAGTAGTAGTAGTAGTAGTAGTAGTAGTAGTAGTGTCTGTTGTTTTCCGTTACTACTACTATTACTACCACCACCACCACCACCACTACTACTACTACTACTACTACTACTATCACGTACAATAAAAACCAAAAAATATCAAGAAAACATTAAATAACAAACATTAAGAAAAGAAGAAAAATGAACCCCATTATGAGAGAGAGAGAGAGAGAGAGAGAATCAACAATATATTAACTATAACATCACTATTATGGAACTCTCTCTCTCTCTCTCTCTCTCTCTCTCTCTGTAAACTGTAAGGGCCGCTCAATACCACAAGAATTTTGGGTACGGAAGAAAACTGGCGCCATCTATGTCTCGTGTTTCTAAGTAAAGTTCAGTCCGGTAATAGTTCGGTTTGGTTCGGTTAAGTTCGGTTGAATTCGGTTGAGTTCGGTTAAAGTTCGGATAAGTTCGGTTAAGTTCGGTTGAAATTTGGCTAAAGTCGGTAAAATTCGGATAAGTTCGGTTCAATTAGTTTGGGTTGGGTTAAGTTCGGTTAGGCTCAAGTAGGGTATGGTTCGCTTAGTTCGGTTATGCTAGGTTGAGTTAAGGTTAAGTTCGGTTAAGTTCGGTTAAAGCCAGTAAAGTTCGGTTCATTGTCTTTAGGTTCGGTTAAGTAGGGTTTGGTTCGGTAAAAAATAGGTTAATCCTCCTTTAATTCGGTTCACTTCGGTTAACGTAGGCTGGATTCGAATCACTTCGCTCTATATTCAGACTATTTCGGTTAAGTTTGATTCAGTTCGGTTTAAAGAAAGATCAGCTCAGTCTAGTTGATTTCGGTTTAGTTATAATTAAATTCGGTTAACAGAGAATATGTTCGGTTAACTTCGGATGAGTAATCAGAGTAAATAAAAATAAATCAAATATAAAAAAAAAGACAAAAGATTAGAGAGAGAGAGAGAGAGAGAGAGAGAGAGAGAGAGAGAGAGAGAGAGTTATCGCTATTCTGTTGTTAAAAATTTATTTTCTTGTGGTTTTTCATATTTTCTTTATTTTATACAAAGATTAAAGTTTCGTATTTTCCTTTTTTTTCCTTATTTTCATTGTCATCGTATTTTCCTTTTTTTTCCTTATTTTCATTGTATTTTATTTTCTTCTTTTCCATATTTTTAACTTATTTTCTTTATTTTTCTTATTCTTATTGTATTTTCTTTTTCTTATCGTAATTTTATCATTTTCTTTTCCTTATCGTAATTTCTATCGCGTTTTCTTTATTCTTATTTCTCATTTTCTTTTTGTCGTTATTGTCCAGTGTTTCCTATTTTCTTTTATCGTTTGTAGTCTTTTTTTGCGTATTTTCTTTATAATATCGTATCTTTATCACATCTTTATCGCATCCTCTTATATTCTTATCGTTAACATCAATGTTTCGTATCTTTCATCGTTGGTGTCTTCTTTTTACGTTGCTTTTACGATACGGTGTTGGTTCATGTCTTGCGGTAAACATTTCATTCCCATTTGTGTTGCTGAGTGTTGCAGGAGGAACAATACAACACTCAGATCGGTATTCAGTGTTTACCAGGCGAATATAACAGAATTAAACCTTATTTTAACATCACAGCCACGTTTTGTGTTGTAATAGTTGCGCAACACACTCTACGTAACACAGGTATATATATATAGAAACACTTTTCAATGGTGTTTCTCCTTCTTCAGTAGCATGACGTGTTTCCACATTCATTCTGGTGACTATTTGGTGATTTTATACAGCTTCAGAAACTCATGTGGGGGATTAAAATGGTGAAGTCTCTGGCTATTAATATTCTGACCTCACACCGTTCCTAATGTCAATAAAATGGTCTAATCACATACAAAACTCGCATTTCCGTATTCATTCTGCTTACTATTTGGTGATTTTGTACAGCTTCAGATACTTATGTGGGGGACTAAAATAGTGAAGAATGTGGTCATTAATCTTTTGACCTCCATAGATCACTCCTAATGTCAATAAAATGGTCTAATCGTACACAAATCTCAAGATAAAAGTGTGCCCCAGTACTGAAGAGGTTAAAATACTGAAGACTGTGGCCATTACTCTTCTGACCTCCATAGACCCTTTCTAATCTAATTAAAATGGTCTAATGGTACACAAAAACTCGTAGTAAAAAATGTGTTCCAGTATCAGTACTGAAGGGGTTGATAATGTAGATATCTTGTCAATGTGTCACTAGAACAATAAACCACCAGTAAAGAATTTGTGTTGTGACGGTTCCTCACACACACACACACACACACACACACACACACACACACACACACACACACACACGAAAAATGAATGATAAAACAACAATAACAAAAGAAGAACAATAACAACAATAACAAGAAGAATAAGAAAAGAACAAGAAGAAGAACAACATCAATAACAAGAACTAGAAAAAGAACAACAAGAAGAACAACAACACCACTGACCGTCACAGGAGCCGCCCGTGTTATTACAAGTAACGTAACACACACAGGAGTAATTTTCTTATGCGTAACAAGATTCTTCCTGCTCCATATGCGTCACACTCCCCAGCCTAGTGTAACATTTCCGCTCTCTCTCTCTCTCTCTCTCTCTCTCTCTCTCTCTCTCTCTCTCTCTCTCTGTGGTTGGATATGGTAAGAAATATCAACTTTTTTTTCATCTGATCTATTTTTTTTCTTACGATTTGTTACTCTCTCTCTCTCTCTCTCTCTCTCTCTCTCTCTCTAACGTGTGTTTATGCATGTATGTGCATATGCATGTAGCATTTGTGTGTGTGTGTGTGTGTGTGTGTGTGTGTGTGTGTGTGTTTCTGTGCCATAGTAAGAACAAATTGGGAGATTCTGTGTCTCAAGAAAATAAAGATACACACACACACACACACACTCTCTCTCTCTCTCTCTCTCTCTCTCTCTCTCTCTAAGCGTTTTTCAATAGTTATTCCAGCCAGAGCATTTACAATATTTCAGTGTCCCCGGAGAGAAGAACAAAGGGTCATTACGAGAGAACAGTTTGTGAGACATGTGTGTGTGTGTGTGTGTGTGTGTGTGTGTGTGTGTGTGTGTGTGTGTGTGTGTGTGTGTGTGAGTGTGTCATTAACAGAAGAACAAAAGAAGACGAAGAGGAGAAAAAGAAAGAAAAAGAAGAGAGTGCCATCATAAAAGGAAGTGTTTTTCAGAGAGAGAGAGAGAGAGAGAGAGAGAGAGAGAGAGAGAGACAGGCCGGCGGAGTGCCTCGATCGATGTGCTAAGCCTGTACTGGAGGGAGAGAAGGAGGAGAGAAGGAGGGAGGGAGGGACACAAGGAGGGAGAGAAGAGAGAGAGAGAGAGGGAGGGAGGGAAGCAAGAGGAAGGAATTAAGATGGTGAAGAGAAGTGGATGAAGATAATATCACTTCTTTATTCTTTTTCTCTTTTCATTTATTCTCTCTCTCTCTCTCTCTCTCTCTCTCTCTCTCTCTCTCTCTCTCTCTCTCTCCCCTGCAAACAGTATAATGATGGTAATAATAACAATAATAACAACAACAAAACGCATGAAAACAAGAATAATAAGAAAAATTATCATAAAGAAGGTAAAAGAAGATGAAATGAAGAAAAGGAGAAGAAGAAGAAGAAGAAGAAGAAGAAGAAGAAGAATTTGAAAAGAAAAAAAAAGAAAAAAAAATCATAAACAAACAACTACAACCACAATAACAACAAAGAAGGAAGAAGAAGAAGAAGAAGAAGAAGAAGAAGAAGAAGACTCCCATCACTAACACCACTAAACTAAGCAACCAAACACACACACACACACACACACACACACACACACACAGAACGCGCAGCCCAGCAAGCGGAGAGCCAATCAGCACACAGCTCCATCTATCTCCACCAATCAGGGAGCAAGACAGGTCCGGGACAGCTGAGGTCACTCCTGCCTCTTCCCTCCGCCGCCAAATCAGGTCAGCGCGCGAAACGAGGTCACTAGAGAGAGAGAGAGAGAGAGAGAGAGAGAGAGAGAGAGAGAGAGCGTGCTACATTCAGATTAAAAGAAGACTATTTTATAAAGAATTTTGAGTGCATGGTAAACTAAACTAGCACTGAGAGAGAGAGAGAGAGAGAGAGAGAGAGAGAGAGAGAGAGAGAGAGAGAGAGAGAAGGGGACATAACATGATTGCTTTTATCTTTTCGAGATGTGATAGTGTTTTGATAGTGACTCCTCCTCTCTCTCTCTCTCTCTCTCTCTCTCTCTCTCTCCCCTGACGTCACGGCGTGGGCGCGTCACACTCACGAAAACCACCACATCCTTATCCATGAATGTTGCCTAGACACACACACACACACACACACACACACACACACACGTACACACACGTATACACACACACACACACACACACACACACACACACACACACACACACACACACTCACACACACAACTTCCCACGTCCTCAGGAAATAGTGAATGCAAGGGCGCGATCAAGGAGGAGGAGGAGGAGGAGGATGCAGGATTCTAAATATATCCCACAGGATTCTGATATCCTAAACATGATGATCAATGGTGTTATATAGTGTTGTGGCTTATTTTAGGGTGTTTTAGAATGTTTTAGGGTGTTGAAGTACAAATAAGGATGTTTTAGGATTTTTCAGGGTGTTGTAGCTTATTTGACGGTATTTTAGGGTGTTTTATGGTATTATAGCTCATTTAAGGGTGTATTAGGGTGCTTTAGGAAATTTTAAGAGGGGAGAATCTATGAACAGTAAGCCTATCCATTAAATCCGGTTTGTGAAGCATGGCACTCTCACCCTAACAGTCCCAGTGCCTAAGGGTGACTCTTCCTCCCCCTCTCCTCACCCTGCCCGGCCCCTCACTCTCTCATTCTTCCTCCTTCTCTCCCACCCCTCTCCTTCCTCCCTCCTCCCTCCCTCCCTCCCTCCCTCCCTCCCTGAGACACACCCTACACCCTGATTTTTCATTCATTTACTCTGAGTCACACTACACATGCTTTCTAATTCTCAAGCTCTCTCTGTCACCCTAGCTAGCTTTTCTGCACTCTATTTTCACCCTAGGAGTCACCCTTAACAGCCTTCCTATTGCCTATATCCTTGTGTCACCCTAAATTTCCTTCCTACACCCTATACACTCTTTTCTCACCCTTTCACACGGTATTCTTCACCCTAGTCTCACCCCGTCACCCTAGCAGTCATCCTTCACAGCCTCCCTAATGCCTAAATCCTTGTGTCACCCTAACTTTCCTTCCTACACCCTATTCTCACCCCTGCACTCAGTATCCTTCACCCCACATCACCCCACCATTCCCTCACCCTCACCCCAGCATGTCCCCACGCCTAGCACTCCCTTCAGCCTCCCCGTCACCCCCTTATCACCCTCCCCCACTCACCCCGTCACCCCGTCACCCCGCCAGCCTCTAATCATCAGCTTATGTACAAACCAGTGTCTGACGTCATTGAAGGAGCAACGCGGAGGTAGCTGGCATCCCCCGGCACTGCCCCGAATGGTGTCAGTGTGTGCCAAGGCCTGTCTTCACCCTGGCAGTGTCATGGTGGTGTCTTTGTTCACCCTATTGCATCCTAGAATGTATCAATACTCTGGTTCATTCTCTTACGCACACTGGTTTAGCTGGCACTCACCCTGTTAGTGCCATAATGCATCCTGGTCACTCCTTGGTCACCCTGGCACCATTGATATTAATATTCACCCTTGCGCATCCTTATTTATCCTAGTACTCATCCTAGCCCCTTATAACGTCACCCTAACACATCCTTTCGCACTCTTAACACATTTCAGTATACCCTAACACACCTTGGACACTCAAACACACTCTACCTTCACGCTAACCAATTCAAACACATTTTCCTACACCCTAACATACTCATTCACACTTAAACACACTGTAACATCAGTTTAGCACATTCAAACACACCCTGACACACCCCAACACAATCTAACACATCCTGACACACTTTAATACACCCTAACACACTCTAACACACTCCAACACACCCTAACACACCCTAACACACCCTGACACACCTCAACACACCCTAACACACCCTAAATGCTCCTAGACACACCCAGACACACCCAAACACACTCCAACACACCCTAACGCACTCCAACACACGCCAATACACCCTGGCGCACTCCAACACACCCCAACACACCCTAAATGCATCCCAAACACACCCTGGCACACCCTGATACGCCTTGCCGTCAGATCAACACTGGCGCTGACTGGCCCTGAATCCCTCGTGTTTGTGTTGGCACTGCAAATGTCACCACCTGGCACTTGTCTGCGCGGCGTACAGGGCCACGTGTTGGTTGTGACGCCCTCGCTGTACCGCCTCAAGGGTGCCAACACTCACTCAGGCACTCTGTTGGCACTGTAGTTCTCTATTGGCACTCTGGTTGTGATGGTGTAGTTTGTCATGTGCTTAAGGTGGCACTCATTCTATTGGCACTGTAGTTGTTTGTTGGCACTCTGCTTGTGATGGTGCAGCTTGTCATGTGATTAATGTGGCACACAATCTATTGGCACTGTAGTTGTTTGTTGGCACTCTGCTTGTGATGGTGTAGCTTGTCATGTGCTTAAGGTGCCATTAAATCAATTGGCACTGTTGCTGTATTGGCACTCTGATTGTGATGGTTCGCAGAGTTACCAAGACTTTCTCCTGTTAATAATGTAGAAATCCTTGATAACAAAAACGCCCTTAAAAAAACCCGTGTAACTTCGCCTTGTCTATTTACAAAGGCCACAAAAATGATTCGCAGAGTTATCAAGACTGTTTCTCCTGTT
Organism: Portunus trituberculatus; assembly: GCF_017591435.1. Lineage (NCBI taxonomy): Eukaryota > Metazoa > Arthropoda > Malacostraca > Decapoda > Portunidae > Portunus > Portunus trituberculatus. The sequence continues at coordinate 5,906,794 of NC_059288.1, forward strand.
AATAATTTGGAAATCTCGTTAAA
>NC_059288.1:5911816-5914316 GCF_017591435.1 Portunus trituberculatus
GCACGCCCAGGCCCCGCCCTCCGCCCGGCCCCCGCCTACCATAACGACCCATGCTCGCACCACCCCCGCCCCTCGACCCTCACCTTGACCCCCCACCCCGCACTGTACTACACCCTCTCCCCCCAACCAGCCCGCCACCCCACCAGCCCACAATCCCACCACCCCGGCCACCGCGGGGCCACGGCGTGACGAACCAATACAGGTATTCCTCCTTGCCCTCTCTCATCCTCGCTCGCGCCTCCCCTCCCCCACCAATCCCCGGGACCCAGTGCCACTGATAACGGCACTGTCACGACACTCCTGATAGCACTGGCCCACCTGTGCGCGCGCACACACACACACACACACACACACACACACACACACACACACCGTCTCTTTCTCAACACGGAATTAAGGCAGCAATGTTTCCTGTCTAACAAGATAACAACCATTTTTTCTCCTCTCCAGAGTCTCACACCCCCAATCCCCTGCCACCCTGACCCACACCCGTCCCCACTAAAACCCCCAAGCCTTGACCGATTTTGTCCGGAAATACTACGAGGAGGGAAGCCCGCGACGGGGAGGAGGTGGAGGAGGCGGTGGAGATGAGCTTGGTAATATCTATGTATTAATCCTTGATGATGGTGATGAGGAAACAGTGGAGGGGTGGAGGCACACACACACGCACACCCACACACACACACACACACACACACACACACACACACACACACACACACACACACACACACACACACACACACACACACACACACACACACACACACACACACACACACACACACACACACACACACACACTGATATCAACTTGAAGATGTCCAACTTTTGTGTATTGGATAACAATCTCTTTTTGGACATGTCGGAAATTACATGTGTGTGTGTGTGTGTGTGTGTGTGTGTGTGTGTGTGTGTGTGTGTGTGTGTGTGTGTGTGTGTGTGTGTGTGTGTGTGTGTGTAAGCGTAAATATTTGATCTCAAAACAGCATATCCCCTTTCTAATAACTTTCAGAGAGAGAGAGAGAGAGAGAGAGAGAGAGAGAGAGAGAGAGAGAGAGAGAGAGAGTCAACAAGGTGACGTGTGCGTCAACAAGGTGACTTGCATGTGCGTATGCAGAGTGTTGACCCGTGCACACACACACACACACACATACACACACACACACACACACACACACACACACACACACACACACACACACACACACACACACACACACACACACACACACACACACACACACACACACACACACACACACACACACACACACACACACACACACACACACACACACACACACACACACACACACACACACACACACACACACACACACACACACACACACACACACACACACACACACACACAGGTTTTTCATTATATTACTTCACTATCAATCTTCTGTCTGTGTGTGTGTGTGTGTGTGTGTGTGTGTGTGTGTGTGTGTGTGTGTGTGTGTGTGTGTGTGCGTGACCTACAAGAGAAGCAGGGAGTTCCCCAACATGACCTAGGTAAATATTTTTTACTTCAACACCACCACCACCACCACCACCACCACCACCACCATCACCATCACCACTGCCGCCGCCACCACCACCACCACCACCAACACCACCTCCACCACCACTCATCAAAATATTAAGCTTAACTAGAAGACATCATCTGTGTGTGTGTGTGTGTGTGTGTGTGTGTGTGTGTGTGTGTGTGTATCACGACTATTCGCAAAAAACGTACACATTTAAACCTACGTACATGAACCATCTCTTTGTCTTCCCTACTCTTCCCTCTCCCTCTCCCTCTCCCTCTCCTCCCTCTCCCTCTCCCTTCTTCCCTCCGTCACGCCTTTATCTCGCAATACCTTTCCTTTTCCATTTCTATTACCCCTCTACTCTCTCTCTCTCTCTCTCTCTCTCTCTCTCTCTCTCTCTCTCTCTCTCTCTTTCTCAAAATAAACCGTATAACAAAGAAGAGAGAGAGAGAGAGAGAGAGAGAGAGAGAGAGAGAGAGAGAATATCAACACGTCATAGATAAGAAGATGAATAACAAGAAGAAAAAAAATAAAGACAAGGAAAGGAGGATTGTCCAATATAAAAAAACAGAAGATGGGAAGACAGTGCTATGCGGGGAATAATAACAGGAAAAGGAAGAAGGAAGAATAACGTGTAGATTTTTTTTTTTTTTTTTTAATGATAGGAAGATGGAAATTAGAATGTGTTGGCTTAGAGAGGTGTAGGAATGGAAATCAAGTCGAAATAAGTAGACTAGAAAGTATTTGATTAAGAGGTCGAGGGAATGCATCTTTGAATCGGAAAAAGAAAAAATGTAAACAAAATATAGAAAGTGTTTAGTTAAGAGGTGGAAGGAATGCACGAACGAATGAACGAATGGAAATAAAGTCAACAATATTAGAACGTACTTAACTAATTGCTCGAGGGAATGCATCTTTGAAATGTAGGAATGGAAATAAAACATTAAAAAAAAATGTGTTTA
>NC_059288.1:5929316-5979316 GCF_017591435.1 Portunus trituberculatus
AACACGCCAGAGGGTAGACTTGTCCAAACCTGTTAGTACTTGTCGAGACTTACTACCTGACCTTTGACCTTTGACCTTTGACCCCCGCTGACCCCTCCCTGACCCCAAGACCTCCCCTTCGCTAATCCTGACTGGGAGGGAAGGGAAGAAGAAGAAGAAGAGAAGGAGAAGGAAGGGGAGGGTGTGAAGGAGGTGGACGGAAGATATAAGAAGAAAAAGGGAGGAAGATATGAAGGATGGGAAGAAGGAAAGAAGGAAGGAAAGAAAGGAAGAAAGAAAGGAAGGAAGAAAAGATAGATAGGAGACACGTAAAAGGAACCACCAAAATAAAGGATAAAACAAGGAAGGAAGGAAGGAAAGAAAGAAAGTAAGGAAAGAAGGAAAGAAGGAAGGAAGGAGAGAAAGAGGTTGAGAAAGATATGGAGAAAGAAAGGAAGGAAGAGAGAAGAAAATAAAAGAGGGAAAAAGGGAGAGAATAAAGGAGAGAAACAAGGATGCAGAATGAAGGAAAATGAAGGAAAATGAAGGAAGAAAGAGTGTGAGAAGATGAGAGGAAGAGGAGAACAGGTACATTAAAAAAGAAAGATGAAAGTTTGGAAATGAAGACGAAAAAAAAGACACGTGGATAATTAGAAGAAAGAAAAGAAAAAAGAAAGAAATATGAAGAACGAGAAGGAGAGAAGAAGAGGAAGAAAATAGACATGAATGAAGAGAAAGAAAAGACGAAGAGGGAGAAAAGATAAACAAGAGAGAGAGAGAGAGAGAGAGAGAGAGAGAGAGAGAGAGAGAGAGAGAGAGAGAGAGAGAGAGAGAGAGAGAGAGAGAGAGAGAGAGAGAGAGAGAGAGAGAGAGAGAGAGAGAGAGAGAGAGAGAGAGAGAATGGAATGAAAAGTGAATGGAGGAAACCGTAGATTATAGAAAAGAAAAAGAAAAGAAACAAAAGAATACAAAGGAAGTAGAAAGGAAGAAAAGAGAAGAAAAGGAACAACAAAAGAAATAAAAAGGAAATAATAAAGAGGAAGAAAGGAAAAGAAAAGGAACAACAAAAAGAAATACAAAGGAAGTAAGAAAAAAAGGAGAAAAACGAATGAAAAGTAGAAACGAAAAGGAAGACAAAGAAAGTAGCGAAAAGAAAGAAAAGAAAAGAAAAGGAAAAACAAGAGAATAGAAAAAAACAGCAATAAGAGAAATAAGAGAAAGAAAAAGAGAAACAAAAGAGAATAAAATAAACAGCAAAAAGAGAGAAAAGAGAAGAAAAAGGAGAAAGAAAAGAGAATAGAAAAAAAATTGCAAAAACGGGAAAAAAAGGGATAAAGGATAAACACAAAGGAATACAAAAGAAAGAGACAAACAGTAGCAAACCATTAGTCCATTACAAGACTGTCTGTGCTAGGCTGGGAAACAGGATAGCACAGATGAAGGCTCCTCCCCGTCCACTATTCCTTCCACTCAGAGCTGGGATAGGATAGGTTAGGTTAGGTTAGGATGGGTTAGGATAGGTTAAGTTAGGATAGGTTAGGTTAGGTTGTATTAAGAAAACATGGAATTTGAAGGGAAAGGAAGAAAATTTGAGAGAATGGAAGGAAGGAAAGAAAGAAGGGAAACCGCGGGAGGAGGAGGAGGAAGGAGAGGAGAATGTGGAGGATTCTCTCTCTCTCTCTCTCTCTCTCTCTCTCTCTCTCTCTCTCTCTCTCTCTCTCTCTATTTTATCACCTTCCCCCCTCCTCCTCCTCCTCCTCCTCTTCCCCCTCCTCTTCCTCCTCCTTCCCCATGGCTCAGTGGTCCCTTACTTGTTCCTCCAGCGGGACTCCCCTTCGAAACCTTTCCCACTATGAGGTAACGGAAATACTTCACATTTAAGCCACCCTCCCCTCTCTCTCTCTCTCTCTCTCTCTCTCTCTGGATGCATAGAAATTTCCTTTGTGTTTCTGTTTCTTTAATTTTGGATCTCTCTCTCTCTCTCTCTCTCTCTCTCTCTCTCTCTCTCTCTCTCTCTCTCTCTCTCTCTCTCTCTCTCTCTCTCTCTGAATACATGGAAATTTGCTTTGTGTTTCTATTCTTTAATTTTGGATCTCTCTCTCTCTCTCTCTCTCTCTGCTGGGTTACCATAGGGATGTCCTCGTCTGTGAGAGCAAAGAGAGAGAGAATGAGAGAGAGAGAGAGAGAGAGAGAGAGAGAGAGAGAGAGAGAGAGAGAGAGAGAGAGAGAGAGAGAGAGAATATTTGCTGAAGTGACATCGTTACCATGACAATTCTCTCTCTCTCTCTCTCTCTCTTACTGTCTGTCTGCCTGATACACACACACACACACACACACACACACACACACACACACACACACACACACACTATTCCCACTTCGTCCTCCTTTACCTCCTCCTCCTCCTCTCGCCTACCTGCCCTTCTCACCTGATTACATTTTGTCACCTGTCCCCATTTCCTCCTCTTCCTTCCAACAATGTATTTAATCATGACCTTCCCAGGATTCTGCAATTCCTTACTAAGAGAAGGAGGAGGAGGAGGAGGAGGAGGAGGAGGAGCAGAAAACTGGGATATATCATGGACACAGACTGAAGGACTCTCTCTCTCTCTCTCTCCTGTCACGTGACTCACTACAAACATTTGAGGTAATTTTCTAGATTGCTTTTCTGTTGATCCTCGTTTACTGTCCTCTTCCTCCTCCTCCTCCTCCTCTCTCTTCTCCTGTCTTCCTTCTCTTTCTCCTCCTCTTCTTTCTATTCATTAAATCCATCTTCTTATCCTTTACTTTCCTTTCCTCCTCCTCCTTCCTCCTCTTTACTCCTCTCTTCCTGTCTTCCTGCTCTTTCTTCTCCTCTTCTTTCTATTCCTTAAATCTATCTTCTTAGCCTCTACATCCCATTCCTCCTCCTCTTCCTCTTTTGTTCCTCTCTCCCTGTCTTCCATATCCTCTTCCTCCTCCTCCTCCTCTTTCTATTCTGCATATCCCATCTTCTCTTCCTATTTTTTATTCCCCTCTTCCTCTTCTTCCTCTCTTCTAGCGTTCTAAATCCTCCTCCTCCTCCTCCTCCTCGTTTCCCGTATTTACTGCTCTCTTCCTGTCTCCTCCTTCTCCCCCTCCTCCTCCTCCTCTTTCTCTTCCTCCCATAATGCTACATGTACTTAAAAGGATCACTGTGTATATACTCACTCTCTCTCTCTCTCTCTCTCTCTCTATGACTGATTTTACTCAGTTGCCATGACGACTGAGAGAGAGAGAGAGAGAGAGAGAGAGAGAGAGAGAGAGAGAGAGAGAGAGAGAGAGAGAGAGAGAGAGAGATTGTACCATTGCCACCACCACCACCACCACTACTACCACTACTACCACCACCACCACCACCACCACCACCACCACCACCACCACCACAGTTAGGTTAGGTCAATGAATACAAAGGAGAATAGATCAATACTGTATTTTCCTAAGTTATTTTTATTTTGTAACAATAACAACATTAACTTACTGTATTTATTTATTTATTTCATTATTCATTTATTTTCTATCATTAATGTGCGCTCTTCTCTTTGTCTGTCTGTCTGTATGTCTGTCTGTACGTATGTATGTATGTTTGTCCTCTTTAATTACATTGTAAATAAAAATAATGAGTTCTGATTTATTTTTTACTATTTTTTAACCCAATTTTTTTTTGTAACATTTTTTTAATTGAAATGCTTTTAATCATATTTGGATGAATAGAAAGTAATTAGCTGTGTGTGTGTGTGTGTGTGTGTGTGTGTGTGTGTGTGTGTGTGTGTGTGTGTGTGTGTGTGTGTGTGTGTGTGTGTGTGTGTGTGTGTGTGTGTGTGTGTATGTGTGTGTGTTCATTAAAAATATACTGTTTATTTATTCATTATTTTTTTCTGGCAATGGCTGTTGATAAATACTTTTTCTTATAATACTCAAATAATTCGCTCTTTCTTTCAACAGTTCTCAAAATTTTCCTCTCAAAATGATCAAGTGACACATTTTTTTTTTTTCTCTTCACATTGCTCATTTCATTCCTCTAGCAATGCACTTCTTTCGTTTCATTCCTCTAACATCACAAGCTTTTCATTTCTTTCCTCTGATATTACACTTCTTTCATTTCATACCTTTACCATAATCTTTTTCATTTCATTCCTCTGATATTACACTTCTTTCATTTCATTCCTCTAATATTACACTTCTTTCATTTCATTCCTCTAATATTACTCTTCTTTCATTTCTTTCTTCTATTACAATTCTTTCATTTCATTCCTAATATCACACTTCTTTCTTTTCATTCCTCTAACATCATAATCTTTTCATTCATTTTCTCTAATCTTACAACTCTTTCATTTCATTCTAATATTACAACCGGTTTATTTCATTCCTCTGATATGATAATCTTTTCAGTGTGAGTCAGTATTTTCTCTTTTTCAGTATTTCATTTTTCCTCATATCAATATCATCTCTCATTTCTCTTTTCATAATTTTTTTTTCCACTTCTGACTTTCTTCTTTCCTCATCACTGATATTCTCATTTCTTTCACAGTCAGTTACATTTTCTTTCATAACTTTTAATATAACTCCCTTCACTGTTAACTATTTCTTTTTACCCTCATCAAATTTCCTGACCACTTCAATGTTGTCACCTTTTTCACAATCCTTTTATTACTCTCTCCTATGGCCACTAATACAACTGTTTTCACTAATAACTCCACAATATTTCCTCCTGTTCTTCTGATTTTAATACATTCCTCTCTCAACTGTTTATATAATTTATTTCTGCTACACAAAAATTAATTCATGTATAAACTTTCTAATATTCAACTTCAGCAAACATATTTATTCATTTCCATAAGTGTTCTTGTACAATTTAAAAATCTTATATATGTTTAATCGATCTTTAATATAACAATACATCTTTTCATAATACTTTAATTTAATAATTCAATAGACTTTTTAGTATTCATTAACTCTACCACATTCATTAATTTCCCTAACTTTGTTCTAAAACATTAATAAACTTTTGTGTAATTCCTTCATAAACAAATAACTGACTTCAATATATCTTTGTGTAATTCCTTCATAAACAAATAACTGACTTCAATATATTTTTCAAAACCTGCACCATTAATAACATCTCTAATACATTCATTTCTTTGTCCTGTCAACACTAAGGAATGACATCAAACTTTAAAGCTTTTAATAGTGCAATTCCTTCATAAACAATAGCTGACTTCAATATCTCTCTTTCACAACCATTAGCATTAACAACACTTCAAATACATTCACCTCTTTATCCCATCATCTCAAATACAGGTAACTCTTGATTTACGCATGTTTAATTTATGCATTTTTGTTAATATGCGACTGAAAAAATATTATAACTGAATATGCACGATTGGTTTGCTGATACACGATTTGGACCGCATCCCGCATCCCCCTATTTATTATCTATTGTTTGAGAATTACAAGTTTGTTTTATGCCAATTTTGAAATACGTGATGCCTCTTGGAACGCATCTATCGTGTAAATTGAGAGTTACCTGTACATTCATCTCTTTGTCCTGTCAACACTAAGAGACAATAGCAAACTTTACATTCAACACAACCTTTGCTTCACAACACTTCCAACGCAACACTCCTCTGAACCTTGAGTTGCCGAGTCACCAGCAACACACACACTATTCAACAATTGCTACTCATCCAAGACACAAATCCAACACAGTATTGCAGATGCAGCTACACACTACTACTACTACTACTACTACTACTACTACTACTACTTTGTGTTACTAGCAGACTACTTGGTACTATTCCCTTCCAGCTGTCTGTGCCTAGTGATAGTGGTACCTTGAAGCAAAACAGCAACACAATGCTAATGCTAACACAATACTACTAAGTGTACATGTAACTCAATCATTCTTAGTCTAATTCCCTTTCAAATACATTGCAATCTCTTTCATAAACATTCCAATCTCTTTCAAACACAATCCAATCCCTTTAAAACACAATTCTACCCCTTTAAAACAATCCAATCCCTTTAAAATACATTTCCACTGCATTCAAAAACATTCCAAACCATTTCAAACAAAATCCAATCCCTTTAAAAAATAACGCCACTCTTTTCTTCTCCACTTTTCACAGCAACTCAGTCTTTTCGCAATGGCCGGTACACGAAACTAGGTTATTACAACATGGAAAACCTTCATTGATTTCTTGCCTTGTGTGTGTGTGTGTGTGTGTGTGTGTGTGTGTGTGTGTGTGTGTGTGTGTGTGTGTGTGTGTGTGTGTGTGTGTGTGTGTGTGTGTGTGTGTGTGTGTGTCCTTTGCAACAGCCTGTGTGTTGCAATATTTTCCTCTGCAACACCAATTTTTGTCGTCTACTGCTTCTCTCTCTCTCTCTCATTGCAACACACTCACTGCAATACTGACTGGAACAATGCAGCGATACCATTAATAATACTATTCCACTGCATCGTTCCCTTCAATACTTCAAACCTTCATAAAAAAAGATATTTCTCGCACTAACTCATTTAACATCAATAATTATAACATTTATCTTACTCAGTCTATAAACACTCCTGGTTTTAATGTGTCACCTCACCCAGCCTTCTATCTACCTGTCTAAATTTTACCTGTCTATACCTATTACATCTACGTACTTCTCATCTATCTATTTATCTGTCTCTGTTCTAATTTATGTTCTGACCTATTGTACCTCTCTCTCTCTCTCTCTCTCTGGTCTTCTATATCTTACTCTATCCTCTCCTTGTAATGCTGTATGTGTTCACTTTTATTCTATTCACTATATCATAAACTATTTACTTTCTCCTGTTTTCTATTTTAATTGATTTTTGTCTGCATATTAAACCTCATACTATTTTTTTCTATTTTTTCTTCTATGTTATTTTTTCGTTCCTATTCACCATATGTAATTCTAACTTAGCTATTTTAACTCTTTTTTTCCACTACATCTTACTAAGTTCAATGTATGCTAACTTATCCTAACCTATTCTTACCCTATCCTATCTCATTTTTCACTCCTACCATTAATATGAATCCAATGCTATCTATTTTTTTCTTTTCTACTAAGTTACAATTTCTTTAGTCGACTGTACCTTATCCTAATCTATCCTGACTCTATCTTATATATGCTAACCTAACCTAACCTATTCTTACCCTATCCTATCTCACTTTCCACTCCTACAATTAATATCTATCCAATTTTATCTATTTCTTCTATTCCACCCAAGTTACTGTACCTTATCCTAATCTATCCTGACTCTATCCTATGTTGCTCTCCATTTGTACGCCTTGTATCTATCCTATCTACTCTCTACTCCTCTCTACTCTACTGGCTCGGTCAAAAGGAGGTAAAAAGCGACACTTGACACCTCCACTGGCACTGTCACTGTTAGTATTCATGTGTGTTGGTTTTCTTGTTGACAGAAGACAAAGAGAAAAGGAAGGTCAGTTTTGTCTTATGTGGGTAACTCAAATATCAAAGGAGGGTGAAAAATAGGTATAAAAAATTGATTATGGAAAAAGTAAATGAAGTTAAATAGAAAAATAACAAGAGAATAGCAAGATTGATTTTGGCTTTTCTAAGATACACAAAATTGGTAAAAAATATTGTTGGTTATGCAATAAATAAATAACTAAAATAAATATATAAAGTAGAAATAGAAAAATAACAAGAGAATACAAGATTAATTTTGACTTTTCTAGGATAAACAAATTGAAAAAATATCTAAAAATATCTGTTGATAATTATGGGGATGAAAAACGAACAGTAGAAAAAATTAAATAACAAAAAAGAAAAATGTCAAATTAATATCCTTTTCTCAAACACTAATGCCAATTATAAATAATAAAGTTAAATGTACAAAAAAAATGATTATGAAGAAAGAAAAAAAAGAATAGAAAAATTGAATAAAAAGAAATAAATAGAATAATAAACTTTGAATTAACCGTACGCCAAGAAAACATTGGTGACCATGAGACGAAGGAAAAAAAATAAATAAATAAGTAAATTAAAAATGTCAGATGTGAAAATTTCATAACCAGCGCAATAAACAAATGACTAATACTGGCAATAAATGTTTCGAGGCACAACCACCGCAGCACACAACACACTGCACACCCTAGACACAAACACCTCGCCTTCATCACTGTCTTGTTCCCTTCCACTCATCACCAACCCAACTCAAGCAACAATCCAATATACATAATTACACATTGAGGTGAAACAAACACCGTCTTTAAACTCCACACAACGGCTGGTATTCTGTAACACTGCTCTTTCATCACCAGTTTTTCAAGGCTACTGAGATGATTAGCTGGGTTTTCAATAGTGTTTCTCATGTTAATGGTGTAGAAATTTTGTTATTCTGTCACTACAAATGCAAAAACAGTCTTAAAAACCTACGTAAAATCACTATAACTATTTTCAAATGCCACAAAGATGATTAGGTGGGTTTTCAAGAGTGTTTCTCATGTTAATATTGTAGAAATCTTGTTAATCTGGCACTAATAACATCAACTCCTAAAACTCCATATCACTTCACTATGGTTCTTTTCAAATGCCACAGAGATGATTAGCTAGGTTCTTAATGGTGTTTCTATTATCAACCTCTTCAGTACCATGCCATGTTTTCAAATTCATTCTGCTTACTATTTGATGATCTTATATAGCTTCAGAAACTTATGTGGGGATTGAAATAGTGAAGACTGGCCATTAATCTTCTGACCTCCACAGACCCTTTCCAATGTAAATAAAATAATTTAATTACACCCAAAACTCATGGTGAAAATGGGGCTCAGTACTGAAGGGGTTAATAGTGTTGAAACATTATTGATCTCTTCAGTACTAGGACACATTTTTACCTTGCAATTTGTGTATGATTAAACCATTTTATTGATATCAGAAAGGATCTATGGAGGTCAGAAGATTAATGGCCAGAGTCTTCACTACGTATTTTAATCCCCACATAAGTTTCTGAAGCTGTACAAAATCATGAAACAGTAAGCAGAATGAATATGGAAATGAGTCACAGTACTGAAGGGGTTAATCTGCCGCTAGGAACATCAAAACACTCTTAAAAACCAGTGTCACTTCAACGAGAGCCTTTTGAAACTAGAAGTGGTGCAGAACTGAAGTGTTTTTTAATATTAATCCCAAAAACACATCAAATATTTCTCATGAGCATTAAACCTCTTAATAATAAAAGCCAAGAAAGCTATTTAATTCTATATATAAACACTTTAATATATATATATATATATATATATATATATATATATATATATATATATATATATATATATATATATATATATCTTTCTCGCTACATCAATCTAAACAAATACGTCAAAATGTCTTTATTTTGTGAGCAACCTTCCACCAGCCCAAAGTAAACCGTAAGGTCTGAAATGCTACGCTACCTACACGTACAAACACATTCCTCGCACTCCAGGCTGACACAAACACTGGTACTATTTCCTTTGTGAGCATTGGCACCTGTCTGTCTGTCTCCCACACCTGTCTCGCTAACACCTCTCTTTAAATATTGTGTGTTTCATTTTCTTCTTTTTTTTTTTTTATTTCCAGGTTATGTGTAAGTTTGCTGCCCTATTCATCTCATTCTTGTTGGTTTCTCCTGTTCTTCCATCCTATTTGACTAATTCTTGTTACTTTTTCCTGTTTTTCTACCCTATTTATCTGATTCTTGTGATTTTCTCCTATTGTTTCACCCTATTTTTCTTATTCTTGTGGCTTTATTCTGTTGTTCCACCCTATTCATCTAATTCTTGTGGGTTTATCCTGTTGTTTCACCCTATTTTTCTTGAATCAGCCTTGTATTCCTCAGTATCCTTCAGAAATGTAGTTATTCTTGTTCCTCATTGCAAACATATAAAAAAATAGCGCTATATCAATGAAACACTCAAATCAGCCTTGTGTTCCTTTAGCCTTCAGATATACAGTTATTCTTGTTCCTCATTGTGTATGTATCAAAAAAAGACTTCACTATATCAATGAAACACACTCAAATCAGCCTTGTGTTCCTTTAGCCTTCAGAAATGCAGTTATTCTTGTTCTTCTTTGGGTATATATCAAAATATACTTCGCTATATCGACGAAACAGACTCAAATCATTTAACCTTATGTTCCTCAGTAGCTTTCAGAAATAGTTATCCTTGTTCTTTCTAGGATATAATATAAAAACACTTAGCTACATCAATAAAACACATCTGAATCAGCCTTGTGTTCCCTTAGCCTTCAGAAATAGTTACTCTTGTCCTTCCTAGGGTATATAAAAGTTCTGTGGGCCTGAGTGGCAGCACACATGAGTCTAAAAGTTACAAGTACATCTCTTTAAAAACGTCAAGTGCAGATACGAGAAAGTGACGAGTGAGGAGTGAGTTAGTCTTAAGTTCGCTAGAATGCTAAGTTCACTACGAAGAGTAAAAATGCCTAAAAAGTAAGCTATGAATATTGGCAAAAAGACTGATGGTGTGTGTCGGTGTGTGTGTGTGTGTGTGTGTGTTGTGTAAGTGTTGACATTCACACCATACACATAAAAAATAAGTAAATAAATAAAAATAAATAAATAAAATAGAACAGAAAATGAAAATGCATAGTTTTATCCCAACAAAATTTTAAGGTCGTCACTCAAAAAATGTACAAAATATCTTTTATGAAAGCTCTGAAATGAGTGAAAGTTTAAAATACAACTGGTAGAAAACGAAAAAAACTTAACTTAACCTAACCTAACCTATCATAACACAACCAAACCTGAACCAATGCAACCCAATCAAAACAAAAATAAACACAGCGAACTTAAAAATAAATACAAAAATACATAAAAAACAAGAACAACAAACATTCTAAATCACAAAAAAAAAAAAAAAAAGAAAAAAATCAAATATCTCAAACACACACACACACACACACACACACACACACACACACACACACACACACACCATCACAGAACAAGCTTAAGCTGTAACACATGAGTAAGCTTAGAATGAGCTTAGCACACGCTGAGTATTAGTTATAAGTAGTAGCAGCAGCAGCAGCAGCAGTGGCAGCACCAAATGACACTCCATTAAGTGACAGGGAAGGGGAAGAGGATCAGGATGAGGAGAAGAGGAAGGGGGTGAGGGGAAGAGGGAAGAGGATGAGGGAAAAAGGAATAAAATGAAGAGGAAGATGGGTTAAAAGAAAAAAAAGGAAGGAAATAAGGGAAGAAGAGAGAAAGGAAGAGGAAGAAGAAAGATAAGAGGAAGGAGAAAAATAAAAGTGAAAGAGGGAAGGGAAGATAGATGAAAGAAGAGGTAAAATAAAGAGGAAAGAGGAAGAACAAAGGGCAGGAAGATGAAGGGGGAAGAGGTAATGGAGAGAGAGAAGACAGGAAGGATGGAACAGAGAAGAAAAAAATAAGAGGGAGGGAGAGGAAGAGAAAGGGGAAGAAGAGGAAGGGGAAGTGGAAGAAGGAGAAGGGGAAGAGGAATGAGAAGGGGTAAGGGGAAGGGGGAAGGGGAAGGGGAATACAAGAGGGTGATATGCTATTGGTTCATTTTGTTGACTCTCCTTTGTTGTGGTCTCTCTCTCTCTCTCTCTCTCTCTCTCTCTCTCTCTCTCTCTCTCTCTCTCACTCTAGTTTTGGTGAAATTTTCTGGTCTTTCCAACTCACACACACACACACACACACACACACACACACACACACACACACACACACACACACACACACACACACACACATAAAAAAAAAAATCAAAACACAAACACATGCACATATTAACCTCTTCCTCCACACACACACACACACACACACACACACACACACACACCTACCATACAAGACCCTATAGAGACAAAAAGTACGTCTTTATCCCCTGTACAAACTTTACCCGAGGAAATGATAACAAAAAAGAATGCGACATGGAATTTAATGGAATGTTTTGTCTTTCCTTACATTTACTACGCTACCTGCTGCCTGTCTGGACGTGTTGCCTTAAAAATAAACTACTATGGAATCCAACACCTTCCTTATTATTAATCTATGTCACTAAAACACTTATCATTAGGTTTGAGTATCTTCGTCTATATCTTTTTTGGCATCTGAGTGAGGTTAGAGTTTCTTGTAGGATCTGAACCCTCCTAAAGTAAGCATTGAGTGTCCTTTGGCATCCTTTGATCCCCCTAACTTAGTATTATGACCTTAATTTTACTTGTTTCTATTCTATTCTGGTTCAGTGTTCGCCTTTTCATCATATCCTTCGCTTGTTTTATATTCTTTTGGTAATTTGTCGTATGCCTTCCTTCTTACAGACAAACACGCTTCACTCACTTCACTTTATCATTTTCTTCACTTCAATCATGTTCCTTCACTTCTCTAAACATATTCCCTCCTTTCTTCAACAACTCATCATTTCTCTTTTTCTTACTAACGATTCTCCTTTCATTAAGTACATTTATCTTCTTCCTCCCTTCAATCACATACATTTCCTTCCTCATGCAAACATTTCTTCCCTCCCAATACAAAAGCACAAGGGCTGGTAGTTCGTTTTCTTAGAGATTGGCATTTTTGTAGCATTTTTAGCATTTTAGCAAGTCTTTTTCTATTCACTAATCCTCATCATCGCTTCACTAGACCCCTTACTGATGGAGAGAGAAAAAAAGAAAACAAGAGAGAAAATAAGAATAAAAAGGAGACATAACTCAATCAAAATTTCATCCCCAAATGTCAACAAGCTTCAACCAATCAGTTACCAGCCATTGTACTAAAACCTTCCAAACCATTTTAAAGGCCACATTATAAAAAATAAAGCTTAAATATACAAAAACACAGGGGATGGTTGTTTATTTTCTTAGAGACTGATATTTTTCAAGCATTTTTAGCAAGTCTTTTCCTATTCACTAGTTTTCATCACCCCTTCACTAGACCCCTTACTGATGAACGAGAGAGAATAAAAGAAAAAATAGAAAAAAATAATAAAAAGGAGACAAAACTCAATTAAATATTTCATCTACCAAATGTCAACAAGCTTCAGGCCAGTCACCAACCCCTTCCCAACCATTACAAAGGCTTCATTACACAAAAAATGCAAAATTACACAAAAAGAGGGAAAAGAAATTGTAACCACATCCCAAAACATCCCAGCCAGTTTTTGGTATTGAAAAATTACCAGCCCTTGTAATAAGTCCTCACTAAACCATTATAAAGCTACAATATAAAAAAAAAGGCTTACATATATACAAAAAGAGGGAAAATAAATCGTAATCACATCTCAAACATCCAAGCCAGTTTTTGGTATTGATAAGTTACCAGCTCTTGTGCTTAAACCTTCTTCCCAACCATTTTAAAGGATACATATTCAAAAATAAGGCTTAGATATATAAAAATAAAGTGAAAATAAGTTGTAACCATCTCAAAAATGTCGCAGCTGGTTTTTGGTATTGAAAAGTTGCCAGCCCTTGTGCTAAAACCTTCTTCCCAACCATTTTATAGGCCACAATATAAAAAATAAGGCTTAAATATATAAAAGAGAGGGAAACGAAATTGTAACCACATCTCAAACATCCCAGCCAGCCCTTGGTATTGAAAAATCACCATCCCTTGTATTGAACCCTCTCCAAACCATGTTAAAGACTGCTATATAAAAACAAGGCTTGAATATATGAAAAGGAGGATGAATAAATTGTAACTTCATTGCATTAACAAGTATTCTCAATCACTATGAAGGCTAAAATATATAAATAAAAAAAAACAAATAAATAAATAAGCTAATTTCACCCCATTATGTCCCATCTAGTATTAAAAACCATTATCAAGGCTACGTTACACAAATTAAAGCAAAAATACACAAAAATAAGGATAAATAAACTAATTTTAATCAACCCTTTCCAAATTACTATAAAACCTAAAAAAATATATTAAAAAAGATGAAAAATAAACTCATGCCAGTCCAACATGTCCCACTCATTGCCTGGTCTTCAGTCCCAACACTTGTTAAAATCTTTCCCCCCTTTTCTGTCCCTTTCCAAATTACTATAA
Organism: Portunus trituberculatus; assembly: GCF_017591435.1. Classification (NCBI taxonomy): domain Eukaryota; kingdom Metazoa; phylum Arthropoda; class Malacostraca; order Decapoda; family Portunidae; genus Portunus; species Portunus trituberculatus. Next base: position 5,943,364 of record NC_059288.1, read on the forward strand.
AACCTTAAATATACAAAAAAAATATTAAAACAAACTAACCCCATCCAAACAATTCCCTATCATTGCCTGGTCTTCACTACCAAAAACTTTTAAAATCTTTCTCCCTTTTCTGTCCCTTTCTAAATTACTATAAAACCTAAAAATATATTAAGAAAGAATGAAAAATAAACTAACTCCACCCTAACAAGTCCCACTCATTGCCTGGTCTTCAAACACAATACTTATTAAAATCTTCCCCTTTCTAACACTACACAGGCTACAGTGGGCCCCTCAGAGGAACCAGGAACATGCTACACTTTTATGTTGATCCACTAACCTGTCACACACACACACATGGAGGCCTCAATTAACCCCTTCAGTACCAGGACGTGTTTCCATATTCATTCTGCTTACTATGCGGGGATTCTATACAGCTTCAGAAACTTGTAGGGATTAAAATAGTGAGGATTTTGTGCATTATTATTCTGAGCTCCATAGACTTTTCCTAATGTAAATAAAATTGTCTAATCGTACACTCAAAACTCGTAGTAAATATGTGTCCCAGTACTGAAGAGGTGAATAGCCACACACATTTGGAAACGTCTTCCACCTTGCTCCATGTCTATCAAAAACCTTACAAATAAAGTAATTGGTTCTTTCAAAATATTTTTTTTTTGGCATAGGATCTTGAATACATACACACATAAACAGGAAGAAAAAAAGAACCTCTCTCTTTCTCATACATGGAAACATTACCCCATCTTGCTCCATGTCTATTAAAAACTTTACAAATGAAGTAATTAAGTTCTTTCAAAATATTCAGTTATTTTTGGCATGGGATCCTGAATATATACACACATGGAAAGGAAGAAAAGGAAAAAAGAAAAATCTCTCTCACACATGGAAACATCATCCCAACTTACTCCACCTCCATTAAATACCTTATAAATTAAGTAATTGGTTCTTTCAAAATATTCAGTTATTTTTTAATACATACACACATGAACAGGGGTGGAAAAGAACTCTCTCTCTCTCTCTCTCTCTCTCTCTCTCTCTCTCTCTCTCTCTCTCTCTCTCTCTCTCTCTCTCTTCTGGTGTTGAGCTGAGAAGTTCCAGTGTTATGAAAATATATCAATGGAGTCGGTCTTTGTTTTCAGTCTGCCAGCAAAACTTTCCTCTAAACGCCAACACTGAAATGTTGAGGAGTGATGAACTGGTCTGTTGGTTCCACTCAGGCCTGTGTCTTGCAGTGGTTCAGCCTCATCAAGACCATTTTCAAAGGCCACAGAGATGGTTAGTTTAGGTTTTCATGGGTGTTTTTCTACCCAGACAATGTATACTGCTCCTTTAACTAGATTAATGAAAACACTCTTAAAAATCCCTATTACTTACATTCCCACCTACTAAAAAATGTAGAAGTAATGTTTAACCACTAAAATCAAGAAAACTCCCTTGAAAAACTCTATAAATTTCATTCAAGACTATTCAAACTGCAAATCCACACTTAACTGTCCCTAACATCAAGAAAAACACTCTTAAAACCCTATAACTTACATTCCAACCTAACTCCAAGTGTAGAATTCATGTTTAACTATGGCTGTAATCAAAACACCCTTGGAAACACCCATAACTCTTTGCTCAATACAAAAAAAACTACCATTAATGACCAAATTTAAGAGGGAGGCTTCAAGAGATTTATCCTTTTCTTTTGGCTAACTCTATTGAACCTGTAAGGGGACTGGCAATTAAGTAGACCATCTTTTTTTTAGTTTTTGTTGTCCTTGGCCAGTTTTTCCCTCATATAAAAAAATAACTTCCATGACATCCATGAAAATACACTTCAAAACCCCCAAAGCTTCCATTTGAGTCTATTAAATGTGCAATGAATGTTGAGCTATCCCTAAATTCAAATCAATCCTTGAAAACCTTAATGCATTTTAATAAAGGCTATTAATATGTACACAACCATTAAACTATCCCTAGAACCACAAAAACACCCTTGAAAACCCTTAAAACTTCCACTTGAGCCTGTTGGAGGTACACAACCCTTAGCTGAACTATACCTAACACCCCAAAAACACCCTTGAAAACCTTAACAACTCTCACTGGAACCTTTCACAGTCAATCCAATCCAAGAAGCAGACACAAAAAACACACACAAGCACATAACATCACCTTGCCTTACTCTCAAACACAGGCACACACAACCTCGTCAATCATTTACTCACAAAAACACAACAGGACACCAAACTTTGAAACCGGACACTGAGGAACACCCTTTGATAACCCGAGATGCTGTGAAATCCTGAGACCAGTGCGATTTTTCAAGGAGGCTTCACACGATTCAAGGAGTGCCTTACCTCTGCTCCGGGGTTCATGGGGCCTTGTGGGCTCTGGGTGTGCGTGGAGAGCCTGAGACATTCCTAGTGGCAGTGGTGTGGAGGGATAATTGGAATGCTTGCTGGCCCAGACACCTCAACGCTGGATAGACAAGGTGGTGTGTGTGGTGAGTGTGATGCGTGTGATGCGTGTGGTGGGTGTTTCGAGGTTCCAGTGGTGGTTCTATGGTTCTGTTTGGAGAGAGAGAAAGGAATGGTGTTAGATTACATTATAGTGTTTGGGTTATATATAAGATTACATTGTGTCAGGGTTGAGAGGGAAAGAAGTAATGTTTGGCTACATTACATTTTGATTATTTGGTATGAAAGAGCAGGTAAGTAAGGTAAGGTTAGGTAAGGTAAAGCAAGGTTAGGTAAGGTAAGGTAGGGTAGGGTAAGGTAGGGAAATACAGTAAGATTACACTAGCTTTTGACTAATTGATAGGGCAGACTAAAAATGTACAAATTACAAGAGCCAGGAATTAAATTAGAGAAAAACACAAAGGTGAGAATTATATTGTAGGAAGACACAACACAAGAAAGAGAGATAGAAAGATAGAAAAACACACACAAACACACAGACATACAGACACACAAGAAAGAGATAGAAAAACACACACAAACACACAGACACTGACACACAAGAAAAAAAAAGAAAGAGAGAGAGATAGACAAACACAGACACCAGATACAAGACTCACCTACACCCACCAGTCTTCATAAGGTGGTAACTCTGAGGTCGACAAAGGAGGGGGACTGCCTGGCCCTCAGCGGCACACCGACCACCCGCGACATGTCTATCCTCACTGCGGGGGAATCAATGGGCATCAAAAAGCGACCCTCCAAACCTCTGTACTGACCTGGCCTGACCTGACCCAATCCTCTTGCCACAGACTGACCTCTTGGCTCGGGCGCCTTCTTGAGGGGGGTGTACACTACCAGCAGCACGCAGGTGTAGGCGTTCCACATGCAGAACACCCCCAGCAAGAAGCCACCAGTGTTCTCTATCTCAAGTTCTCCGAGGCTGTATTCCCACATCCACATTCCGTCATGAAGCTGTGGAAAGAGTCATGCTTGTATTTAGAAACGCCTTCCCCTCTCACTGCGACAATTTTCCAAGGCCACATAGACACCTAGCTGAGTTATCAAGACAGTTTTTCCTTTTAATAAACCAAAAATCTTGCTAAACTATCACCAGAACCATAAAAACACCCTTAGAAATGCATTATCATCTCACCATGACAATTTTTCAAGGCTACAGAGACACCTAGCTGGGTTTTCAAGACAGTTTTTCCTTTTCATAAACTAGAAATCTTGTTAAACTATCACCAGAACCTTAAAAACACCCTCAAAATGCTTTATTTCTTCACCATGAAAATTTTCCAAGACCACAGAGACAACTTGCTGGGTTTTCAAGACAATTTTTCCCTACAATAAACTAGAAATCTTGTCAATCCATCACCAGAACCATACAAATACCCTAAAAAAACATGAGTATCTTCAACTAAAGCCTTTGGAAAGCAGTGATGGTGAAAGAGCAAAGCGTTTCAGAATACAAGCCTAATTACTTTCTTACTTTTACTCTAATTTCCTTCATCCTTCACACATTCCTCACAAAACAAGACAATAAATATAAAGGACTCTCTCTCCTTCTCTTACTCTCCTACTCTTACTCCATCCATCTCTCACAAAACAAGACAATAACAACATCAAGAAAACCCTCTCTCTTACTCTTCTCCTAGCCTCCTTCATCCTTCATCCATCTCTCACAAAACAAGACAATAACAAAAATGAAGTCCCCTAAAAACTATTGCCGTTCTTACCCTCTTGAGCACAAAGTCTGCAGCACTGAGGCAGAACACCACCCAAGTCAGCACCAGCACCATCGCCTCCTGGCACCGCGTCTCCTCCTCCTGTGCCACGCCCTTCCTCCTGATGGCATCCAGGGCCTGTGTAGGATTGGGCTGGTTAGGTTAGGGTAGAAGGAAGGTTAAATAAAGTTAGGTGTGGTGAAGGTACAGAATGATAAACAGAGGTGAAAAAAAAGGTTAAATTAGGTTAGGTTAGAAGATAGTTAAGTAATGTTTGGTGTGGTGACGTTACATAGTGGTAAACAGAGATAAAATGATGTTAAGTTATGTTAGGTTAGGTTAAAAGACAATGAAGTTAGGCATGGTGAAGTTACCTATGAATTAACAGACTAGTACTCAAGACAGGTGAAAAGAGGTTAGGCTAGGATGAGTTGGGTCATGTTGAGTTAGAAGACAGTTAAATAAGGTTATGTGAAGTTACAGGTCAGGTGAACTTATATGACAATTAACAAACTAATATTCACTACAAAAATTAAAAACAGGTTAGGTTAGGTTATGCTAGATTAGGTTAGGTTACAGTAGATTAGAGTAGATTAGCTTTTTTATGCAAGACGGAAGACTGGCCAAGGGCAATAAAAAATGGAGAAAAAAAAAAGGCCCATTGGATTACCAGTTCCCTTAAAATTATTAAAAGTTATCCAAAAGCCAGGGAAAAATGTCTTGAAACCTCCCTCATAAAAGAAGTCAAGTTGTAGGAAGATGGAAATACAGAAGCAGGCAGGAAGTTCTTGGGTTAAATTAGGTTAGGTTAAGAGGAACAGAGCGCCACTCACAGCACAGGTCCGCACACTGATGCAGCCGAGGTAGCAGGCCAGCATAGCGTACATGAGCATGGACATACTGAGGTGCATGGGCTCATAAGTGACTGCCAGGGGGTTCTGTATGCTGACGATGTGCTCTGTCATGTCCACGATGATGATGGCCAGCGTGCCGGACCGGATGCTCAGGTTAATGGCCCTCTTGGCATGGGGGCACACTCGTCCTGGCTACGGAAAAAGTGTCACAATTAATATTTCACTTTATTTTATTTATCTTCTTTTTTTCACTTTATATTTATGGAATGTGTATCAAATTTAGTTTTCTTTTTTTTTCCTTCACTTTCTGGCTGCAGGAAAAATGTAAGACAGTTAAGATTTCACCCTTTATTCATTCATTCTTTTTTACGTTCTAGTTACAGAAAATAGATCAGTTTTTTTTTTTTTCTACTTTCTGGCTGCAGGATACTTTTTTTCACAGAGAAGTGAGTGAGAGTTAACCCTTTCAATACTGAGACACATTTTTAGCTTGAAATTTATGTATGATTAGATCATTTCATTTACAATGGAAAAGGTCTGTGGTGGTCAGAAGCATAATGGCCTGAGTCTTCACTATTTTAATCCCCAACATGAGTTTCTGAAGCTGTATAAAATCACCAAATAGTAACTAAAATGAATACAAAATCACGTCATGGTACTGAAGGGGGTTAATATTTCAATCTGTATTTATCTATTCTTTATCTATTTTTTTCACATTCTGGTTAAGGAAAGTTTATCATGGTTAGTTTTTATCTTTTTCCACCTTCTGGCTGTGGAGGAGGATGAAAAGTTTGAGGTGGTGACAGAGAGACCTACAGATTACCTAGTGTCACAATGCAACCTATACACAGCTCAGAGAGGGGGGGGAAATGTATGCCTATAAATGTCCAAAGTTATAAGAAAATGAGAATTAATTATAGGCAAAAACAATTCAAATACATACACTAATAAAGACAGAAAAAATCATTAAGTTAAGAAGAAAATGAGAATGAATATACAGCTGGAAGAGGGAAAAAATTGTCTATTAATCTTCCAGCCAGTGAAAAAGAATGTAAAAATCAATAATAGAGAAAACGGACTTGTAAATAATGAAGGTGAGACAAAAATCATAAATAAACAAGAAAATGAGAATGAAAACACAACCAAAGAGAGATAAATATATGTCTTGTATGTCTATCAATCTTCCAACAATATAAAAATCAACAATAGAGAAAACTGACTTATAAATAATGATGGTATGGGAAAAAAAAAAGAAAATAAACAAGAAAATAAAGATGAATATGCAACTGGAAATGGGAGAAAAAAATGTGTCTTTCAGTTTTTTTTATCCAGTGAAAACAAATACAAAAATAAAAAAATGGACAAATAACAATGAATAATGATAAATAATAACAATAAATAATGATGGTAAAGGGAAAATAATAAGTAAACAAGAAAATAAAAATGAATACACATCTGGGAAAAATGTAAACCTATCAGTGAAAAACGACAAAAGAATCAGCAACAGGCAGAATTATCTACACACTGACAAAAAGGGAAACATAAATCATAAGTAGTTGTGAAAGCAAGTGTGAAGGGTGCTGCCTCGGGGGAAGTGACGGCTGGGGGAGTGTGGCAGTGTGCTGTGTAGGGTGAATGCAAAAAGTAAATAAACAAAATTTAAAAAATAGAATAGAATAGAATAAAATAAATGAAATAAATACATGAAAAAACAGCGCAATTGTGGAATATTTCTAAATGAACACTTGTAGATAAAGAGAACACACACACACACACAGAAAAAAAGTCACATCCCTTGAAAATAACAAAATAATCACTTGTATGTTAAAAGTTCAATATTTCTCGGCACATCTATAAACAAACTAAGTGGTAAATGAATCGGCCACTGACAAGCAAACGGACAGCTATGAATAGATGCGGAATTGATAGAAAAAAAAAAGAAAGAAAGACATCAATATCCAGGCCAATTAAAATCTCAACCACTGACAAACAAACAGACAGCCATGAACAGATGTAGAATAGATAAAAATAAAGACATCGATAGCCAAGCCAATAAAAATCTCAGCCACTGACAAACAGACAGCCATAAACACATACAGAATTAACATAAATGGACATTGAGAGCCATGTGCAGAGCTGATTATCATGAAAAAGCACATCAATTTCTCATGAGCACTGAACTTCTAAAAAATAAGTCATACAAGCCATCTATATAAACAGTCATGCAGAGGGAGTGTACGTGACATCAATACTTACATCAATGAGGGGAACACAAGACTGCACATCACACTAACTCCATCACAGCCTCTTTCCAAAACCAGCGTTCATTCAAAGTTTCCACTGATAAGACACTCAAGACACATCAGTAATTTTATCAAGACTATAGAAAACTGAGCTGTCATTCTAAAGGTGAGGAGAATATTTGTGGAACGTCATGACAAAAATGCTGAAGAGAAACACACTAAGAACACAGGCATGAGTGAAAACTGAGAACACTCCCTACAAGAGACAATGAAAGACACAATGAAGAACACAACATCATCATGACAATACAAACAGATCATGTCGAGATTAGTGAACTCTCCAGCTCTTCTCATTTCCCGGCTCCTCCTTTGCCACTCCTTCACTCAGCTGGCATGACGTGTGAATGAAAATATAACCTAACCTAACCTAACTTTAGCATAGATTAAGTTACATTAAAAGTTAGGGTTAAGTTAGTTTTGGTTATGTATCTATTCAGACGTGTCAGCTGAGTGGGAGAGGTGTGAAGAGGAGGTCAGGTGTGTGAAAGAGGTGTGAAGCGGGAGCCAGGGAATGAAGACAGCTGCAGGGTTGGCTAATCTTGACATGACCCAACACAAGTAATAGTGAATAGAGATGTTTACAATTCTCCACCATGCTAACATTACAACACTGAAAAGAAACACAAGACATTATGAAAAACAATTACCAGATGAAAATGAGCACTTACGAAAACTGAAAACATCGATAAAAGGATTTAACAAAGATCAATCACCACCACCACCACCACCACCATCACCACTTCATCCTCCTCCTCCTCTTACAAAACCAAAATATCAAAACAACAAAAACAACAAAACAAACAAACTTAACCAAAAAAACAAACAAGACCACACAAACCATTCACCTCCACACCACCAAAAGAAACCAAAATAAACCCAAAAAAACACCAGAAAAACACCAAAACAGGCAGTAGCAAACACCAAAAACACCAACTACCCTAACTATCCACCACCACCACCACCACCACCACCAGCACTACCCTTACCTCTAGATGTTTGTCAGTAAGATAAAGAAAGAAGGTCATGAAGGAAGCATAGAAAAAGTTCTTCCTCACATCATTGACCACGACCAGCCAGGGGCACTCCACCACCAAGGATGCCACCTCCACGGGACCTGCAAAGTGCCAGGGGGTGCCACCAGCGGGACCTAAGGAGCCATAACGCACCACTGGCTCTCCCTATACATGCTACTCAAGAGGGAGATGTTATGGAGATGTGTTTAGAGAGTTTCTGTGATGTTAAGGATAGATTTTAAGGGGTATTCAGTGATGTTAAGGGGTGTTCAGTGATGTTAAGGGGTATCTTGGTGATGTTAAGGGTTTTTCAGTCATGTTAAGGGTTTTCAGTGATGTTCGGCAAATATTAAGGGGTTTGACTGATATTAAGGGTAGATTTTAAAAGGGTTTTCAGTGATGTTAGACAGATTTCAAAGGGGGTTCCAATGATGTTACACAGATTTCAAAGGGTTTCCCACTGATGTTAGGGAGATTCTAAAGGGGTTTCACTGATGTTAGGGATATTTTAAAAAGGTTTTCAATGATATCAAGGGCAGGTTTTAAGGAGGTCTTCAATGATGTTAGGTAAATATTAACGGCATTTTCACTGGAACTGTTAGCTGAAGTGGGTGTTAGTGGGTGAAAGGGTCATTTTGGTAACTCTTCATGACTCCTCCTCTCCCTTTCTTTTTATACGTAGGAAGGGAACTGACCAAGGGCAGCAAAATATGCGATTAAAAAATAAAGGCGTTCTTATTTATGAGTTATATAGTGTACAGGGTAAAAAAAATGTGGCTTTTAATGTACAGGGTGAAAAATGTGGCTTTTAATGTACAGGGCAAGAAATGTGACTTTTAACCCATTTGAATATTGGAAAGATAGAAAAATCATTGGGAAAAAGGGGAAAAAAAAGGGACATTTAACCCATTCACTAATTTGGGATAAGGGGAAAAAAATGGGTAGATATCCATTTAGCCATTGAATAAGGATGAAAATAAGGACAGAGATGGATAAAGGACATTTAACCCATTCACTAATTAAGAAAAGGGAAAAAAATCAAGGGTAGATAAAATATTGTCCTTTTTAGTCCATTTGACCATTGAGTAAGGGTGAAAACAGACAGAGAGGGGAAAAAAAGGACATTTGATTCACTTACTAATTGGGAAAAGGGGAAAAAATAATGGATAGATAAAATATTGTTGTTTTTAGACCATTTGGACATTGAGTAAGGGTGAAACACAGATGGAGCGGAAAAAAGGGACACTTAATTCATTGCTAAAAGGGAAAAAAAGGACATTTAACCCATTCACTAATTAGGAAAATGGAAAAAAAAAAAAACATGAGTAAATAAAATAGGTATTGTCCTTTTTAGTCCATTTAGTCATTGAGTAATGGTAAAACACAGACGGAGAGCAAACAATTAGACTTTTAACCTGCGTAACTAACGAAAACAGTAAAAAAAAATTATGAAATGCAGAGAAGAAGAAAAAGAAGAAGAAGAAAAAAACCTCCGACAGATCGTAACCATAACAAAAGAGAGACATTAATGGGTGGAGGGGAGTGCCAATGACTCCTCAACCATTAAACCCTTGAAAAGATAAGTGAATATTGATAGGTAACTCATTCTATCATGCAAATATTAAAGTGGATGAATAGTAAGTGGAATATGTCATGCAGAATTTTAGAAGTGAGAGAGTGAGAGAGTGAGACAATCCGATAATCCAAGCTTTTTTTACACTCCTTCCTCTCTCCACCTGACACACCCTAACCTGGCCACCCCCACCACCTACACCAGCCACACCAGCAATACCAGCCACACCAGCCAGCTCACCAGTACTGCAAGTGATAACACCAAGACACAATTAACACTCAATTTCCAAGATCAAGAACAAGACATGATTCACCAATGCTTTTCAGAACACTTACTTGTCATGTCTCTATTTTCCAACACTCGTAGACCAGTTTAGCTCAATATACCAAGTGAAAAAGACCAAAAAATGCTATAAACACACTCAATTTTCAAGATCGAGATTAAGACATGACTCCCCAATGCTTTTCAGAACACTTACTTATCATGTCTCTATTTTCCAACACTTGAGGAATAGTTTTGCTCAGTATAGGAAGTGAAAAAGACAACTAGGCTCAATTTTCAAGATCGAGAGCAATCCATGACTCCCCAATGCTTTTTAGAACACTTACTTATTCTATCTCTTTATTTGCAACACTCCGAGAATAGTTTTGCTCAGTATAGGAAGTGAGAAGACAACTAGACTCTCAATTCTAAAGATCAGGAGTAATAGAAAAAAAAATAGAAACAAAAGTAAATTCACCACAGCTTTCTCAGACACCACACCACACCACACCATACCACCACCACACTCACAGAAAAAGGGAAGTAAATACACCATGAGTATTTTCCACAACTTTCCTAGGATCCACCACCACCACCACCACCACCTAACCTAATGTAACCTAACCTAACCTACCACCACCATTTCAACACCAAACACCAAACCACCATTAAAGTGTCACCCATTACCATCACCACCACCACCACCACACTCACAACAAAAAGACAAAGTTAAATACACCACACACTCCCAGACACCACCACAGCACCACCACCACAACCACCATTAAAACTGTCATCATTACCACCACCACCACCACCACCACCAGCACACTCACAGTTCATGGTAAGCAGTGCCATGGCGAGGAGGGCCAGAACGCACTCCAAATGGTTAGGTGGACGCTCCAGTGCTGCGACGCTCCTCCTGAACTTCCACAGCAGCACAGCCACCACAGGGAAGAACAGCACCTGCAACGCCATCAGCACCCGCATGTACCACACCGCCTGGCTGAAGAACTGCGGAACGGAGAGAACAATGGGTAAGTGAGTGAGGGAGAGAGGGAAGGAGGGAAGAAGGGGAGGAGGAAGGAAGGAAGGGAAGGAAGGAGGGAGGGAAGGAGGAAATGGGTGAGTGAGGGAGGGAAGGAATGAGGAGGGAACAAGTGAGTGAGTGAGGGAGGAAAGAAGAAAGAGAGGGAAAGAATGAGGGAGGAAATGGATGAGAGAAGGAGGGAAGGAAGGAATGAAGGAGGGAGTAGAAAACCAAGAGAGGGAGGGAAGGAGGAAAGGAGGGAGGGAATAGGTGAACAAGGGAGGGAAGGAAGGAAGATGTGAGGGAGGGAGGGAAGGAGGGAAGGGGTGAGGGAGGGAAGGAATGAAAGAGGGAACAGGTGAGTGAGGGAGGGAAAGAGGGAAGGAATGAGGAGTGGAATGGGTGAATGAATGAAGGAGGAGGAAAAAAAAACTGAGGATAGGAGAGAAACAAGAGAGAGGAAACAGGTGAACAAGTGAGGAAAAGAGAGAGAAAATGGCAGAATGACTGAGAGAAGGAGGGAAGGAAAGGAAGAAATAAAGAACTGAGAGATAGAAAATAGATAAATAATTGAGGGAAGAAGAGAGGAAGGAAAGAACTAAAGGAGAGAGGGAAAAGAAGAACACCTGATGAATGGTGTGATATAGAATAAGTGAATAAGCGTCTTGAAATGTCTCTCTTGAATCATATAACATCCCTCAACACAACTCAACACACACACTCTCTCACTCACTCACTCACTCACTCACACACTCACTTACTCACCTTCTTACTCATTATTTCATTCATTCCCTCACTAACTTGTTTTTCCATTCACTCGCTCACTCACCCATCCATTTACTTATTCCTTCTTTTATTTTCTCACTCCCTGCCTAACACACTCACTCATTTCTTCCCTCACTCACTTATTCTTTCACTCACTCCCCTCTCTCATTCTTTCTTTCATTCACTCACTCTTTTATCTATTTCCTCCCTTATTCACTTCCTCCATTCATTCCCTCACTCACTCACTCACTTATTCATTCATTCCTTCATTCTCTCTCTACCTCACTTTTTCATTTATTCTCTTCTCTCCCTCACTCATTCAGACACTCATTTATTCCATCCTTCCTTCCCTAACTCACATATTTTCATTCTCTCCTTCCCTTCCTTCACTCATATTTTCATTCCCTCCTTCCCTCACTCACTCAGATACTCTCATTTATTCCCTCCTTCCTTCCCAACCTCATACATTTTCCTTCCTTTCCTCCTTCATCCTCTCACTAAGATACTCTCAGTCATTCCCTCCCTCCTTCCTTCCCAACCTCACACATTTCCATTTATTCCCTTCTTCCTTCCCTTACTCACATATTTTCATTCCTTCCTTCCTGACTTCACACAAATATTTTCATTCCCTTCCGTCCTTCACTCACCGTCACATACACATCTGTCACACGTCCCAAGTTGCGATTGGTGAACTCATTGGTGTCCTCCCTCCTGGTGGGGATGAGCAGGTTGAGGAGGTACCGGTCGTGCTGCAGGGAGAAGAGGACGGCCAGCACCTGAGGGGAGCAGTCGAAGGTTTGGCCTTGGAAGACGTGACGCTTGACCGAGTTGCACGACAGTTTGCGTTCCTGGTAACTGCTGGCGATGAGGCTGGGACGGTACAGCTCCCCGGTGGTGGTGTACCCCAGGGAGGTCTTCAGGGTCACCCGGCTGCTGTGTCCTGAGAAATAACCTGCTGGGGAAGGATGGATGACTGGATGAGTGAGGAGGAGAAAGTAAGAGTGTGTTAGTGTGCTGGATGGGTGAGAAATGTGTGTGTGTGTGTGTGTGTGTGTGTGTGTGTGTGTGTGTGTGTGTGTGTGTGTGTGTGTGTGTGTGTGTGTGTGTGTGTGTGTGTGTGTGTCCATATCTACTAATGTGTAAAATCATGTGACCACTTCCACATCTAAACTATTCCATGCTTCCACCCTGTGTGTGTGTGTGTGTGTGTATTATGGGAAGTGATAGCAAGTGTTAGTATAGATGGATGATGAATTAAGGGCAAGAGTTTGAGTGTTAGAGGACATGGGTGATGGATGAGCATGAGTGAGTTAGATGGGGTGATGACAGGTGCATATAGGTGTTATGAGGAGTGACAGCAGGAGTGTTAGTACAGACAGGTGATGGCACGCACCATCGATGTGGAGGAGGCGGAGGCGCAGGACAGCATAAAGCCTCCGCTGCCATCGTGAGAACCCACCGCCTGCATCCACCGACGGGACCTGTGGATTGGGTCAGGTTAGGTCAAATTAGGTTAGGTTAAGATTAGGTTAGGCTAGGTTAAGTTATGTTAGCTTGGGTTAAGTTCAATTAGGTTAAGTTATGCTGGATTAAGTTTGGTTAGGTGAGGTTAGGTTAAAATTAGGTTAGGTTAGATTACATTACGTTAAGTTAGGTAAGATTAAATTAGGCCAAGTTAGATTACATTAGGCAATATGAAGTTAGATCAGGTCTTGTTTGGTTATGATAGTTTAGGTTCCATCAGTTAGGTTAGGTAAAGACAGTTACAGATATGTTCCCTAGATTAAAACAAAAAGTCATGATGAAAACACACACACACACACACACACACAATAACAAATCACACATAGTTACATTCATTATCTAAACTAAACACAAAAAAAAGAAAAAAAATGCAAATATGCTAAAAAAAAATAAAAACTCACACACACACACCTGAAACGAATAATGGATATTGTCCGGGTGGCTGGCGATCTCCTTGAGTTTTCTGTTCCTGTGATTGGTGGAGTCAATGGCGGTGATGCAGCCGTGCTTGCCAGCGGGGAAGAACCAGCCCTGCACCGGCTCACTCACACACTTGGTGCCCTGTACAGTGATGTGCGTCCAGGGGGTGGGGGCTGTCAGGGGGGATGAGAGATAGGGATGTGTCACGAGAGGGGAGGTTGGTGGGAAACAGAAGAAGAAGAAGAAGAAGAAGAAGAAGAAGAAGAAGAAGAAGAAGAAGAAGAAGAAGAAGAAGAAGAAAAAAAGAACAAGATTAGGTTATATGGAAAAATGAGAGAATACAGGGAAACTAAATAGAGAAAGTGAAGACATGAAAAGAAAAAGGAGATGAAAGGAAAAAAATACAAAATAAGGATGTGTCATGGGGAGGTGAAATAGAGGGAAATGAAGAAAGAAAAAAATGAATAGGCTATATGAAAAAAAAAAAAAAGAATATACGTACAAGGAAATTAGAGAAGAAAGTGAAGATATGCAAAGAAAATAAATAAAAAAAAACAAAAATACAGGATAAGGATGTGTCAGATATATTAAAGGGAAACAGAAAAGAAGAAAAAATGAATAGGTTATGTGGGAAAAAAAAAAAAAATACAAGGAAATTAGAGAAGAAAGTGAAGATATGCAAAGAAATGGTGATAACAAGAAATAGAGAGGAAAAAAAATATAACAGGATAAGCAAAGATAGGAAAATAAAAGGAAAAGAACAGGAAAATTAAGGGAAGGGGAAATAAAAGAAACAGAGAGGAAAAGAGTTAAAAGAATATGCAAAGAAAATAAAAAAAAGGAAAAAAAAAGTACAGGAGATGAAAAGAAAGGGAAACAAAAAGAAAAGAGTAGAGAGAACATGATAAAAGGAAAAAATAAATAAAACAGAAAAAAAATGAACAGGGAAAAGTTAGCAGGATGTGAGAAGAAAGGAAAATAAAGGAAAACAGAGGAAAATAATAAAAAATACAGGAAAATGGGGACAACAAACAGAATATGAGAATAAAGGGAAATAGAAAGGAAAAAGTAAAGAAATTGTACAAAAAAGAGGAAAAAATGAAAATATGCAAAGAAAGCAAAAGAGAAGGAAACAGAGAATACAAGGAAAAAGGGAAGGAAAAAGGGAAGGAAAAAAACAGAATAAGGAAAAGAAAAAGAGAAAGAAAGAGAAATAGAGGGGAAAAATTAACCAGATATGGGAAAAATTGTGATAAACGAGGACAAACTGAGGAAAAATAAAGAAAAGAAAAAAAAGAGGAAGGCACTGGAAATTAGGGAAATAAAAAGAGGAAAATAAAGAGAAATAGGGGGGAAAATTAACCAGATATAAGAAAAAAGGTGATAAAGGAGGATAAACTGAGGAAAAATAAGCAGAAAGGCAGGTAAAAAGAAAAACACCAGAAATTAGGGAGACAGAGAGGAAAATAAAGAGAAAAGGGGAAAATTAACTAGATATAGGTAAAATGTGATAAAGGAAGACAAGAAGAGGAAAAATAAGGAGACCAAGAAGAAAAAAAGAAAACACTTGAAATTAGGTCAATAAAGAGTGGAAAAAGAGAAACAAGGAAAAATTTAACTGGATATATATAGGAAAAAAGGCAATAAATGAGGAAAAATATGGAAAAAAAGGAAAAAAAAGAGAAAAGCACTAAAAATGAGAGAGAGAGAGAGAGAGAGAATGCTATAGGTACTCTCTTCACATGACACAAGATAACACATAACACGAGAAATGACACACATAACACCAAACACAAGATAAAAAATACAACACACACACACACATAGTAACGTAGAAACAACACAAATAAGCAAAACATCATAGAAAACGCAACACACTTTAACAAACAAGTCATAACAGGTTAAAAAAAAAAACAATCACGGACAGGTAACGCCTTTACAACACAGCACAGCAGGAATAACACACAAATAACACCACAGAAAACGGGAGGTAGCAACACAACACACCAGCAACATAAATAACACATGAAAAGGCAATAATAAGACGATGCACACACACACACACACACACAGACACACACGTCAATTTTTCCTCATCTCACCTATTTCTCCTCCCAGCAGCACCACTAGCACTACAACCAGCACCGCCGTGGCCCACAAACACACGAACACACATGTACTGGTCCTCTGAGGTGAAGTATTTGGCATAATCTCACAAAAAAATGAAAAATAACACACAACGCCCCTTCAGTGGAGAGCTCTCAGCTGATCGGGTCTGGCTCTGGGTCTCGGTCTGGGTCCTGTCAAGTGGCGCTAATTTTAAACCCAGTGATCCAATATTATGCTTGAAATACGCTAGAAATGATAATAAATGGGTCTATTTTTTCAGTGCTATGTCATCAGGTGTTGCAATCAGTATTTGAAATGGAGTATACTCAAATTGATGCTTAGAATATGGTTAAAATGACGCTTAAAAGGACAAATGTTTCAATGCTAATCTATCTTGTGTCAGAATGAGAATTTTAAACGTAGTGACCCCAAATGATGCTTCAAATACGCTAAAAATGACAACAAAAGGGGCATTTATTTCAATGTTAGGTTTAAACTGTCAGAATTGGAAAAAAAATAATGGTATTACTGTTGTTGCTGCTGCTACTACTACTACTACTACTACTACTACTACTACTACTACTACTACTACTACTGCTGCTGCTACTGCTGCTGATGCTGTTGCTGCTATTACTACTATTACAGTATTACTACTTCTATTATCGTTACTACTACTCCTACGACACACTACTACTACTACTACTACTACTACTACAGCAGGATTACTACTGCTACTACTACTACTACTACTACTACTACTACTACTACTACTACTACTACTACTACCACCACTACTACTATTACTACTACTACTACTACCATCACTTCAACTCTCCACTTCTCCCTCCTTTTGCCACATTTTTTCACATCAGCTGGAAAGCAGTTGAGAATGCCTTTAATGTTTGAAGAGAGGACTTTAAACTCATATTAGAGACATTCTTAAGTTTTAGGTCATTTTTATTACGAGATGTGAAGGATAAGACATGATATTTATACAGGGTAAGCAGACACGTGAAGGAGACATGACAAGTTAGGAGGGGAACGGTAGACAGGCAGACAGGGTAAGGGAATGACATGGTAGAGTGAGGGAAGTAAAGATGGAGAGATGAGATAGGAAGGTTTGCTTATGTAGTCTGTAGAAGGAAAGGTTTAGAAAGGCTTTTGACCTCCACAGAAACGCAAAGAGGGAATTGTCTTGTCTTGCATAATCTTACTCTTAAAATGTAGTTATGGTGAGTTTTGATAACAGGGAAGATTATCAAGTCTCTCCTGAGTGCTTTTGCTATTCCAAAATAATTATTGCTATCAACGAAATCATGAACATACACTTGAAAGTTCCAAATTAATGTCTAGAATTGTGGCTCATACTTGTTCTTCATTATACAACGGTACAATAAAGTGAGCATACCCTTTTTTTTTTTTTTATTTCTACCATGTGGACTTTTCAAGGGAATATATGGTCTAAAGGAGGTACTTTTTTGTGGTACCTCCTATCTCAAAGCCCACTCGCTAGGAAACCTTTGCCCTGAGTTTGAGGAAGCCCAACCTACACTCGGACAGTGGATAGGATTCGAACCCGTGCGCTTGGAGACCCCTCGGACCCCAAAGCACGCATGGTCCCACTGTACCACGAGGGCATCTCAGACACTCGTGAAGCATGTCAAGAAAGCGCTATACTTCCGGCCGCGGGAAAGATCAACGCGGACAAGTTCAGTCGTGCCCGTGATACAACAGGCAAGGAAGTTTGATGTACCATTGGTCCTGTGGTAATGCTCACAGGGAAGGGTTCAAGGGACATCTAGTCAGCCACCTGTGCGGGTAGGTTAGGTTGGGAGGGTGGGCTTGGCCAGGCTGGTTTGGTCAGGTTTGATTTGTTTTGTTTGGATGGGTTAAATCAAATTAGTTTTGTTATATCATGTTACTAGTTTGTTTAGATTAAGTTTTCCCCGTTCTAATATATCTCAGAGAAGTGAAATTAAAAATAGTAGTAATTATTTTGATCTCAGGAGTGATGGCCTCATTTCTTGCCGTGGGCCTTGCAATGGTGTCTCGCACTTTAATACTATGACATCTCGGTCGAAGCGGTGTCTTTTGGTGAGTTCTGCGTCACTCATTGCGTTGATTCTTCCTCCTTCCTTCCTGTCGAGTATTGTTGCTTTATACACACTGCACAGACATACACACATACACTCATTACACATACATACACACATACACCAGTTAATTCTCTTCCTCCTTCCTTCCTATCGAGTGTCGTCGCTGTCATCGTTAGAAGAGCAAGGTACTTTATTGTTTTCACTCTAAAGTTACTCCACACTGGGATCAGGAAGCAGGTGGTATTCGATCCCATCCTTACGCAAAACACACAGCCAAGCAGGTGTCAGGAATCACTTCAAGGAAAACAGTGAGATAGAAAGGATTGGAGGCAGGGAGAGCGCGGCGTATTCACAAATTCCTTCGTCTCTCACTATGACAAATTTCCAAGGCCACAGAGACAACTAAAGCATAATTTTTCAAGACAGTTTCTCCTATCAATAAACTATAAACCTTGGTAATCCATCACTAAAACCATAAAAATACACTTAAAAACACGAGTATCTTCACCTGGATGGAGCCTATTTATAAAGCAGTAACAGTGAGAGAGCAACGCGTTTCAGAATACGGGGGTAGGAGTGCATCTGGGAAGAGTTCAAAGCAGTCTGTGTTTAATTGAGTTCATCATTGGTGGCGCCGCGACAGTTGAGGCCATAAGACAGTTTGGCGGCGCGGAGGAGCATGGTAATAATAGTATAGTCCAACATGAGATGCAGCATTGCAGGGAGGGAGTGGTGACCTTGAAGACGATCACCCCAAGGAGACGCACTGATGAAGCTAAATGGCAGTTGGCTCCACCCCGCTTAAGGAGTTGATGCGTTGAGTGCACACCCGCAACACATGAATCGTGCACTGTGTCACGTTACGCTGAAAAAAAAAGAGAGGAAGAAAAAAAGGAAAAAGATAAACACGTTACTTCTCTAAAAGATAAACATGTTACCTAAAAAGAGAGAAAAATTTAAAGAAAGAAAAAAAAAAAACGTTAAAGAGAGAAAGAAAAAGTTTGAGAGGAAGAAAAAGTCAGAAAAAAGAAAAGCTAAGCGCATTACCGTGAAAGTTAGAGAAAAAAAGAAAAGCTAAGCACATTACCGTGACAAGAAGAAAATCAACACGTAACAATTAGAAGAGGAAAAAAAAAAAGAAAGAATAATAACAAAAGAAATGGTTGAAAAAATGTATTCTTTGTGATTTTCAAATTTTACGTTGAAATAAGAAAAATAAAGAGAACATTAAAGACAAGTTTTCTTTATTTAATTTCTTTCGTCTTTTCTTGTACTTTATCTCTTAAACATCATAAAATCCCTTAGAATCACAAAATACACAGATTTCCTCGACATTATTCCTTTGCTAAGACACAAACACTACCAAACCCCTTTATCAATCACCTATTTTTACTAACATCACAAAATCTCTCATTGTAAAACGTTCATTAAACGCCAAAACACAACTGAACCCCTTAAAGTACTGGGACGTATTTGTACCATGAGTTTTTAAGTATGATTAGACGATTTTATTGACATTAGGAAGGGTCTATAAAGATCAAAAGAGTAATGGTCAGAATTTTCACTATTTTGGTTCCCATATAAGTATCTGAAGCTGTATAAAGTCGCCAAATAGTAAGCAGAATGAATATGAAAAGGGGCTAATCTTCTGAACACAGCATTTAGCACCTCTTCTGTTCATATTACAAATACGTAAAGAGGATCTGAGTAAATATAAACACTACTAAACCCTTTTATCAATCAGCTATTTATACAAACACCATAAAATCTCTTAAAATCACCAAAAAAACACAACTTAATCCTCTAAATACAGGATATAACATCTTTTCTCATATCACAAGTGCGTAGAGAGGATTTGAGAGCCTCTTGCTGCTTGGAACCGCTTGGAACTCGTCTCGCGGTTCATAATCAGTGCAGCTGCGTCACCCTGCGTGCAGCCTCGTCAAGACGCAGCCAGGCGGTGTTGTTAGTGCAATGACCAACAAGTTTCAACGTTAACAGGCTCCTACACTAGATTCGGAGGGAGAGGGGAGAGACAATTGAGGGAGAGGGTGAGAGAGAGGGAGAGAGAAAGAGAGAGAGAGCTATTTTTAAACTCGTGTCCTTGTTCGGCCTTCGCGCGGAAAGGTCAGAGGAATGCTGGGAACATAGCAAGGTTCTTCTCCCTCCTGAACTTTTCTAAGGTCAAGGAGGTAAGCGGATAATTTTTTCAGTTTCTCATGGATATTCTGGATATTGATGCAAACTCCAGCTCAAACTACCGCCAGAATCACGAGAGAGAATCACGTCTCAGGCGATTTCCGTCGTCTTTTTACTCTTCTGTCAACTCTTTCCGTCGTCTTGAGTTAGACGGAACGCATCGTTTTCGTCTCGCGCCAATTTTTAGTCAAAATAAGAACTATGGTTTCTAATCAGCACTTTTATTAATTTTTTTTTTGTTAAACGGAAGAATGCTATTATTATAACAAGAAATTTAAATGAGCTGGTGAATATATATTTGTATACATATTATTTTTTCTTCTAGCCTAGCAATGAAAAGTTCCTCAGTTGTTTGTGTACATTTCCAGGGGAGTGCGAATGTGCGATGTTTTTGAATATTTCCAAGGCAACTTCCAAGTAGCTGGCCAAGATGAGCAGTGGACAAAACACACTGACGAATTTCTCATAGAGAGTATTAGAGGTCACCGTTGCCTTTGGGATCACAGAACAGGTGATTACATTATAAGGTGCAAAAAAGCCGCGGCTTGCTGGGGTGAATGAGGAGGTGTCATGTTTGTTTACATTCGACAAGCGCGGCAAAGGCGGAAGCAAGCTTGTGTGTGACGGCCACCGTCTGCAAAAGTTGACAGTCGCTAGAAAATTGACGGAAAAAGAAGACGGAAAAGTGCTAGTGTCACGCCACCTTTTAAGGAAGGTATGCTGTGAAATCGAGGAGTATCGTGGTGATGGTGATGTTAGTGTTATTTGTGGCTATGGTAATGGTGATGGAGTGGTTGTGCTGTGTTTGTGTGGTGGTCAAGGACAAGTTGGATGGTGTTAGTTAAATAGGTGTTATTTATTTATTTTTTCTCGCTAGCATCGTGGATTACTCGCCCCGCCACCTTAGAAACACGAATACTCTTGAAAATCTTAATAGTTCTCATAAAATATTCTCTTCAAAAGGCCACGAAGATGAAGAGTCGAGTCTGTTGATAAAGTGAAGCGTTGTTAGCAATAATGGTTTTGTAGTTTCAATGCTTTTCGTTCCATATCACTGCTCGTTTCATAATGGTAAATATAGATTGAATAATGCGCTCAGTAAAGAATATAAGTGATATGATGCGTAGTGGAAGTATGTAGGTGTGTAAGTAAGTAAGTAGACAACTCTTTTCTCTCACACAAAACTACATGGAAATAACTACACATAAATTCTTCACGCTAAAAAAAAAAAAGATAAATAAATAAAAAAAATAAATACGACAAATAAATAAATAAAAAAGTAAATAAATAATAAATGAATAAATAAATGAAGTAGATAAATAAAAAATAAATGAATAATAAAAAAAATGACTACCATCCTCGGAGTCTTTTTTTAAACTACCTTTCTGTCAGCTTGCTTGGGAACCGGCACCTCAATGGGCCTTTTTCTTTTAATCACAGCTATTGTTGCCCTTGGCCGATTTTCTCCTCTTACATAAAAAAAAAAAAAGAATATAAGTTAAAAGTCTGTAGAAGTATAGGTGAAGTTATGTCTAAGTATGTAATATTATAAGTTTTTTTTCTATATATATATATTAGAGAGGAAAGCTGGCTAAAGGCAATATGATACGAAAAAAAGGGCCCACTTAGTTGCCAGTCCCCTTGTAGGTCTGAGAGAGTTAGCCCGAAAAATAGAAAGGAATAAATGTCTTGAAACCTCCCTCTTAAATAAAGTCAAGTCAAGGAAGTTGGAAATATAGAAGACGGTATAGAGTTCCAGAGTTCACCAGAGAAAATGAACACGTAACTATTAGCATGTGGTATGTAAGTGAAAGAATACGAAGTGGAAGTGTATAGATGTATAAGGTAAGGACAGAACCCAACAGACTAACATTCTCCCAATAGTCATCATACACAAAAGACAATGATCGTACTTCTTCCATACACAAAACACAATTATCATACACTTTCTCATGCATAATAATAACGGGCAGAATGAATCATAACGTCCTCTTGTATGTGTATCCAGCATGTGTAAGTATAAGCTAAGGACAGGCTAACCTAACATTCCCCAATAGTCATCATACACAAAACACTATTATCGTATACCTTCCCATGCAAAGAAAAGCGGGTAAAATAAATCATAACCTTCCTTTCTAGTATACCCAGTGTACACATATACAAGCTAAGGACAGGCTAAACTAACATTCCCCAGTAGTCATCATACACAAAACACAATTATCGTACTCCTTATGCAAAGAATAACGGATAGAATAGATCATATCCTCTTAAATTGTATCCAACTCTCTTTTAATTCTTTAACGTGAGATACTAAAGCAAAAACCGTATCGAAGGAAGGAAATGTTGCTAAGTAAATACAAACACATATATGTACCGTTATTTATGTGTTTATTTTGTTAGTCTCGATTATGTAATGGGTTTATTGTCACCCTGTTTTCTGTGCAAGGTCTCGTAATGTCGGTTATAACATGTAACGGGAGGGGCCACTTAAATAATTTGGTTGTTGTGGCTTTTTCTTTTTTTTTTCTTCTTTTTTTTTCCCCTTAATTTATTTCTCTATTTTTTTCTTCATTTCATCATCATCATCATCATCATCATTATCATCATCATCTTCTTCTTCTTCTTCTTCTTCTTTTTCTTCTACTTCTTTTCCACATTATTATTATTATTATTATTATTATTATTATTATTATTATTATTATTATTATTATTATTATCATCATTCTCCTTATTATTATTAGTAGTAGTTTCGTAATAGTCTCTCAAATAGTCTTCTTTATAACTATTAACAGAATGTTGTCATGTTGATAGTGTGAGAGAGATATAAGAAAATAACAAGATTATGTAAACAGAGAGAGAGAGAGAGAGAGAGAGAGAGAGAGAGAGAGAGAGAGAGAGAGAGAATGTCAGCCCTTAAGTTATTCTACACAAACTGACAGAATAATATTTCCATTCATTCATTCATTCAGTCAGTCAGTCAATCAGTCAGTCAGTCAGTCAATCAGTCAGTCAGTCAGTCACTCACTCACTCACTCACTCAATCAGTCAGTCAATCAGTCAATAAGTCAGTCAGTCAATCAGTCAGTCAATCAGTTAATCAGTCACTCAGTCAATCAGTCACTCACTCAATCAGTCAGTCAATCAGCCACTCAGTCAATCAGTCAGGCAGTCAGTGGGTGAGTCAGGGGCAGGAGTCGGGGAGTGGGGGGGGGTGTGGAAGTGAAACAGGGCATTAGGAACAAACGTTTATTTTATGAAAAAAGATGAGCTTACACATTAGTTATTGCCTTTCGTATACTGAAACCTTCCTCTCAGTCACTTCTTTATCACAATGACGCGCCGCTCACCACAGATAACAACGCCAATAATAATAATAATAATAAAAATAATAATAATAATAATAATAATAATAATAAAACATGAGAAATAGATACCCAAGCTACATATTTTTTTTCTTTCTTTTCTTCTTTCCTTTTATTTATTTATGTACTTATTTTTGATTGGGTTAAGTTGTGCTAGGTCAAGTTAGGTTAGGATAGGTCAGACTCGGTGACCTAGCGTGACCTTACCTGACCTTCTAGTTAATAGCTAAGGTCGCTGTTCCTCACGTATGGTAATAATGAGAATAACAATGATAATAATGCCAATAACAACGATAATAACGATGATAAAAATGACAATAATGGTGATAACAATAATAGTGTCATGAGAATAAAGACATATAATAACAAGTCTTTAATTATTGTCAAAGCAAATGATGAATAGAATAATAACCAAAATAACAACAGGAACACGAACAACAAAAACAACAACACGAGAAAACACAAATAAAAAAAAAGATAGAAAAAAAAGAAAAGAAAAAAACTCATTAATTATTGTTTTTTTTTTTGTCATCTTTCTATCCTTTGTTTTTAGTTTCCCTACTGCAGAGAAAACGTAATTAACAAAATCAATAAAAAAAATGAATAAATAACAACAAAATTTTCCCTTTTCCCTTTTCTTTTTTGTTCTTTTTTTATCTTAGTTTCCTCTGCGTAGAGAAAACGTAACACACAGCTCGCTTTATCCCTTGCAAAACTTGTCCAAACTTGTTCCAGCTTATCTTCTTCTTTAAGTCTCTCTGATCAGCAGCTTTGCAAGAATCCAGCTTAGTTTTCACCGCAATCCTTGACATCGTAAGGAAATATACACCGTTGGAAGAGAGAGAGAGAGAGAGAGAGAGAGAGAGAGAGAGAGAGAGAGAGAGAGAGAGATCGTAATATTTCTAAATGGTAAAGTTTGTTCATAAATATTTTGATCTCTGACGAATGTGAAGAAAAGGTAACTCAAAAAGGGGAAAGTAAAAGAAAAGAGAGAAAAAAGATAAATCAAGAACCGAGTACAAAACATTGATAAAAAGGAAGAAGTACAAAAATAATAACAATGATAACAACAAAAGCGTACAAAATATACAGGTAGAAATATGGAATAAACGAAAGAACGAAGAGATAAATGGATAAAAAAAACCAATAATAATAATAATAATAATAATAATGATAATAATAATAATGGACGAAGAAAGAAAACGGGATTAGCGAGACGTACGAACGCGAGATATGGCGAACGAAAACGGGAAGACATAACAACAAAAAACGGGAAGAGTCCAAACAGCACCACCAATATTGAAAAAAATGGAAGAAATAAACAGAATAAAAACAAATAATTAAGGAAGGAAAATAAGCAGAATCATCAAATTATTGTTTTCATATTCATTTTCCCTTTTCTTATATTCTTTTTCTTTAATTTTCTCTTCTTTCACGGTTTTATTCTCAATTTTTCTTTATTCCCCTTCATTTTCTTTAATTTTCATCTGTCTCTTCTTTTCTCCTTCGTCTTCTTTCACTGTCTTAGTTCCTTACATTTATGACCACTTGTTGTGTCTTTTCTCTCCTTCTTTCTCTTCGTTTCTCTATTCCTCGTCTTTACTTTCACCTGTCACTCTTTTTTTCCTTCTTTCCTTTCATTGATTTCCTCGGTCCCTCATCGTTCATTTTCAACAGTTCCTTTTTATCTTGCTCCATTTCTTCAGTTTTCTCTTTCAAGACTGTATAATATTTACACTTCATTCACATATCCCGCATTTTACTAATATTCACCAATCACACCCTTTGAAATTGAACACTTTTCCGAACCAACTCATAACTCCTCGTTTTCTTTTATCACAATTTCCCGCCCCCCCAAAAAAAACCCTTCATTTCGTTACTCATCCCTGTTTATCGTTTTTAATCCGAAAAAAAAAGGCAGGAGGAGGAGGGAGAGAGATAACAGAGAGCGAAACAACAGCAAATCAGAAGTCAGTCGCAGCAGCAGCAGGAGGAGGATGTGGAGGAGTAGGAGTACCCAGGGCGAGGTTCCTTAGCAGAATCTACCCAGGGCACATTGAAGATCCTGCGAGCAGCCTGCGCAGTAGCCACACACACAGTACATTCCCTTTCCACAGGACCCATTGGCATTCCATCGTCCTCCACAGGTCTCCCCGGGCCCCTGAAGGAGATTAAGTAGTGTTGAGTGACTTGTTTGTAGTGTTTTGTGGGTATTAGTGGTGCTTTGTGGGTATTTGTGGTGTTGTGTGGGTTATCTGGTGTTGTGTAGGTTATTTGTGGTGTTGTGTAGATTATTTGTGGTGTAGTGTGGGTTATTTGTGATGTTTTGTGGGTATTTGTGGTGTTGTGTGGGTATTTGTGGTGTTTTGTGGGTTATTTGTGGCATTGTGTGGGGTGGGTTGGTGTGGTGTTGAGTGACTTATTTTTGGTGTTGTGTTTGTTTTGGGTTTTCAGTCTGTTGTGTTGGTTTTCAAGGTCTGGTGTTGGTGTGTGATGAGTGAGAGAGAAAACACACACACACACACACACACACACTCTCTCTCTCTCTCTCTCTCTCTCTCTCTCTCTGAAACCTCCCATCCTTACCTTCATTCATCGGTGCCCTGAATAAATCAATCACTCATTCACACACTCAGCCAGCCAGTCAGTCAGTCAATCAGCCAGCCAGCCAACCAGCCAGTCAATCAACTCACCTTAGCACACTTGGCGTTGCCGCACCAGTCCATTACAACGCCGTGTCTGCAGGGCGCCTGGAGCATCTCGGGGAGCACCTCGTTGAGAGAGGAACAGATGGGGCCGCCCTCGCATCTTCTGTACAGAGAAAGAAGCGTCAGAACAATGGAAGGAAGGTACAGGGAGCCATCGGGGTACAAAATATGCTCGTCCGTTGCTACGTTCATTAGGATGCGATGAAGGTGGATGAAGGATACATAAAAAGGAAAATAAATGAATAAGAGAAGGAGGTAGAAGCCACGGGGGCACGTATGTATAGATTATGTATACCAAAAGTGTGCGCCAAGGTGATTGATGAAGGTTTGGAAAGATATAGCACTTCAAACAACGCATTAGAAGAAAGGGCAGGAAAAATAGAATAACTGGAGAAAAACGGGAGGATAATCTTTCTTGGCAGAGAGAGAGAGAGAGAGAGAGAGAGAGAGAGAGAGAGAGAGAGAAACCTTAATATAATTCTTCCCTTCCTTCTTATCACCACTCATGCCTTCTTTGCCTTTCCTTCCTCTCCTCTTCTCTTAAACTCGAGCCTGTTTATCGCAGTCACTCGAGCCATTAAGAAAAAATAGTGCTACTATAAAACGCATATCAGTTATGGAGTCATCAAGAGAGAGAGAGAGAGAGAGAGAGCAATATTCCGAGACGTTCTATCTCTACCATGACTATTTTCCAAGGCCAGAGATGATTGGCCGAGTTCCCATGAGTGTTTCTCCTGCTTATACTGTACAAATAGCATTAACATGTCTCTGGAACCTTAGAAACACCACTGAAAACCCGTGTCACTTCAACTAGAGCCTTCAGAAAATAATGAAGGTGCGGCGCGAGGCAGGAGTGTTTCTGAAGCAGGAGTTATGAAGCCTAGCCAACTTCACGAGCCGGCCAGACAGCCTAGGCTAGTCTATGGAGGATCTCAACTAACACTACTTGGGGTGGAGGTCGTTTAACCCGCCCAGACGACCTCCGCTATTACACCCAGACAGCCAGCCGGGCCCTTCACCAGCGGCTTATGTACAGCTGCACCCACCATCCGACGCGAAAAAATGGAGAGAGAGAGAGAGAGAGAGAGAGAGAGAGAGAGAGTAGCATTCATCATAGCGGGCGAGGAACACACACACACACACACACGCGGTCTTACGCTCACGTGCACACAGTCTCTCAGCCCCAATGCTTTGCTCTCCCACGAGTTTTGTGTTCAGAGGCCACAGAGACGTTTTATCGTGTTCTCATGGGTGTTTTCTCCCACTATTGGGGCAAAGACCTAGCCAAACTATCACTATTGTCACCAGAACATCTTCGAAAAAGTGTATACTGCTTCCTGATGCTGCAAACTCATCCCTAACCACATGAGAACATCATCAAAACCACACTGCCTTTCCTCTCAGCCTCACAATTGTGTTAAATCTTAGCTACGCTTTTACTACAAGCACGAAAACACCTTTAATAAACACAATGCCTTCCATTCCATCCTTCCCAAAGTGTATAATCCTATTTACTCTACTATAAAAAAAACCACTTAGAAACCTGAAACAACGTCCATAAAAACACTCAAAAACCAGCTAAGAGAGAGAGAGAGAGAGAGAGAGAGAGAGAATGCGGTTACGTGACCCCAGCAGAGCATGCAGAGCAGAGGCAAGGTGGCGTAGTGCAAGCAGGAAGATACTGCTTACAGAGATTACATTACATTTCCTCGAGTACAGGCCCCCTCCCCCCTTCCCCTCGACAGGCACGCTGTTTATGGGACAGGCGAGATGAGGGCGCAAGTACAGTTGATGGAGAGTTGATGTGTGTGCGTCTGGGGCGAGGCTACGTACGGATCCCGCTGCGCTCTTCCACCAGCCCAGCACCCCAGCCCGCATCATGTCGTTTCTTTTACATCTGCTTGGCGCCGATCTAACGCCGCCCTGGGCCTCTCTGTGGGTCAAACTACGCACTCAGAAGCCAGCCGCAGACCCTAATTACCCGTGAGTGCGTGTTAGCGGCGTTGAAAGAGAGTAAAAAGGGAAGCTATTGGAGGTTGTCGCGCGCGGGGAGGCGAGGAAGCACCGTGAGGGTTGCAGGCGAGTGCTGACCGGGTGGCTCTCTCTCGACCAGACTCGCTTATAACCCCAACGGCCTTGAATCTAGGAGCCCTGATGGCGGCCTTTGTGTGATGGGGCGGCCAGTATTGGGGAGTCACTTGTGGCGGTTATGTGGTGATGGCGAACTGTTGTTGCTACCATGAGGGAGGGAGGGAGGAAGGGAAGAACGGCCGGAGAGAGAGTGAGGGACGAAGAGAAAGAGCGGCGCGGGACGGGAAACGATCTTTGCTTTCATTCATTTTCTCGTTTTCTCCTTTCATTGACATACATCTCCCTCAAAAGACATATTTCGCATCGATTGTGTTTACACTGAGCTATTGCAATTGTTGGTTTCATTTAATTAGTTGAGTTTTAAAGTATTTTCCATCAGGACGAAACCAGAGAAAGAGCAAGCGGGACGGGGCGAGGGATGAGGGCGAGGCTTTCCACGGAGCGTTGACCGGAGCACAGCGGCATTTTGTTTGTTTCACTCCTTCCCTTTTACTCCTCGTGGGGAGTGAGGGACGACGGCGGCTTAAAATAGAACACTGAACTGGTTAAGTAACGTACCTTTGGAATTTACACCGTTAGATAATAGGGAATTCTAGTTATTGCCATTGTTATTTCTATTCTCAAGATTCGTTGTTTCAGAGTTAAATACTGATAAAAATCCTTCTTCATTTTAGTAAATTTGAGGAACAAACGCTAAATTCAATACAGACTGAAATATACAGAATAAAAGAATAAAAGTATTAAAAAGTGTTTATATTTTTTGTAGAAACGAAACTTTTATAAATCCTGGCTCAAAAGAGAGAGAGAGAGAGAGAGAGAGAGAGAGAGAGAGAGAGAGAGAGAGAGAGAGAGAGAGAGAGAGAGAAATGTGGAATTTAACACGACCAAAATAAACGAGAGAAAAAATAAAAGCAAGAAAACAAAGTAAAAAAAAAAAAAAATCTCTTGATTAACCAAAACAAACTAAAAAAAGTAAAAAATAACAAAAATAAAAATAAAAGAAATCCTGAACATCCAAACATAATGTAAAAAAATAAATAAAACAAATAAAGGAAAAGAAAAAGAAAAAAAACTAAAAATCCCTTGAACACCAAAGTAAACACAAACAAAAGAACATCAATCGATAACCGAAAAAAAAAAAAAAAAATTTCCCATAAACCCGTATAATTAACCAAGCCTCTTCACCACCACCACCACCACCACCTATTCTTCCTCCTCTTCCTCTTCCTTCTCCTCCTCACCACAGCCTTCTAAACAAGTGGCCGTCCTTCACCCTGACTCACGTAACAAGAGGAGAGTTACAGACAGCGGCCACACCAGACCCTATGTCATTTATTATTTAGTGGTGGGCAGCCAGACAGAAAGAGGATCGCGTAGCATTAGTGGTGTCGGCGCCACGGCCCGGGGGAGACACACCGACAGATAGACAGACAGGCAGACAGGCAGACAGGCGAGGTGATGTAGATAGATGGAAGGAGGAATGAGTAGAAAAGTAGATGTGGAAAGATTGGGTTGCTGTGTGTGTTGTGATTATCAGAGAGAGAGAGAGAGAGAGAGAGAGAGAGAGAGAGAGAGAGATGCCAAATTACTCATGTCTAGTACTCTCTCTCTCTCTCTCTCTCTCTCTCATAAAAACACATGCTTTGCTTCTAATAATCATAATAATAATAATAATAATAATAATAATAATAATAATAATAATAATAATAATAATAATAATAATAATAATAATAATAATAATAATAATAATAATAATAATAATAATAATAATAATAATAGTAATAGTAATAACAATACTTAATTTTACAAAAATAAGGAAAGAAATGGGGAAGAAAAATAAATAAAGGAGAGAAAAGAATGAAAGCACATTAATACGAGAGAGAGAGAGAGAGAGAGAGAGAGAGAGAGAGAGAGAGAGAGAGAGAGAGAGAGAGAGAGATGGGAAGAGAATAATGAAGAATGACGGATGGTAATGATGGGAATAGGAGCAGATTTAAAGAGAAGTACACACGCTTCCTGTATACACACACACACACACACACACACACACACACACACACACACACACACACACACACACATGCGCTAGTTACCGCACGTGCATATGCAACGAAGGCACGGTTATGCACACACACACACACACACACACACACACACACAGAATAAAAGGAAAAAGGTGATGAAGAAAACGAGAAAATGAGTTAAGAGCATTAGAGGAGGAGGAGGGGGAGGAGGAGGAGGAGGAGGAGGAGGAGGAGGAGGAGGAGGAGGAGGAGGAGGAGGAGGAGGAGGAGGAGGAGGAGGAGGAGGAGGAGGAGGAGAACAAGAACAAACAGGAAGAGGAGAATAACAAAAACAGGAGCAATAATGAGAGAGAGAGAGAGAGAGAGAGAGAGAGAGAGAGAGAGAGAGAGAGAGAGCTTCTTACTTACCCGGGGAGGAGGAGGAGGAGAGTTGTGGAGGAAACAATAAAGAAGAAAATGCAGCTTCTCGTGGTCATCTCCATGTTTTGTCTTGACTGCGAAAGAAAAGAGAGAAAAAGAAAATAAACAAACATTAGTAAACAACAACAACAACAATAACAACAACAGGAATAATGGATAATAATGGGTATATACAGGTAATGGTGATAATGATAGTGATTTTAATGGTGTTGGTGTTATCCTTTCTTAAATTTGCTGGGAGTGAAATATAATGGGAGAACTTAATGGGGTAATGGGGGAGGAGGTTGTGGTGAAGAGGGGAGGTGAGGGGAGGTATAGGGAGGGATGGACGGTGAGGGGAAGTGAGGGGAGAGATGGGCAGTGAGGGGAAATGAGGGGAATGATGGCCTTGAGGGGAAGTAAGGGGAGGGGTGGGCAGTGAGGGGAATTGAGGGGAAAGATGGAAGGTGAGGGGAAATGAGGGGAGGGATGGCCAGTGAGGGGAAGTGAGGGGAGGGATGGCCAGTGAGGGGAAGTGAGGGGAGGGAAGTAAGAGAAGGACAAGTATCTTTTCCCCCCCCTCCCCCAATCCTCTCTCTCTCTCTCTCTCTCAACTCTGCATGACGATTATTGTAACTCACTAATTGGAATAGATAATGAAAAAAGTAGATAAATAAATGAAGAAAGAAAGAAGGAAAAAATGAAAGGAAAAACTTATCATAATATTTTCTAAGCTCGTGAGTTTCTATTCGTGATCATTAGCCGTCTTTTTTTTTTTTCTTTTTTTTTTCTTAATCAAATGTCAAAGTTTTGTTTTCCAGGCACTCTATTACTACTACTACTACTACTACTACTACTACTACTACTACTACTGCTGCTACTACTACAACTACTACTACTACTAATGTTACTTCTACTACTACTACTACTACTACTACTACTACTACTACTACTACTAATAATAATAATGTTACTACAACAACAACAACAACAGTTCCGCTCCATCTTCAACGCGT
Source organism: Portunus trituberculatus (assembly GCF_017591435.1). Lineage (NCBI taxonomy): Eukaryota > Metazoa > Arthropoda > Malacostraca > Decapoda > Portunidae > Portunus > Portunus trituberculatus. The sequence continues at coordinate 5,975,279 of NC_059288.1, forward strand.
CTACGGTCATTTAACACAATTTAAATCCCTCGGGACATTTAAATCACCGCCCGGAAGGTGACACACGAAACATACGGCACACGCTAAACTTCAGAAAACAAAAGAAAATCAGCAATTTCTCCTTTAACGAACCATTACATTCCATCTCACCCTTCACAAATATCTCTTAAAAACACGGCGATTTTTTTCTATCATTTGGAATCGTGGGAAATATTCGGGATAAAGAGATAAAAGGAGAAAAGAAGGGAGATTTATGGCACCCAGACCGAGATCGCAGATTATTGGAACCAGGTGAGTGAGGAGGACCAGAAGGAGTCACGGTGTCATACAGGGAGGGGATGCGACTTTTCTCTCACAGTTTTCCTTTAAATGTCGCCCCAAATCGCCTCTTTCCGCCATGATTATCACCTGGTCGCCTCAGTGGAAGTAAGTTAAAGATGGAGGACTAATTTATTCATGTTTTCCTCCACAGGTGATTGAATTTAGACTTATAATTAGTTTTTAATTAGATATTCTCAAGTGACGGGGCGAGCGCAACCATCGGCCATGCTGGGACTTTCAAAGGGTGTTTATATTAATCTCTTCTTATCTTCGTCATCTTTGTCTATTTATTGGTTTGAGTGAATGTATTTACTTACCAGATGCCTGAATTTTGTGCTTTATTTTGCTTTTTTATCGTAAGTGTTGAAATAAAATGGCTGTTTTGATATATAAGATGTGGATGGTATGGCTCTCAAAACGTGGCCATATGGGTGATGCATCGTTGGTAATTTTAATCGCTTTTTATTTTCGTCATCCTTATTTGTTGTTTGAATTTAGTGAGTGTATTTAATTCCCAGGTGGTTGAATTTTATTTGTCACGTATTTATTTTACTGTAAATGTTGTAGTAAAGGAAATATAATTGATTTTTATTTAAGGAGGAAGATGGCGAAGGTCTCAAAAACGTAGCCATATTAGTCCTTCCTCATTGGTATATTTAATCGCGCTTTATTTACGTATTACTTATTCATTTATTGATTTTAGTGAGTGCATTTGATTACTATGTTGATGAAATATATTTGCTACGTATTTATTTTACAGTAAATGTTGAAATAATATATATATATATATATATATATATATATATATATATATATATATATATATATATATATATATATATATATATAAGGCGGAAGGAAGGGATGGCTTTCAAAACGAAGTCACATTGTCATTTAAGCCATGATAATATTAATCGCTTCTTATCTTGCTCATCCTGATTTATTTATCGACTTAAATGTCTTTCTCAATCTCCCAAGTGGTTCATTTGTAGAGATCGTCTTGGTTGATTAATTCATACTTGCTGAGATGAACTAGAGCAGTGGTTCAAACTGTGTTCCGCGGAGCCCCAGGGTTTCGTGAAGACCTTTCAAGGGTTCCATGGCAAAAAAATTATATATGCTTGACAAAACCTAACTTTTATTTATTAGTACAAACAGGAATGGATAAAATGAAATATGAAAGAGATGAAGTCATTTGTATTTTAGGAGAGAGAGAGAGAGAGAGAGAGAGAGAGAGAGAGAGAGAGAGAGAGAGACTGACTGACTGACTGACTGACTGACTGACTGACTATATACGTAAAGTCCATGTCCATTTAACACCTGTAATACCTATGGGAGGTTCTATTCATATTGGGTGAAGGGTTTGTAGGGGTTCCATCGAATACCAGAAGTGCAAAAAGGTTCCGTGAGTTTGAAAAGCTTGAGAACCACTGAGCTCTTAGAGAATTGATAAGGGAAAATCAAAAGGATATTTCTTAAACACCATATGGCTGCCCGAAAGGGAGCCATGTTGAACCACCACCACCACTGACTGTCTTAATCGCGCGTTATCTTAGCAATCTCTGACTATTTCTGCCTCAAAGTGAAGTTAGAGAGATAAAAACTTAAACTACTTAATTTCCTCACTTTTAGCGCCACATCCATAGAAATAATAGAAGGGTGACTAGTACTGCTTCTTATCGCTCAATATCTTAGCAATCTCTGACTATTTCTGCCTTAGAGGGGATGAATTAGAGAGATAAAGATTTAGACTACTTAATTGACTCACTTTAAACGCCACATCCATTGAAATAACGTAGATAAAAAGCGATAAATATGGCGGAAAGATGACTAGTAATGTTTCTTATCGCTCGTTATCTTAGCAATCACTGACTATTTCTGCTTCAAAGTGGATAGGTTAGAGAGATAAAGACTTAGATTACTTAATTTCTAACTTTTAGCGCTGCATCCACCCAAATAACGTAGATAAATAGCCATAAATAAGATAGAAGAATGACCAGTGCTTCTTCTTATCGCCCAATATCTTAGCAATCTTTGGCCATTTCTGCCTTAGAGGGGATGAATTAGAGAGATAAAGACTTAGACTACTTTGAACCCTACATCCACCCACATAACTTAGATAAATAGCGATAAGATAGAAGAATGAAAAAATAGCGATAAATAAAATAGAAGAATGACTAGTGGTGCTTTTATCGCTGAATATCTTAGCAATCGTTCACTAATTAACACCTGGAATGAGCTAATTAAAGGTATGAAAGGTTGAAATTCACTAATATTCACGTGGTTTCTTATTGTTTCGCGATTTTATGAACGAAACCTTATATTCCTTGACGTTTTGTATGATTTTAACGAACGAAGCACTAACGAACACACACACACACAAAAAAAAAAACGAGTAGAATTGGAAACTATTAGCGAGCGATGGTTAAGAGAATGAGGGAGAGGTGAAAAAAAATAATAAATCGATGTGTTTCTTTTTGTTTCACTCACCGACCAGTGTTTCGAAGCGCTTCATTCTCTCGTCACTACTGTTTTGCAAAGTTTCAGAGTGTTTCGTGTTGTTTCCATATGATTTTCTTAATGGAGATTGCAGAATTCGTTATATTATTACGTAAGTCACGAAAAATACTCTTAAAAAATCGATATAATTCTAGTGTTTAAATTAATATTGTTGGAGAGAGAGAGAGAGAGAGAGAGAGAGAGAGAGAGAGAGAGAGAGAGAGAGAGAGAGAGAGGTTGATATCACTGGTCTTGTTAAACTGCCAATGAAATCATAAAAAAATAACTTAAAAATGAGAATAACTACCACTAAGAGAGAGAGAGAGAGAGAGAGAGAGAGAGTCAGTCCAATGCTCTTTCACGTAATGTACCCCCACTCCCTCTCTCTCCCTAACGCAGTCAATGATAATGCACACTATTGCACCGTTTATGGTACGCTCACGGTACATTCAAGTAATGGGACACACACACACACACACACACACACACACACACACACACACACACACACACACACACACACACACACACACACACACACACACACACACACACACACACACACACACACACACACAGTCTCTCTCTCTCTCTCTCTCTCTCTCTCTCTCTCTCTCTCTCTCTCTCTCTCTCTCTCTCTCTCTCTCTCTCTCTCTCTCCACTCATGGTACACAGCAGCGTTAGTATGATTGACCGGGCAAGGCTGGCCGTTGCTCTCTCTCTCTCTCTCTCTCTCTCTCTCTCTCTCTCTCTCTCTCTCTCTCTCTCTCTCTCTCTCTCTCTCTCTCTCTCTCTCTCGAAAGAATATGAACATTTTCGCAACATGAATTGAATACAACAACAACAACAACAACAACAATAATAATAATAATAATAATAATAATAATAATAATAATAATAATAATGAATCCATAAACAAAATAATGAAAAAAAAAGTGAAAAATGTAGACGTACTTTTCTCGCCGAGTAGCAAAAGAAAATGAAAAAAAAATTAGCATAATGAAAGAAAACCACGCATATATTAGGTAAACTATTCAATTAAGCCTTAGTCCCCAGTCAACACACGAATTTCGCATTACTGTCTTGTCAGAGCTGGGAATTACTTGGTACTATATAGAGTAGTAGTAGTAGTAGTAGTAGTAGTAGTAGGTAGTGGTGGTGGTGGTAGTAGTAGTAGCGTTAGTAGTTCTTGTAGTAGTAGTAGTAGTGGTGGTGATA
>NC_059288.1:6001816-6011816 GCF_017591435.1 Portunus trituberculatus
TTGTTTTCTTGTTTGTTTGTTTGTCTTGCACTGTGTTTGTTTCTCTTGTTTGGATTGAAATGTCTGTTTTTTTCTGCTTTTTTATTTATTTTCTTTTTTCTACGTAATATTTTCCGTCACTAAAGATTTTCAAGTGATTTTCTTTTTCTATTTTTTTTTATATTTTTTTGTCCTCTTGGGTAGTTTTGAGTTAATTTCCTTTTTTTTTCTTCTTTTTCCCTCATTCTTTCTTCTTCCCTCCTTCTTCCTTCACTTTTTCCTTCATATATATTCCTTCCTTCATATGCATTTTTCCTTCCTCCTTCCTTCATTTTTTTTCCTTCATATACATTTGCGTGAGTTCTTTTTTTTACCTGTTCCCTACTTTCTTCCTCCTTCTTCCTTCTTCCTTCCTCCTTCTTTTCCTTCACTGTATACACTTCCACCTTCTCTCTCCTTCTCTCTCCTTCACTCTCTTTCACTCCCTTCTTATTAGATTTTCATTTCATTCTTTTTTCTATTTTTTGGGTACATTTCTGAAAATTTCCTCATATTTTTCCATATTTCTTTTCTTCCTTCACTGCATTCACTTCTTTCACTTCCCATTTCAATCCTTCACGTCCTCCTAATCAGATTTCATGCAACATTCTTACTGTAAATATTTTTAAAGTATTTTCTTACATGTATTTTTTTTTCTCTCTCTCTCTCTCTCTCTCTCTCTCTCTCTCTCTCTCTCTCTCTCTCTCTCTCTCTCTCTCTCTCTCTCTCTCTCTCTCTCTCTCTCTCTCTCTCTCTCTTGTACATTTTGCATTAATCATCACTTTCTTCTCCCTTCCTTCGTTTTTCATCCTTCCTTTATTCATTTTTCCATTTTTATTCATTTTTTCTTTTTCCTTTTTCATTTCTTTCTTCATTCATTTTTCCTTTTTATCCTTCCTTCTTTTTATCCTTCCATCCTTTCTTTCTTTTTTCCTTCCTTTTTCTATCCTTTTTCCCTTCTTTTACTTTCTTTCTTTCTTTCCTTCCTTCCTTCCTTCCTTCCTTCCTTCCTTCCTTCCTTCCTTCCTTCAACAACTTTCACTGTAAATATTTTTTGTTACGTTTCTAAAAACTCCTTTATATTTCTCACATAACTTTGCACACACACACACACACACACACACACACACACACACACACACACACACACACACACACACACACACACACACACACACACACACACACACACACACACACACACACACACACACACACACACACACACACACACACACACACACACACACACACACACACACACACACACACACACACACACACACACACACACACACACACACACACACACACACACACACACACACACACACACACACACACACACACACACACACACACACACACACACACACACACACACACACACACACACACACACACACACACACACACACACACACACACACACACACACCTCCTTCTTTTCCTCTTTCCTTCCTTCCTTCCTTCCTTCGCTGCATTCATCTCCCTATTCACTCCACTGAGGAAAGTAAAAATCAGCTGGTTTTCTTTTTTTGACGTGTGAAAGTAAGATCTAAGTCCATTTCATGCGCGATAGGAGAGAGCGAAGTTAAAAGTGCAGTTTACAAGGAGTCTTAGAGAGAGAGAGAGAGAGAGAGAGTGAGAGTGAGAGTTGGGAATGCGACAGGAAAATTTAACTTTCACTCGAGTCTTGTGGTGGTGGTGGTGGTGGTGGTGGTGGTGGTGGTGGTAGTGGTGGTGGATGTCTGTGTGTGTATGCATGTAGGTGTCTGTCTGTCTGTCTGTCTGTCCGTGTGTCTCTAAGGGATTGACAAGAGGCTTAAAATAGAGGGTATGATTTGACTTTCTGCTGTTTTATGCTTTTTTCTATTTTGTTTTATTTTTTGTTTGATTTTTTTGGTGTGTTTTATATTCTTGTCAGAGAGAGAGAGAGAGAGAGAGAGAGAGAGAGAGAGAATAAATAGCCTAACAGGTGAGCAGATCAAGGCATGTTGATATGCATGTATGTATATTCACAGCTGCAGAGAGAGAGAGAGAGAGAGAGAGAGAGAGAGAGAGAGAGAGAAGGGGGGTATATGTCTGTATGTCCGTCTGTCTGTCTGTGTCTCCGTGTCTCTGTGTTTCTGTCTCTATCTCTGTCTCTATCTATCTGTCTGTCTGTCTCTGTCTCTATCTGTCTGTCTGTCTGTCTCTCCTCTCCTCTCCTCTTCTCCTCTCTCCTCTCTCTCTCCTCTCCTCTCTCTCTCTCCTCTCCTCTCCTCTCCTCTCCTCTCCTCTCTCTCTCTCCTCTCCTCTCCTCTCCTCTCCTCCTCTCCTCTCCTCTCCTCTCTCTCTCTCTCTCTCTCTCTCTCTCTCTCTCTCTCTCTCTCTCTCTCTCTCTCTCTCTCTCTCTCTCTCTCTCTCTCTCTCTCTCTCTCTCTCTTGCCCTTATATAAATTGCTCATAAAGATCCTTACCTGTACCTTACCTGACCAGATATATTCCCATTAAGACACCACCTAACCTAACCTAACCTAACCTAACCTAACCTAACCTAACCTAACCTAACCTAACCTAACCTAACCTAACCTAACCTAACCTAACCTAACCTAACCTAACCTAACCTGGCCTAACCTACCTAACCTAACCTAACCTAACCTAATCACCTCATGAACCTAAACCTAACCTCATTTGATCTAACCTAATCTAATAACCTAACCTAACCTAACCTAACCTAACCTAACCTAACCTAACCTAACCTAACCTAACGTAATCAAATCTCACCTCACCTAACTTCATTTGATCTAATCTAATGTAAGGTAATCAAATCTTATCTTATATTATCTTATCGTATCTTATCTAACTCAATTTAACCTAACCTAACCTAATCTAACCTCACCTCACCTCACCTCACCTTACCTCACCTTCCCGTCAGTAATATATTCACGGCACCTTCACCTCAACATAAACCACCCCCGGAACAGAAGGAATATTGACCTGAATGAGTGACTGGCAATATTTCATGACCTTCAAGACTCGTGTTTGGCCTTTGCTGTCTGCTGGCCTTAGTTGAGTGTATTTTTAGCAGAGTTACGAGTATTAAAGGGCTGTGGGCCAGAGAGAGAGAGAGAGAGAGAGAGAGAGAGAGAGAGAGAGAGAGAGAGAGAGAGAGAGAGAGAGAGAGAGAGAGAGAGAGAGAGAGAGAGAGAGAGAGAGAGAGAGAGAGAGAGTAATTGCATGCAAGTTAAAAAATTTTCCCTTTAGAAATAAATACGAAGAAAGGTGGAAAGAGAGAGAGAGAGAGAGAGAGAGAGAGAGAGAGAGAGAGAGAGAGAGAGAGAGAGAGAGAGAGAGAGAGAGAGAGAGAGAACAGGTGTCAGTAATTGTATTGGCGAGATTTATTGCTTTTAACCTGACGGGAGAGAGAGAGAGAGAGAGAGAGAGAGAGAGAGAGTGAGAGTGAGTGAGAGAGTGTGTGTATTTTCTTTTTAATAAATTTGATTACTCATTTTCGTTTCTCCTTCTCCTCCTCCTCCTTTTCTTCCTCTTCTTCTTCCTCCTCCTCCTCCTCCTCCTCCTCCTCCTCCTCCTCCTCCTCCTCCTCCTCCTCCTCCTCCTCCTCCTCCTCCTCCTCCTCCTCCTCCTCTTATTCCTCTTTTAATGGAATAATCACCACTATTCATCATCTACTCTCTCTCTCTCTCTCTCTCTCTCTCTCTCTCTCTCTCTCTCTCTCTCTCTCTCTCTCTCTCTCTCTCTCTCTCTCTCTCTCTCTCTCTCTCTCTCTCTCTCTCTCTCTCTCTCTCTCTCTCTCTCTCTCTCTCTCTCTCTCTCTCTCTCTCGTGACTTATCTTCTTGTGCAAAATCACTTCCTCCTTAAACGTCTTTCCTTTCTCCTCCTCCTCCTCCTCCTCCTCCTCCTCCTCCTCCTCCTCCTCCTCCTCCTCCTTTATTCCTTCCTCTGTCATCCTTCAGTTTCCTTTACCATGTTATGACCACCACCACCACCACCACCACCACCACCACCACCACCACCACCACCACCACCACCACCACCACCACCACCACCACCAGTTTGTGATATGATCTTACACTGTCAATCTTCCTTTCTTCCTTCCTTCCTTCCTTCGTTTTCTCTTTCCTTTTATCCGTTTTTTTTTTTTTTCTTTTCTTTCATTTTTCGTTTTTCTTTTCTTTGTATATTTTTCTTTCTTTTTCTTTCTTTTTCTTTTTCCTTTTCTTTTTCTTTTATTTTGTTTGTTTCTTTCATACTTTTCTATCAATCATTCATTCACTAATTCCTTTTTTATTCCTTGTTTGTTTTCTTTCTCTTTCCTTTCCTGTATTTCTATTTTCTTTCATTCCTTCTTTCATCCCAATTTTCTTCTTCCCAGCATTCTCTTCTTTGTCTTTTTCTTATTCTTTCTCCTCATTCTCTTTTTCCTTTTTTTCTCTCGTTCCATAATTTCCATCTTTTTCCCTCCTCTTCTTTTTTTTCCCTCTGTTCCCGTCAGTCTTTCCTCTTTTTACCTCTTTCCTTACTTTATCATCATCTCCTTCATCTCTTTCTCATTTTCTTCCTTCCTCTGTCTCTTTCTTCTTCCTCTTTTTACCAATTCTTGTCCTATTTGTCTCCTTTTTCTCTCCTTACCTCCTCCTCCTCCTCCTCCTCCTCCTCCTCCTCCTCCTCCTCCTCCTCCTCCTCCTCCTCCTCCTCCTCCTCCTCCTCCTCCTCCTCCTCCTCCTCCTCCTCCTCCTCCTCCTCCTCCTCCTCCTCTTCCTCCTCCTCCTCTTTCCCCACTAAGACACTATTTTATCTTATTTATTTGTTCTCTCTCTCTCTCTCTCTCTCTCTCTCTCTCTCTCTCTCTCTCTCTCTCTCTCTCTCTCTCTCTCTCTCTCTCTCTCTCTCTCTCTCTCTCTCTCTCTCTCTCTCTCTCTCTCTCTCTCTCTCTCTCTCTCTCTCTCTCTCTCTCTCTCTCTCTCTCTCTCTCTCTCTCTCTCTCTCTCTCTCTCTCTCTCTCTCTCTCTCTCTCTCTCTCTCTCTCTCTCTCTCTCTCTCTCTCTCTCTCTCTCTCTCTCTCTCTCTCTCTCTCTCTCTCTCTCTCTCTCTCTCTCTCTCTCTCTCTCTCTCTCTCTCTCTCTCTCTCTCTCTCTCTCTCTCTCTCTCTCTCTCTCTCTCTCTCTCTCTCTCTCTCTCTCTCTCTCTCTCTCTCTCTCTCTCTCTCTCTCTCTCTCTCTCTCTCTCTCTCTCTCTCTCTCTCTCTCTCTCTCTCTCTCTCTCTCTCTCTCTCTCTCTGTCAGTTTATTCATCCCGTCGTTTTCTTTCTTTTTTATCTTTTATCTTTATTTTCTTCTTTCACTATTCTCTTATTTCTTTTTATTCGTTTCTCTATCATTTATTCATTTTGTTTATCCTCACTTTTATTCTCATTGTTATTATTTTTATTCTCTTTTGTCTTTCATTTCTTCCTTTCCTTCATCCCTCTTTTATTCTTCTTCTCTCAGGGGTTTCATTATATTTAATCTCTCTCTCTCTCTCTCTCTCTCTCTCTCTCTCTCTCTCTCTCTCTCTCTCTCTCTCTCTCTCTCTCTCTCTCTCTCTCTCTCTCTCTCTCTCTCTCTCTCTCTCGTTTTTTTCATTTTTACTTTTATTTCTTCAATTTCTCTATCTATTGTGTTCTTCTCTTCCTCCTCCTTCCTTCTCCCCTTCCTTCTCCTTCTTCTTTCTCCCCTTCCTTCATTCCTTCCTTCCTTTTGAGAGATTAAGAGACTAGGGGATATGCAGGTCAGAGGAGAGAGAGAGAGAGAGAGAGAGAGAGAGAGAGAGAGAGAGAGAGAGAGAGAGAGAAGATAAGGAGTTTATGTTGATATTTTTCTGGTGCAGTATTCTCTCTCTCTCTCTCTCTCTCTCTCTCTCTCTCTCTCTCTCTCTCTCTCTCTCTCTCTCTCTCCTCTCTATTTTTTTTTCTTTATCTCGTTTTCTATTGTTTCCCATTTTCTGTTTTGCATGCATATCTACCACCACCACCACCACCACCACCACCACCACCACCACCACCACCACCACCACCACCACCACCACCACCACCACCATCACCACCACCATGATCCCAGTCTCGCCTCTTCAGCAAGTTAAAGTGAGTTGTCAGGTGTTCCCGAGAAAGTTAACCTGGCGGAAACACAAACACGCATGACACAGGGAGAGAGAGAGAGAGAGAGAGAGAGAGAGAGAGAGAGAGAGGAGAGGAGGGATAGGAATGTAGAGAAACTCACTTATGATTCTCTTGAAATATTATAAATAAGGGTATCTTGAAAGAGAGAGAGAGAGAGAGAGAGAGAGAGAGAGAGAGAGAGAGAGAGAGAGAGAGAGAGAGAGAAGAGAGATAGAGTCGGATAAAAACTCTTTCTACCCTCATAAAAATATAGTAAATGAAGCTATCTTTCAAAGAGAGAGAGAGAGAGAGAGAGAGAGAGAGAGAGAGAGAGAGAGAGAGAGAGAGAGAGAGAGAGAAAGAAAGAGAGAAAAAAAAAAGAAAGAAAAACCTTCGTATTTACTTTGACAATTAACCTAACTAACTAACAACCCAACCCAACCTAACCTAACCTAACCTACAGTATACTATTTGATATTACCCTCCACAAATACATGCTACCACTTATCCATTGATACTAACGCTACATAGATGCTACTGGAATTGTCTCTTTTGTAATCTTCTCACCATAAAGCGGTGCAATATTGAATGGAAAAGGGATAAATGAATAAAAGAGGGATTGTGAATGATTGGGGAAGCAAATATTGGAGATTACACCAGTAATTGAATGTGCATATTAATGAATTGGCCATAAATATTCAACACGGATGCTTTCAAGCCTCATGAACACGTAATGGAGAAATACAACAGCCAAAATAAATAGTAAAGCCGAAATATTACTGTCACGCTGTAAAGAAATGAAAAATGAATGAAAAATAAGGAAGCGAAATAATATAATACGAATAACACGGATTTCTGAATGTTCAAGATGGGAAAATACGAAAAAAAAGAAATTTTCGACATTAAAAGATTAAGGGAGAAAATAGATAGGAAATAAGTAAATTGTAAAGAATAGACAAAGGAACGATATAATAAAAGAAATGATATGATACGTGTTTCTGAACGTTTAATCAAGGAAAACGCGAAAAATAAGGAAATTTTCAACGCATTATAAAAAGGAAAAAATAATAAATAAAAAAGAAAAATGAACGAAAAAGATAAAAAGAAGGAAAAGAATGATGTGATAAAAAAATTATGAATGTTTGTGAAAGGGAATCACGAAAAAATCAGGAAAATTTCGGATTTACAAAAAAGAAAAGAAAATAGATTGAGAATTGAAAAAAAATCACTGAAAAGAAAAAGAATGAAAAGAAACGATGTAATACGAATATTCGGAATGTTCAAATCAGGAAAACACGAAAAAAAGGAAAATTTTGGATACATTAAGAAAAATAAGGAGGAAATAAATAATAAAAAAAAAATGACAAAAAGAAAAGAATGAAAAAAATTAATATACGAATTTCCAAATTTTCAAGCAAGAAAAAAAAAAACGAAAAATTTTGACACAAAAACAAGGAAGAAAATAAATAGCAAATTGAAAAAAAAAACAGAAAAACAGAGAATGAAAAGAAACGATATAATATGAATTTCTGAATATTTAAGCAATGAAAACGCGGGAAAATATGGAAAAACTTGAACACACAAAAAAAAAAAAAGAAAGTAAATAGAGAAAGAAAAAAGGAGACGTAAAAAAGAGAAAAGAAAAGAAAAAAAATAAGAAAACACTTGGAACACATGAACGACTAAAAAGAAAAAAAAAGAACAACAAAAGAAAAAAAACTATAAAATTGAATACATAGAAGAGAAAAAGAAAAAAAAACAAGAAAAAATCAAATTCAAAACATGTTAGAAAAAAGAGAAAGAAAACGAAAAGAATCAAAACACTTCTTACAATAGAAAAATAGAAAAAAAGAAAGAGAAGAGAATATATACCCTTTTGAGAGAGAGAGAGAGAGAGAGAGAGAGAGAGAGAGAGAGAGGTGCATAGGAAGAGGGGGTTGAAAGCTATTTAAGTGAATTGTAAAGGGAATAGAATGGGATGAGATATGGAACTCTATTAAGGTTTGTATGGAGGGCCAGAGAGAGAGAGAGAGAGAGAGAGAGAGAGAGAGAGAGAGAGAGAGAGAGAGAGAGAGAGAGAGAGAGAGAGAGAGAGAGAGAGAGAGAGAGTTAAACGTGGCAGATCTGGCCGTAGACTTGTTGCAAAGGTTTAAATTCTCTCTCTCTCTCTCTCTCTCTCTCTCTCTCTCTCTCTCTCTCTCTCTCTCTCTCTCTCTCTCTCTCTCTCTCTCTCTCTCTCTCTCTCTCTCTCTCTCTCTCTCTCTCTCTCTCTCTCTCTCTTCCTCTCTCTCATCTCTTCTCTCTCTTTTCCTTTTCTTGTTCCTCTCGTTTCTCACCTGATCTTCTCTTCCTCCTCTTTCTCTTCTCTTCTCTTCTTCTTCTTCTTCTTCTTCTTCCTCTTCCTCTTCTTCTTCTTCTTCTTCTTCTTCTTCTTCTTCTTCTTCTTCTTCTTCTTCTTCTTCTTCTTCTTCTTCTTCTTCTTCTTCTTCTTCTTCTTCTTCTTCTTCTTCTTCTTCTTCTTCTTCTTCTTCTTCTTCTTCTTCTTCTTCTTCTTCTTCTTCTTCTTCTTCTTCTTCTTCTTCTTCTTCTTCTTCTTCTTCTTTCTTCTTTCCTCCTTCTCTTCCTCCTCCTCCTCCTCCTCCTCCTCCTCCTCCTCCTCCTCCTCCTCCTCCTCCTCCTCCTCCTCCTCCTCCTCCTCCTCCTCCTCCTGCACATGAAAACCGTTGAAAGATAAATATTGTTTGTCTTGCTAACTTGAAGACTGGAGGGAAGAACAGTAAAGAGAGAGAGAGAGAGAGAGAGAGAGAGAGAGAGAGAGAGAGAGAGAGAGAGAGAGAGAGAGAGAGATCGTATTTTGTATAAGTAAAAACACCAATGATTAAAATGACTTCACTACAATTTAAATAGAGACGCGCATATTTTTTTTTATTTTTGTTTTGTAATAAATGGCAATATTATAAAGTGAGTTTTGTTGCCATTGGAATTCGCTGGAGTTGTAAAGACTTCATTAGTGTATTAGTGTGCTTGAAAAATTACCGGTGAATTATTATTATTATTATTATTATTATTATTATTATTATTATTATTATTATTATTATTTTATTATTATTATCATTTTCCCTTTTATTCATCCATATTATTGCATTTTTTTAACATTTATTATCTTTATCTAATTATTTATTATTTTTAGTCTTTCCCTTGTTTATTTTCTACCTTTTTCTTGTGTTTTCATTTATTTATTTATCTATTAATTCATTTACTTCACCTGTTGTTTATTGAAGTTATGCTTTTATTCATATATTTCTGCTCACCCTATTTATTTGCCTAACGATTCACATATTCTGTTTATTTTCTATTTTACTTTCATGCTTATTCACTTTTTTTCTTTCATGTTTCGCTTTCCTGTGTTGTGTTGGCTTGTAAATCTTTCCTCTGTTCCTCTCTCTCTCTGTCTTGTTGTTGTGAGTGGCGGTTCATGTCTTGATTGTGGTGAAAGGCAAGCATATCTCCCTTTAGTGTGTGTGTGTGTGTGTGTGTGTGTGTGTGTGTGTGTGTGTGTGTGTGTGTGTGTGTGTGTGTGTGTGTGTGTGTGTGTGTGTGTGTGTGTGTGTTTCACACACACACACACACACACACACACACACACACACACACACACACACACACACACACACACACACACACACACACACACACACACACACACCTGCAGGGCTTCCACATGCTTTATAACCTATTTCTGCTTTACTCTTTTCCTTTATTTTTTACCCTGTCTTTATTTACACTATTGTCTTTGTCTATCTTTATCTTTGTGTTCCTTGCTGTTCCTAATCTTTCCTCGT
>NC_059288.1:6016816-6061816 GCF_017591435.1 Portunus trituberculatus
GGTTGGGTTGGGTTGGGTTGGGTTGGGTTGGGTTGGGTTGGGTTAGGTTAGGTTAGGTTAGGTTAGGTTAGGTTAGGTTAAGGTTAGGTTAGGTTAGGTTAGGTTAGGTTGGGTTGACTTTAAAAAATTGTTAGGTTTGGTTTGGTTTGATTTTTGTTTTGATTTTGTCTTGATTTTTGAAATGTTAAGTGTGGGTTGTCTTTCACCAAATTGTTGGGTTCTATTTGGGTTTTATGTTTTTGTTTTTGTTATTTTGTCTTGATTTTTTTTAGTTAGTTTTATTGTTTTTTAGGTTCTTTTTATTGTTTGGTTTCTTTTCATTGGTTTTTACATTCTTTTATTATTTTTTGTTATTTTTTCAGTTTTTTTATAATCTTTTAAATTTTGTTGTTGTTTTTGGATTTTTTCTTGTTTTTTTTATTATTTTCTTGCATTTTTCTTTTTTTTTTTTTTTTCTTGTTTCTTTTTTATTTTCTTGCATTTTTTATTGTTTTTTTGTTTTTTTTTATTGTTTCTTGTTTTTATTATATATTTTTAGTTTCTTTTAATTGTTTGTCTTTTAGGAATCTCTTGTTTGGTTTGTTTATTTTGTCTTGATTTTTTCTTTCTCTATCTTTTTTTTTTTTTTAGTTTCGTTTAGGAATTGATTATATTTGTTGTTTTTTCTTTTGTTTACGTTGTCTTGATTATTTTTTTTAGTTTCGTTTTATTATTATCGTGTTTCTTTTAGTTTCTTTTTATTGGTTTTCTTTTTCTTGTGCTTTTCCTTATTTATTTCTTTTTTTTTTTCTTTTCGTTTCGGTTTTTCTTTTAAGTTTGTTGTTTTCCTTTTTTTCTTCATTTTCCTCTTTCCTCCTTATTTGTAAACTATATTATTCCTCTTTTTTATTTGATTTTCTCTATTTTTCACGGTTTCATTCACTCATTTCACTTATTTTTCCTTCTTTCTTGACATGTATCAGATTTTTCTTCCTTTTTTTCATTTTTTTTTTATTTTACCTTGTTTTTCACCTGTCGTGTCTGTGATTGATAACAAGTACGTGTGTGTGTGTGTGTGTGTGTGTGTGTGTGTGTGTGTGTGTGTGTGTGTGTGTGTGTGTGTGTGTGTGTGTGTGTGTGTGTGTGTGTGTGTGTACGTAATAATCTGATGTGCGTGTGTATGTGAATGTCAGCTTTGATTTCATGTAAGTGGAGGGAGGTGTGTGTGTGTGTGTGTGTGTGTGTGTGTGTGTGTGTGTGTGTGTGTGTGTGTGTGTGTGTGAGAGAGAGAGAGAGAGAGAGAGAGAGAGAGAGAGAGAGAGGTCACGGAACTGTAACATGTCTTGGTTAGGGAGGAGGAGAAAGAGAAAGAGGAGGAGGAGGAGGAGGAGGAGGAGGAGGAGGAGGAGGAGGAAGCCCAAAATGACTATGAACAGGAGGTAGGGAGGAAAGGCATGAGAGGAGGAGGATACGGAGGAGGAAGAGGAAGAGGAAGAAGAGAAGGAGGCAAGGACGAGAGGAGGGAGAGGGGAAATGAGAGGGAATAGGTGTTGGGGAGGAGAGGGCCGAGGATAATGTAATGGAGGGGAGTGAAGAGGAGGAGAAAGGAGGAGGAGGAGGAGGAGGAGGAGGAGGAGGAGGAGGAGGAGGAGGAGGAGGAGGAGGAGGAGGAGGACGGCGACGACGAAGAAGAAGAAGAAGAAAAGAACTAGAAATAAATGAATGAAATAAGAAAAGAACGAAAAGAACAATAAAACAATAAAGGAAACAGAGAAAGATTTAACACTGCGAATAGAAAAAATAAGAAAAATAAGAAGAAAGAAGAAGAAGAAGAAGAAGAAAACGAAAAAGAGAAAAAAAAAGAAAACAAGACACATGAATGAAATAAATAATAAGAAACATGGAAAAAGGGAGTGGAGACTTTGTGAATAGGAATAGAATGAATGGGAAGAAAGACGAAGGATAAATATTGGAAGAGAGGAAGAGGTAAAATCAAATATGACACACCGATAGAAGGAAAGATGAATAAACAGACGAAGAAAAATTTGAAGACCAGAAGAGGAAGCCAATAAATGCATGAAGGAAGAAAGAAGAGGAGGAGGAGGAGGAGGAGGAGGAGGAGGAGGAGAATATTGCTGCAGAACTGCGAGAATTGCAATAAAAGATAGATGAAAGATGAAAAAAAGAATGAGAGGAAGAAGAAAGAGAAGGAGAAGCAGGAGGAGAAGAAGAAAAAGAGGAAGAGGAGGAGGAGGGATAAATTGAAGAGGAAGAAGAAGAAGAGGTGATAAAAGAAGAACGTGTAATTGATGTGATATTAGTATGGATGGGTAAAATCAGAAGGAGGAGGAGGAGGAGGAGGAGGAGGAGGAAGAGGAGGAAGAGGAAGGAGAAAAGGAAGAAGAGGAAGAACAATAGGAGGAGGAAGAAGAGGAGTGTAATTGAAGTAGTAGTGGTACAGTTGGGATGAAGAGAGGAGGAGGGGGAGGAGGAAGAGGAGGAGGAGGAGGAGGAGGAGGAGGAGGAGGAGGAGGAGGAGGAGGAGGAGGAGGAGGAGGAGGAGGAGCGGGATTACGTTAGCTGTAGTAGTGGTGAAGACAATAGCTGGAAATAAAGGCGAGAGAGAGAGAGAGAGAGAGAGAGAGAGAGAGAGAGAGAGAGAGAGAGAGAGAGAGAAATAATTGTTAACTTGGGAAACCTTGCTTTGTTGCCGCGTAAGTAAGCAAGAGAGAGAGAGAGAGAGAGAGAGAGAGAGAGAGAGAGAGAGAGAGAGAGAGAGTAAGCAAGCAAGCAAGGAAGTGAAACAAGTAAAGACCTCCTCTGATTTCCTCCCTGACTCACAAATTGCTTAAGTTTCCCCTTGGTGTTTTTCCTGCGCGGAAAACGGAAAATTTAATAGCAGCTATCAACCCTTAGAGAGAGAGAGAGAGAGAGAGAGAGAGAGAGAGAGAGAGAGAGAGAGAGAGAGAGTTTGTATATTTTATCCTTCCTCTCACTCTTCTGTTTGTTATTCCTTTGTATTCCTTTGTGTTCCTTTGTGTTCTCTTCTCTCTTCTCTCTATTCTTCTGTATTCCTTTTCTCTTTTTTCCTTTACCTTCCTTTTGTGTTCTTTTGTATTCTCCCACATTCCTTTTTAATCTTTTATTTATTTTAATTTCCTTATTACCTTGTTCCATTCCACGAGAGAGAGAGAGAGAGAGAGAGAGAGAGAGAGAGGGAGGGAGAGAGAGAGACTATAAACATAAAACAAATAAGAGAAACACACACACACACACACACACACACACACACACACACACACACACACACACACACACACACACACACACACACACACACACACACACACACACACACACACACACACACACACACACACACACACACACACACACTATATACAAAAAGATACCAACAAGTTATATTTTCCCTCGTTTTTCCCTCCTTTTTCCTTTTTCTCTTTTTTCCCCTTTTTTCCCCTTTATTTTCTTTTCATAAGGCGTGTGAGAGATGCACTCAATTTTGCGCGTGTTACAATTTACACACACACGCAATAAACAACACAACTGCGTGCGTTTGCTATTTACAGACCATTGGAGAGGAAAAAGTGTAATTTGAACTGTTTCCCTCGTGGTATTTTCCTGTTTTTTTTCCCCTCTTTTCATTTTTTTTTGCCTCAGTTGTAATATTTCTTGTTTTTTGCAGTAATGGTGGTTGTTGTTTTCATCTTTTCTTCTCCTTTTCTTCTTTTCTTTCGTTTTATTCTGAGTTTGAACTGGTATCTCGTGTTTTCCTGTTTTTTCCACCTTTTTTTAATTTTTGCCTCAATTTTCCTGTAGTTTTTCTTGTTTTTGTTGTAATGGTGGTTATTGTTTTCTTCTTTTCTTCTTCTTTTCTTTTCTTTCAGTGTTTTTCCTGTTTTTTCCTCTCTTTTCATTTTTGACTCAATTTTCCTGTAGTTTTCCTTATTTTTGTTGTAATGCTGTTATTTTTTCCCGTTCAGATTTCTTTTCTTAATGTGAACTGTTCCCTCGTGATGTTTTCCTGTTTTTTTTCTTTTCACGTTTTCTTAATTTTCCCATAATTTTCTTTGTTTCGGTTGTAGTGGTGGTTATTTTTCTTATTTTTTTCTCCTTTTCTTCTTTTCTTTCCTTTTCTTGATTTGAACAGTTCCCTCGTGGTGTTTT
Organism: Portunus trituberculatus; assembly: GCF_017591435.1. NCBI lineage: Eukaryota > Metazoa > Arthropoda > Malacostraca > Decapoda > Portunidae > Portunus > Portunus trituberculatus. The sequence continues at coordinate 6,020,984 of NC_059288.1, forward strand.
CCTGTTTTTTTTTCCTCTTAACTTTTTCCTCAATTTTTCCATGATTTTCTTGGTTTCTGTTGTAATTAGGTTAATTTTCTGCCCGTTCTTTTCATTCTTTTCATTTCTTTTCCTTAATTTTCCCGTTTTCTGTTTCTTTTGTTTTTTCTTGTCTTTATTTCTTCTTTTGCTTTGTTTTTCTTTAATTTCCAGCAGTTTTTTTTTCGTTTTACTTTTATTCATTAATTTTTCATCGTATTCTTTTGTATTTTCCTTGATATTTTCCTGGTTTTTCCTCTTTTTCATGTTCGGTTTTCTTAATTCTTCGGTCTTTTTTTGAATTTTCTTTTCTTTGTAATTTTTCTTGATTTTTTTCCCAGTGTAGAAAATAAATAAATCTTCATTTTAATATATATCTGTCCTCCTCCTCCTCCTCCTCCTCCTCCTCCTCCTCACAAGTTTCCCTGTTAAGAGGAAAATGTCCAATGTTGTTTGTGAGTTTTGTGACTGAAGGAGGAAAAAAAAAAAATCGTAGCATATTTCCCATTTTCTTTTTTCCGCTCCTTAACTTTTTAATGTTATTGAGATGCTTGTAGAAGCGTAGGAAAGACAGACAGACACACACACACACACACACACACACACACACACACACACACACACACACACACACACACACACACACACACACACACACACACACACACACACACACACACACACACACACACACACACACACACACACACACACACACACACACACACACACACACACACACACACACACACACACACACACACACACACACACACACACACACACACACACAGAGACACAGAGAGAGAGAGAGAGAGATCCCTCGTTTGTGTCTGTTTCCTGAAGATGATGATTCTTGGAGGAGGAGGAGGAGGAGGAGGAGGAGGAGGAGGAGGAGGAGAGTGTTATGTAAAAGGAAGGAAAAAGGGAATATATAGGAAACAAGGAAGGGGAAGACAAGGAAAAAAGGGAAAAAAAAATGGTTTCTTGATGACGGGAAAGAAGATATTGTTGTAGATCATAATTCTCTCTCTCTCTCTCTCTCTCTCTCTCTCTCTCTCTCTCTCTCTCTCTCTCTCTCTCTCTCTCTCTCTCTCTCTCTCTCTCTCTCTCTCTCTCTCTCTCTCTCTCTCTCTCTCTCTCTCTCTCTCTCTCTCTCTCTCTCTCTCTCTCTCTCTCTCTCTCTACCTGGGAGAAAAAGTTCCCTTAGATCACCTCATCTACCGGAATTTCCTCTCTTTCCCTCGCTCATAATCTCACCAAAGTTTCCATAGCGTACATTTCCTCTCTCTCTCTCTCTCTCTCTCTCTCTCTCTCTCTCTCTCTCTCTCTCTCTCTCTCTCTCTCTCTCTCTCTCTCTCTCTCTCTCTCTCTCTCTCTCTCTCTCTCTCTCTCTCTCTCTCTCTCTCTCTCTCTCTCTCTCTCTCTCTCTCTCTCTCTCTCTCTCTCTCTCTCTCTCTCTCTCTCTCTTTCTCTCTCTCTCTCTCTCTCTCTCTCTCTCTCTCTCTCTCTCTCTCTCTCTCTCGTGTTTACATTTCCTATCAGGGTTAGCCGAGCGGGGCGAGATGGAGAGAAAGTTTCCTCCATGGAAGTAAAATTTCCTCCGCCCTCATCTTTATTGCTGGACAGTTCCACATTTCCCTTTTCCTCCTCCCATTTTGATATCGTTTTTCCTCCCTCTTCATTTCCCTACTTTCTCATTTTTTTCCTCATTTCATTCATTTTTCTGTTTTCCTTTTTATAAGCGTGTTTATTTATCTTTTCTTTCTTTCTTCTTCCTTGTTTCCTTCAGATATTTCCTTTTTTTTTTTCTCATTTTCCTTTCTTTTCATTATTTTCCATTTTTCCTACTTCCTTGCTTTTCCTTTTTTTTTATTTTCCTGCTCCCTTTTTCTCTTCCTACATTTTCATTTTCCGTCTTTTCTTTTCCTCTTTTCCTTTCCCTTCTCCCGTCTTTTCTATCTTATATTCTTGTTTCCTCTAAAATTTTCCTCTTTTCCTTACCTTTTTTCCTTCTTTTTCCTCTTTTTCCTCTTCCTCTTTGTTTATCTCCATTCCTCTTTGATCACCTTTTATGACTTCCCTCTTTCGTACCTTGTGTGTGTGTGTGTGTGTGTGTGTGTGTGTGTGTGTGTGTGTGTGTGTGTGTGTGTGTGTGTGTGTGTGTGTGTGTGTGTGTGTGTGTGTGTGTGTGTGTGATTGCTTCAAACCCGTTTATCCTTTTCGTTTCCCTCTTTCCTCCTCCTCCCTTTTCTATTTTATTCTTTCGTCCTTTTCCTCTTCCCCTCTTCGTGTGGTTAGCTGAGGGGAAACTGAGAGAGGATGGTGGAAAAAATGTGGTGAGGGGAGGGAGGTTGTCTTTGGTGATGGTGGTGGTGGTGATGTTGTGGTGAGACGTGAAAGATAATTTAAGTTTGTGTAAAGTGAAATTATGTGCAAGAACAACAACAACAGCAACAACAACAACAACAACAACAACAACAACAACAGCAACAGCAACAACAACAACAACAATAGCAGCAATAATGATAGATATTATTACAACTACTACTTCTACTTCATCTTCTACTTCTGCTGCTACTACTACTACTACTACTACTACTACTACTACTACTACTACTACTACTACTACTACTACTACTACTACTACTACTACTACTACTACTACTACTACTACTACTACTACTACTACTACTACTACTACCATCACCACCACTACCACTACCACCACACTAATATCAAATTACAAACTTTCCCTAACAATAACAACAACTACTACTTTAATACCACCACCACAACCACCACCACCACCACCACCACATCCAAAACCCTAAGAAAACAAATTATAAAAAAAACGAGAAAAAAAAGGAAAATTAAGAGAGGGAATGTCATAACTAGGTGAGGAAAGACACGCTTACCTGCCATTACCACACCTGAGAGGCGTAGGAAGGCTTGAATCACGGGTTATCACGCTGAGGGAGAGTGGACTAATTTAGGGAAAAGCAGAACCTTGGAAATTGATTATAGGAAAAGGTGACGAGGGAGAGAGGGCGAGAGAGGGAGAGGGTGAGAGTAAGAGGGAGAGGTAGAGCACTATAATTTGGGTGGATAATGTTTGCAGAGGGAGATGGAGAGAGAGAGAGAGAGAGAGGGAGAGTAGAAAAGCGAGACAGGATGAAGGAAAGACTAGATTAGCAGGAGGAGGAGGAGAAGAAGGAAGGGAGGGAGAAGAAAAGAGGAATAGAGAAAAGAAAGGGAGAAGAGATGGAAAAGTAGACGAGTATAAGGAGAAAGAAAGAGGAAGAAGAGGAAAAGAAACAAGAGAATGGGTAGAGAAGAAAAGTATTGTAGATTTTCAAGGAGTGATAGAGAAAAGAAAAAGAAAACGGAAAACTAAACGAGTAGAGGGAGAAACAAAGAGGAAGAAGAAGAAGAGAAGAAATAAAGAGAAGGAGTAGAGAAGGATGAGAGAAGATTCAAACGATAAAAAGCTTAGAAAATAATGAAAAGGAAGAAGAGAAGTAAAGTATAATAAAGAAGAAAAGGAGGAAGAGAACAAATGAAAGGAAATAGTGAAAGAATAAAAATAATTGAGAAGAGGATTTGAAGGAAGAGAATAACGAGGAAGAAGAGAGGAATAATAAAGAAAAAAAAGAAGGAAGGGAACAAGGGAAAGAAGGAAGAGAATAATGAAGAAGAGAAGAAGAGTAACGAAGAGAAGAAGGAAGAAGAGAATAATGAAGGAGAGGAAATGGGTAACAAAGAGGAGGAGGAAATGGAAGAGAATAATGAAGAAGAGGAGGAGGAGGAGAAGGAGGAGGAAGAGAATAATGAGGAAGAGAAGAAGGATAAGGAAAAGGAAAAGAATAATGAAGAAGAGAAGAAGGATAAAGAAGAAGAGGAGGAGGAGAAAGAGAATAATGAAGAAGAGAAGAAGAGTAACGAAGAGGAGGAAGAGAATAATGAAATAGAGAAGTGTAATGAAGAAGAAAAAGAAGATGAAGAGGGAAGAAGAGGAGGAGGAGGAGGAGGAGGACGAGGAAAAGGAAGAGGAGGAGGAGGAGGAGGAAAAGGAGGAGGAGGAAGAGAAGGAAGGGAGAGTGAGCCAGGCCAGTAATGAGGGCAGGAGGACACACGCCATTAAAAAGAAATATGTTACTTAAGTTTCCCCTGAAAAGATTCTCTCGCCGCTATCAAGAGTACTTATGGAAGCGCTGCCTTCTTTCCAGGGCTACTTTTGGAGGTCACGATTATTTTTCCGTTCATTTTGGGTAAAGTAAAGCAAAGAAATGTAAAGTTAAAAAGTAAGCATTTTTTCCCCTTTGAATAAAAAAAAAGTAAAAAACGTAAATATTTTTCATCTGGCTAGTTTGAGATTAATTATTTTTTCGAGGTATTTTGTTGTTCATGGTTATTTTTCGTTCTTTCTGAGTAATTGATGTTTATTATTCTTTTTTGTTCATCCTGCGTCAAAATACCGACAAATTGTTTTCCGAGGTACTTAAGTGTTCATGATTTTCTTTTTGTTCATTCTGTGTCGAAAATTTAGCATTATTTTTTTTCCCTTTGAGCTAAAAACTGTAAATAAAACATAAACATTTTTCATTTGGGTAGTTTAAGATTAATTTAGTTTTCCGAGGTACTTTTTGTGTTCTTGATTGATTTTTTGTCTACTCTGAGTGAAAAAAAATGTGTAAAAGAATAAGGTAAATGTTTTCATCCAGGTAGAGTTTAAGATTAGTTTTTGTTGTTGTTGTTGTTATGCTTCAAACAATTTCCGTATCTCCTTTACTTTTCTGTTCCTCTTTTGTTCTTCATCCTGGTTCTCTCTCTCTCTCTCTCTCTCTCTCTCTCTCTCTCTCTCTCTCTCTCTCTCTCTCTCTCTCTCTCTCTCTCTCTCTCTCTCTCTCTCTCTCTCTCTCTCTCTCTCTCTCTCTCTCTCTCTCTCTCTCTCTCTTCTCTGAACTAAAAAAAAAGTAGAAAAATAAGGTAAAAATTTTCCTCCAGGTGGAGTTTAAGATTAATTTTTGTTCATTCTGAGTAAAAAAAGTAGCGATTATTTTTTCCCTTTGTGGTAAAAAAGAGTAAAAAAGTAAACATTTTCTTCCGGATAAAAGTATAAAAGTAAAGATCTCTTCCTTCTGGTGGATAAAGTAGTTTTTTTTTTTAATTCCTTCAGGGTAAAAAGTTTGAAACGAGAGTAAACATTTGTCCTTCTCTTCTACTATTCTTCTTTTCTCTTCTCCACACCAATTTCTACTATTCTATCTTCCTCTACCTACATTTTCTTCCACTCCTTCTCTACACACCATTTTCTTCCATTCTTTCTTTTCACACCATTTTCTTCCATTTCTACCTCCTCTACACACCATTTCTTACCATTCCTTCTCCTCTTCATACCATTTCCTTCCATTCTCTCCTCTACATACCATTTTCTTCCATTTTATCTCCATTCTTCTTCTTGTATTGCCTTGTCCTTCCTTTATTCATCATTATTATCTTTCACCGTCCCCATTCACCTCCTCGTCCTCCTCTTACTTCCTGCTCCTCTGAAAAACAAAGGCATCAAATTTCAGAACCTCTCCTCCTCCTCCTCCTCCTCCTCCTCCTCCTCGCGATGAAGAAAAACCTCTCTCATATGGTAATAGTTTTTTCATGTGGTTTCTCGCAAGTTTGGGTTACATAATGGAGGGAATCTGATGCCTTGTTGTTTTACTGGGAGGAGAAGAGACGAGTCTGTAATGATGGTGGTGCTGAGTTTGCTAGGGAGAGAGAGAGAGAGAGAGAGGGAGAGGGAGGGGAAGAAGGAGAGGGAATGAAAGGAGCTCAGCGGATATAATTACTGAAGTTTCCCCAAAGCATGGAAGAAAACGGGAGGCAGAAATGACATCACGTTACCATAGAAGGATGATGATGATGATGATGATGATGATGATGAGGAGGAGGAGGAGGAGGAGGAGGAGGAGGAGGAGGAGGAGGAGGAGGAACTAGAAGGAGAAGAATTAGAAGAATAAAACTAGAAAAAGAACTAAAGAAAACAGAAGAAGAAGAAGAACTAGAAGATAAAACTAGAAGAAGAAAAGAAGAAGAAGAAGAAGAAAAGAAAAAAAAAACATTTACATCTTGGTTACTATGACAATGAGAGAGAGAGAGAGAGAGAGAGAGAGAGAGAGAGAGAGAGAGAGAGAGAGAGAGAGAGAAGAGGCGACACAGGGAAGACAGAACACTAGGGGCACCACATCATCTCCCTCCCTTCCACTGCCTCTCTCTCCCTCTCCCTCTCCCTCTCCCTCTCCCTCTCCCTCTCTCCCTTTAATGCCCCAGTGATGCGTGTGACTAGCAGATCAATAGCACTTTGTATTTGGGTGTTGTTTGCGATCCGTGACCCGAGGGAGAGGGAGAGGGAGAGCTAGAGGGAGAGAGAGGGAGAGGGAGGGAGAGTAGGGTAGATAGTAAGAGGGAGAGAGGCGGTGGATGTCAGAGAGATAAAGGGGTCTTAGAGAGAGAGAGGGAGAGGAGAGGGAGAGGGGGAGAGGGAGAAAAGGAGAGGAAGGGAAAGGGAGGGAGAGGTAAAGGAAGGAGGGAGAGAATGTAGAATAGGAAATAGAAGATAATAGGAATGAAAAGAAAGAAAAGATAATGAAGAAAAGGAAAATAAGGAAAAAAATGTCACTTATATTTACATAGAAACAGTTTTACCTTGAGGAAAATGAAAGGAAAACAGGAAAATACACTCAAAAACTCACTAAGGGTAAATAGAAAGAAAATAATGAAAGGAAAAAAGAAAAGATTAATTTTAATTTTTACCAGGAAAATTTTAACTCACGAATGAAAAAGTAAAAAAAAGTAAACAAAGAGTAGAAAAAAAGGAAAAAAGGCGGATTATTTCATTCAAGACATTCACAATTACAGAAAAAAAGTGAAAAGTTGAAAAAGCAAACAAAAAGTAGAAAAAAAGGAAAAAAAGGCGGATTATTTTACTCAAAAAATTCACAATTATGATTTCACTCAAGACATTCACATTTACAAAAAGTAAGAAAAAAAAACATTCACAATTACAAAAATAGAAAAAAAACATTCACAGTTACAAAAAGTAGGAAAAGATACATTCACAATTACAAAAAGTAGAAAAGAAGGAAAAAAAAGGCATTCACAATTACGAAAAGGAAGGAAAAGACATTCACAATTACAAATTCACAATTACGAAAAGGAAGAAAAAAAGACATTCACAATTACAAAAAGTAAGAAAAAAGACATTCACAATTACAAAAAAGTAGAAAAAAGGAAAAAAAAGGCGGATTATTTTACTCAAGACATTCACAATTACAAGGAAAAAAATAAAAGTAAAAAAAAGTAGACAAAAAAGGATAAAAAATGGAAAAAAAAGAAAGCCATATTATTTCACCCAAGACATTCACAATAACAGGAAAAAAAGTAAAAAAAAAAAAAATGAAAAGGGTAGAAAAGGAGAGGTTTTTTCCTTTTTCCTTTCCATTTTATCAGATTTCCCGCTTGAGAAGGGTGCAAAACTTGAAGACGTTAAAAAGTGTCTAATCTTTAAGCCTCTAAGTGTTTCATGCTCCAGAAAAGAAGAGAAAGAAAAATGGAGATAAATATTTTCAGTCTTCAAAATTTTATCAATGTAAAAAGAAGAAGAAGAAGAAGAAGAAAGAAAAGAAAAAGAAAAGAACAAGAACAAGAAGAAAAAAAACAAGAAAGAAGAAGGTGAAGAAAAAAAATATTAATAAGAAGAAAAAAAAAAAAGAAAAAGAAAAAGAACAAGAAGAAAAACAAGAAAGAAGAAGAAGAACAAGAAGAAGGAGGAGGAGGAGGAGGAGAAGGAGGAGAATAACGAGCGAGAACAGAAAAGACAACACATATAACGAAGGAAGGGAAAGGAGGAGGAGGAGGAGGAGGAAGAGGAAAGCAAGGAGAAGGAGAACGAGGGAACAAATAATAAAGAAAAAAGAAAGTAAGATACGAAGGAAGAGTAAAAGAATGTAATGGAGGGAAGAATGAGGTACGAAAAGAGAGAAGAGGAGGAGGAGGAGGAGGAGGAGGAGGAGGAGGAGGAGGAGGAGGAGGAGGGCAATGCGCTCGTAACACACCAACTTTTGAAACTACAGAGTGAAAGAAAGAGAGAGAGAGAGAGAGAGAGAGAGAGAGAGAGAGAGAGAGAGAGAGAGAGAGAGAGAGAGAGAGAGAGAGATTGCTTTTCCCTGATTATATGTTGTTTTCCAGTTCTCTAAACACTAAAGCCTTTGTAATCTTCCTCCTCCTCCTCCTCCTCCTCCTCCTCCTCCTCCTCCTCCTCCTCCTCCTCCTCCTCTTCCATCACGCTGTCTCAAGCCGTCAGTCCTTTTTCTTCTTCTTAAACATGATTTACTCCAGTGCTTCTTCTTCTTCTTCTTCTTCTTCTTCTTCTTCTTCTTCTTCTTCTTCTTCTTCTTCTTCTTCTTCTTCTTCTTCTTCTTCTTCTTCTTCTTCTTTACTAAATATTATCTTTTCAATTTTCCTCTTTTCCCTTTTTTTCTTTTCATTTTTCCAATACTAAAATTATGTAACAGCTTTTTCCTCACTAATCTCTCTCTCTCTCTCTCTCTCTCTCTCTCTCTCTCTCTCTCTCTCTCTCTCTCTCTCTCTCTCTCTCTTGCTTACATTACGACCACGCTTTCCATTCTCTGTTCGCGAGGGGAAACTAAAGAAAACGGGAAATCTGACTCTAATGCTCAGACTCTCGTATTTTGTAGCCGCTTTGTGTGTGTTGAGTGGCTGTGTTGTAATTGTTGTAACTGTAGTGATCTTGTAGTAATTGTGTGTTTATGGAGGTTCTGGGTAGTGAAGGTGAGTGTTGAATCTCTCTCTCTCTCTCTCTCTCTCTCTCTCTCTCTCTCTCTCTCTCTCTCTCTCTCTCTCTCTCTCTCTCTCTCTCTCTCTCTCTCTCTCTCTCTCTCTCTCTCTCTCGTCATTATTTTGTCAGTTTTCAAGCTTGACTTACTGCTCACCAATCACTATCAGGAGGAGGAGGAGGAGGAGGAGGAGGAGGAGGAGGAGGAGGAGGAGGAGGAGGAGGAGGAGGAGGAGGAGGAGGAGGAAGAAGAGGAGGAAGAGGATTAATTTTATGTATTTTATAATTTTTAGCTTTTGTTCTCACTACTACTACTACTACTACTACTACTACTACTACTACTACTACTACTACTACTACTACTACTACTACTACTACTACTACTACTACTACTACTACTACTACTACTACTGTCCTCACTATCAACCTCTCCAATGTGTAATTACGGACGCAGTACAAACTCTCTCTCTCTCTCTCTCTCTCTCTCTCTCTCTCTCTCTCTCTCTCTCTCTCTCTCTCTCTCTCTCTCTCTCTCTCTCTCTCTCTCTCTCTCTCTCTCTCTCTCTCTCTCTCTCTCCGTACACACTCAGCAGACGCACACATCTCCTCCTCTTCCTCTCTCTCCTCTTCCTCTTCTTCTTCTTCCTCCTCCTCCTCCTCCTCTTCCTCCTTCTCATCCTCTTGTGGCTTCAGTAATTCCTCCTTTCTACTGATGCCAACAATAACAAGAGAGAGAGAGAGAGAGAGAGAGAGAGAGAGAGAGAGAGAGAGAGAGAGAGAGAGAGAGAGAGAGGTAAACATAGAATTGTAGATACACTGCTAAATTGAGATAGAGAAAGACAGATTGACAGACACACAGACACACAGACAGACAGACAGACAGATAGACAGTCAGACAGAGAATAGACACACAAAAGATAGATAATGATAAGAGACAAACAAAAATTAGAATAAAGATGGAAAATAGGAAAAAAGTGAAAGAAAATAAGAAAATAAGTAAACTAAAAAAAAATAAACGAAAAAGAAAACGAGAAATAACGCTAGAGAGAGAGAGAGAGAGAGAGAGAGAGAGAGAGAGAGAGAGAGAGAGAGAGAGAGAGAGAGTAACTGCATATAAATCAGCGGTAAGACAGACAGACACAGACAGACAGACAGCCAGGCAAAAGAAATTGAGAAATATTAAGACACAGATCGTAAAAAACGGACATTCATAGAAAACGGAACGCGAGGTAGAAGTGAAGGAATGCAGAGTTGAAATTTAAACAAGGGAGGCTGGAGTGGATGAGAGAGAGAGAGAGAGAGAGAGAGAGAGAGAGAGAGAGAGAGGAAGACAAAGGGCATGAGAAATTGAGTTTGTAAGAAAAGAAAAATGTAAGATAAAGGAAGGAAGTTAGAGAGAGAGAGAGAGAGAGAGAGAGAGAGAGAGAGAGAGAGAGAGATATTACTACTACCCAAATCAAACCAAATTAAAAAAGGAACCTGGAGTAAAATTCTCTCTCTCTCTCTCTCTCTCTCTCTCTCTCTCTCTCTCTCTCTCACAACTGTGTTTAATTAACCTTACTTCTTGCTCCAACGGCCACGATTACTACCACCATCACCACCACCACCACCACCACAGCGAAGGTCCTGGTGGTGGTGGTGGTGCGTTGCTTGCTCAAAAGTTGGTGTAATCGGTTCGAAACTTGCTTCATTCTGTTCGAGTCACTGCTTCATCTTGGCAACATTTTTGGCTGAACTTGGGAAAATGAAATAAAAGAAAATAAAAGAAAGAAAGAGAGAGAGATTGAGATGGAGAAAGAGAGAGAAATGAAGAAAAAATATATACATTCCTGAATTTATTGGCTTGTGAGAGAGAGAGAGAGAGAGAGAGAGAGAGAGAGAGAGAGAGAGAGAGAGCTTGCACATTTTATCCTTCTCAATTTTTTTTCTTTGTATTCCTTTGTATTCCTTTGCATTCCCTTTTTTCATCAATTTTCTCAATCTCCTGTATTTCTTTACTCTTCTTATTCCTTCACCTTCCTTTCTCAATCATTTATATTCTCCTATTCTTTTACCGCTTCATTTCTTTTCAATTCCTTTATTTTCTCACTCCTTTCCACTCCTCTCTATTTCCATTCCTTTCCTTCACTTTCTCTTCCCATCCCTTTCCTTTCCCTTGTCTCTCATTCCTTTCCTTTATATTCCCTTTCCTCCTGCATTCCTTTTCATTCCCTCTCGCGTTCCTTGGCTCTGGGATGTGAGGGAGGGCGGGAAGAAGAGGAGGGGAGGATAGATGGGGAAGATAGACGAGGAGGAGAGGAGAGGAAGAGAAGGTAGGAGAACAGGGGAGAGGGGAGGAGGAGGAAGAGAGGAAAGGACAGCAGGGAAGAGAGGAGGAGAGGGGAGCAGAGGCAGGAGAGAAGGGAGATGAAAGAGGGGAGGAGAGAGGAAGAAGGACAAGGAGGAAAGGAGGGAGAGGGGAGGAAAGAAGAGTCAAGGAGGAGGGAGGTGAAGGAGAGATGGGGAGGAGGGTCGTGGGTGATGGGCAGGGGGGAGAGGGTCAGTGGGGAGTGGTGGGGGATAAGGGGAGATGAGGCAGACTGGGAAAGAGGTCACGAGGATCAGGGGGAGATGAAATGGCCTGGTTTTTCCCTCCCTGACAAGACGAAGGAGGAGGAGGACGAGGACGAGGAGGAGGAGGAGGTGGTGGAGGTGGAGGAGGTGAAGACGGTGAAGGAAGAGGAGGAGGAGGGGAAGGATGGTGTCTAGTGATGGATTGGAGCTCAAGTAGGATGAGTTTGGATGAATATAGAAGGAAGAGGAGGAGTAGATAGAAGGTGATGAAAGGATTAGTTAGATTAGGTTAGGTGACATGATGCTTGGCTGGGTTAAGTTAGGTTAGGATAGGTTAGGTTAGGTTAGGTTAGGTTAGGTTAGGTTAGGTTAGGATAGGATAGGTTAGGTTAGGTTAGGTTAGGTTAGGATATGTTAGGTTAGGTTAGGATAGGTTAGGTTAGGATATGTTAGGTTAGGTTAGGTTAGGTTTGATTATATATTTTTTCAGATTTGATTTAATTTAGGTTAGGTTAGGTTAGGTTAGGTTAGGATATGTTAGGTTAGGTTAGGTTAGGTTAGGATATGTTAGGTTAGGTTAGGTTTGATTATATATTTTTTCAGATTTGATTTAATTTAGGTTAGGTTAGGTTAGGTTAGGTTTGGTTAGGTTAGATTAGGTTAGGTTAGGTTTGATTATATATTTTTTCAGATTTGATTTAATTTAGTTCTTTTGAGTTTGAGTTAAGTTATGTTATGATAGGTTAGGTTTGCTTTTATTTCATTTTTATTTCATTTTGTTTGGTTTAAGTTTATGATATGTTGAGTTATGTTAAGGCTTGTTAGGTTTGCTTCTATTGCATTTTACATGATTTCATTTGGTTTGAGTTAAGTTAGGTTAGGTTAGGTTAAGTTAAAAATGTCACCTGCATTTTTTCATTTAGTTTCGTTTGAGTTATGTTGAGTTAGGTTAGGTTAAGTAAAGTTAAAAGCAGGCACATAAATAATTGAGTATGGTTTGGTTTGAGTTATGTTATGTTATGTTAGGTAAAGTCAAAACTGTCAATGCATTCTTTCATTTAGTTTCGCTTGAGTTATGTTAGGTTAGGTAGAATTAAAATGTGACTGTTTGGAGTTAGGTTAAGTTAAAACGATCACATGTCTGGTAATCGATTAGTACATTAACCCTTTTTTTTATATTTATACCATGTGGGCTTTTCACGGGAATTTATGTGCTAAAGGGGATACGTTTTGTGGTACCTCCTATCTCAAAGCCCACCCGCTAGGAAACCGTTACCCCGAGCGAGGAAGCCCAACCTACACTCGGACCGTGGACAGGATTCGAACCCGTGCGCTTGGAGACCCCTCGGACCCCAAAGCACGCATGGTTCCACTGTACCACAACATTTCAGCAACCCTAGACAATTTCTGCTGGTGGGGGATTAAACTACAACCACTGAAAACTTTAGAAAACGTTTTTGTAACACACTTCGACGAAGAGAGAAGCGAGATATAGGTGTATAATGGTAGGAGATTAATACAGTCCCTCCCAGCCCCATCCACTCCCTCCCAACCTCTTCCATCCTCTCCCAGCCTCTTTCAGCCCCTCCCAGCCTCTTCCAGCCCCTCCCAACCCCTCCCAGACCTTCCCAGCATCTTCCATCCTCTTTCTAATCTTTCCAGACAGTTTCAGATCCTCTTAGTTCCATTTAATACATTCCAGTCCCTTCCGGTCACTTCCAGCGCCTCTCAATCCTTTTTAGATAGTTTCAGCCCCTTTCAGTCCCCTCTAATGTCTTCCAACTCCTTTCTTCTCTCTCTAGTCTTCTCAACCACTTCATATATAGTTTCAGTTCTCTTCCAGTCCCTTCCAGTCCCCTCTCACTCCCCTAATCTGTTTGTTCACTGAGAGGGAGAGAGTGAGGGAGAGAATGTTAAGATTTGTACATTATTGTTATTATTATTATTATTATTATTATTATTATTATTATTATTATTATTATTATTATTATTATTATTATTATTATTTACATCATTTTTTTTTATCTGTTATTTTTTATCACTATGTTTCTCGTGTTATCTTTAGGCATTCATCTTCTCTTCTCCTCTCCAATCATTCTTTTATCATTCTTTCTCGTCTCCTTATCTTATCATCTCACTAGGTGTTCTTCTGGTTTCATCTCATAATTTTCCTGCATCTCTACGGTTCCTCATCTGTCTTTCATAAGTACTAGTCTTATTTCATCATATCATTCATTTACCGTATGTTAATCTCTTTCTCTTATTTAATTTCTACGGACATTGAACACCACACACCGCCTCGCTCAGTCACTCACCCACCCGTCACAACACAGTCAGTCAGTCAGTCAGTCATTGCACACCTCACAGCACACAGCACATACCACACATTGCTACACTCACTCACTCACTCACTTAACACACCACACGCAACACACAACACTGTTTCACTTACTCACTCACTCACTCACACACTCACTCATTTGACCCATCACACTGCACATACCTCACTGCTTCACTCACTCACTCACCTTCCCTCTCACCCAGCACACACCCTCCCCATCCACTTCCCTCTCCCTCTCCCGTCCCCAAGCACACACCTTCCTTCCCTCCCTCACTGCCTCCTTCCCTGCAGCACAGACCAGCTACCTAATCTGTGCGCCGCGTTCCTGCTTCCCTCGAGACGCTCACCCTCTGCCTTCCTCTCACGTATTCTGACGATCCTCTGCCTCGTGTGGAGCTGGGGCGAGGTGAACGTGTACTGTGCCACCTTGATTAGGGGTGAAGCCAAAGCCAGGAAGCCACGCCCCGTTAAATCCAAGTCAACTCAGGTCAATTTGGATAAACAGAGGCATAGAGAAGACTGACAGATGGGTTTTAGTGATTAGATAGTGCTGGTGCTGGTTCAGTAGAGGTTTAGAAGGCTGGGTTGATTCATGGTTACGGGTTCAGGTTGGTTCAGGTAAGATCAGGTAAACAGGCACACAAATACAGGTTATATTTAGTCACGGGGTACACTCGGTAGCCATGTTGTTGTTGTTAGTGGTGAGTCAGTAGCGGGGATTAGACGACTTGAAGTTCACAGGCACGGATGATTGATACAGGCTAATATCAGGTGAACAAAACGATAGATATTCATTAGTGAGAGAGAGAGAGAGAGAGAGAGAGAGAGAGAGAGAGAGAGAGAGAGAGAGAGAGAGAGAGAGAATAAACACTTGCACACATATACCCAGACATCCACACTAACAGATAGATGAAATGTACCCAATTTACCTACCTGTCTAATCTTACCTTACCTTGCCTTGCCTTACCTGGCGAGATACATCACAGGTATTACAATTAGCCTGTAGGTGAATTTGGCTGAGGCTGAGCCAAGGTAGGGAAGATCTTGGCTTGGCGAATATATTATGTAGATTTAAAGGTGACGCACAGGTGAAATGTGAGCACAGGTGGTTTTGTTACCTGTTTTAATTAACCTGGTTTTAATTTGGGGCAGATCATTTAGTTTCTGATTTTGTTTTGTCAGTTTTTTTTTTGTCTTTTGTTTTGTTGTGTGTCCAGCTTGTCTGTTTATTTGCATTTATTCTCTCTCTCTCTCTCTCTCTCTCTCTCTCTCTCTCTCTCTCTCTCTCTCTCTCTCTCTCTCTCTCTCTCTCTCTCTCTCTCTCTCTCTCTCTCTCTCTCTCTCTCTCTCTCTCTCTCTCTCTCTCTCTCTAAATTCGTGTTTTCTCTGGGATTATTCTGCCAGCTGTTTCTATTTTGCTTTTATTTTGTGTTTGATAATGAAATTTTCTCTCCTCCTCTCGCTGCGTGATTTTGTTTTATTGATCTTCTTTATTCCCAATGAGCTTTATCCATTAGCCTCTTTTTGAAAACTTCCATTCCTGCAGTATTTCTCTTCACATCTCTTTATTTCGGACTGTTTGTGCAGCGTTACAATACACAAAAGTTACACACGAGGCTGGTAAAGTGTAGAGACGCGTGTGTGTCTCTCTAAAATCAATCTAAATGTAAAGTGTATTAAGGTGTAACGTTGTGTATCACAGTATATCACGGGGAGCCATCAGGAGGGTGTAGCCGACTCTCGTACATCACAGCAAACTATCGTACTCCACTCCCTCTGCGGCCAACACACTCCCAACACACTCCCAACACACACCCAACACACACCCAACACTGCTTTAACACTTCAAACTTCCTGCGAGGCGGTGGACACTGTCTCCCACTCCTCCTCGCGCCGCAAACTTTGGACATTACCTCAAACTTTGTCCCAACCTTTGCCGTCTTGGTTATCGGAGGCATCCTTGTCTTTGCCCCTTAAGATGCTCAGTCCTGCCGCCGTCCTCCCTCTTGTGTCGTGATACGCTTTGTTGTTGTCTGACGCTACTCTTACGCTCTTCTTCCTTCCTCTAAGGTTGTGTTAAATTTATACAGTGTTTATCTTGTTCTCTTTTTGTCTTCTTTTCTTTCTTTTTTCTTCTTTTTTCCTTTTTTATGTTGTGTTAAGTTTGTGCAGTCTTTGTCTTCTGTTTTCTTTTTGTTTTCTTTTTTCTTCTTGTTTTCTTCTTTTTTCTTCTTTCTTGCTCTTTTGTTGTGTTAAGTTTGTGCAGTCTTTGTCTTCTGTTTTCTTTTTGTTTTCTTTTTTCTTCTTGTTTTCTTCTTTTTTCTTCTTTCTTGCTCTTTTGTTGTGTTAAGTTTGTGCAATGTTTCTCTTGTCTTTTGTCTTCTTTTCTTCTTTTTTTTTTTTCTTCCTCTTGTGTTGTGTCTAATATGTGTTTTTTTGTTTTCTTTTTGTGGTCTTTTCTTTTTCTCTTTTCTTCTTGTTTTCTTCTTTCTTCCTTTTATGTTATCTTTTATTTTCTTTACATCTTTTCTTCTTTCATTTTTTTTGTCTTGTTTCCTTTTTTTTCCTCTTATGTTTGTTTTCTATTATTTCTCTTTTCTTCATTTTTTACTTTTCTTTTTATCTTCCTTCTTCCTCTATTCTTCCTTCCTGTTACATTGTGATTAATTCGTTTAGTGTCTGTTAATTCTATCTTCTCCTCTCCTCTTCTTCTATCTTCTTTTAATCTTCTCTTCTTCTTGCTCTCTTCTTTCCTTCCTCCTGTGTTAAGTTTGTTTCCTCTTTTCTTTTTTAAGTTGCATTAAGTTCGTGGTTCTGTGTTCATTTCTATCTTCTATCTTTTTTCTATCTTGTCTTCTTGCCCTCTTCTTTTCTTCCTCTCTTCGTTCTGTTAATTTTGTAATGTTTGTGTTTTATTTATTTTTTTCTCTTCTACCTCCTTTTCTTCTTTTTATCTTCCTTTCTTTTTCCTCTTCTTTTCTTCCTCTCTTGTTTTCTTTCTTCTCTTATGTGTTGTTATTTTTTTTGTTCTAATACTTTTATCCTCTTTTCTTCTTCTTATCATTTCTTTTAGCTCTTTTCTTTTTCTTCCTCTTTTCGTAATGTTTGTCTTTGTTTGATTTTTTTTTCTTCTCTTCTTTTATGTGCCAATTTTGTTGTTCTATTTCTTTTACTTCCTAGTTTTATCTTTTCTTTCTCTTTTGTTGTGTTCGTCTAATGTTTTCTCTGTTTTCCCTATTCTCATTTACGTGGTGTGAAGCTTGTTGTTCTTTTTCTTTTTCTTCTGTTTTTTTTCTTCTTTTCTTTTTCTTCCTCTTTCGTTGTATCAAGTTTGTAATGTTTGTGTGTTTGTGTAAGATTTGTTGTTTTCTTATTTGTAGTTTCTTTTTCTTTTTTTTTTCTTTTCTTTTCTTCCTCTTTCGTAATATTAAGTGTGCAACGTTTCTGTGTGTTTTCCTTTCTCTCTCTCTCTCTTATGCGGCGTTAAGTTTGTTGTTCTTTGTCTCCTTCTATCTTATCTTCCTTTCTTTTTCTGTAATTTTTCTATTTTTTCTTTATTCCTCCTCTATTTTTCAATTTTTCCTCTATTCTTCCTCTCTTCCCTCTCACTTTTTACTGGAGTGTCTCTTTCTATCTTATCTTCCTTTCTTTTTCTGTAATTTTTCTATTTTTTCTCTATTCCTCCTCCATTTCCTCTCACTTTTACTGGCGTTGTTAAGTTTGTCCAATATTTGTTTTATCTTTCCTCTCTTCTCTCCCATATGCGCTGAATTTCTTCCTCGCTTTTTTTCCTATCTCTTCTTTTTATCTTCTATTTTTACCCTTATTTCCTCCATTCCCTCTGTTTCGTTGTGTTTGCCTTTGTTTACCTGTTGGCCTGCTCTTCCCCTCTCCCTCTCGTGTTATGTAGAGAAGAGAGAGGTTTTGTTTCTCTCTCTCTCTCTCTCTCTCTCTCTCTCTCTCCCCCAGCTTTCCCAGAAGTGATAAAGGCTTTTGTTTGTTTCCACTGTCCTTCTTTTCCTCTTTCCCTTCCCCTGCCATGTTATGTAGAGGCGCTAAATGTTTCTTTTATTTCCCACTTGTTTCTTGTTTCCTTATTCTTTTTCCTGTCTAATTCCTTTTCTTGTCTCCATCGTTTTCTTCTTTTTCTTATTTTCTTCCTCTTCTGTCTTTATCTTTTTCCTATTTCCTTCTTCTTCGTCTTCTTTCTTTCTGCTTCCTCTTTTTTGACTTCATCGTTTTCTTATTTTCTTATTTCTTTATCTTCTTCCTTTTTCCTTCTTCTTTATCTTTATCTCTCTCGTCTTTCTCCTATCTTCTTGTTTTACCTATTTTTTGTTCTTCTCCTTATCGTTTTTATCTTTTTTCATCTTCTTCCGATCTTCTTTTCTCTTCCTATTTCTATCTTTGTTCTTCTTCCTCTTTTCTTATCTCCTTTCTCTTCTTCCTATCTCCTTTCTTTTCTTCTCTTTTTCTTTTTCATCTTCTTCTGATCTTCTTCCTCTTTGTTATTCTTCCTATCTTCATTTTTTTTATCTCCTTCCTCTTCTTTTTATCTCCTTTCTCTTCATCCTATCTACCTCCTTCTCTTCCCACTTTCTCTTCCTATCTCCCCCATTCTTCTCCCTCCCCTATCTCTCTTTTTTTCTTGGTAGTGTGAGAGATGTTTTTCTTCCACCCCCTGTCTGTCTCTCTCTCTCTCTCTCTCTCTCTCTCTCTTTCTGTTCCCTCTTTCCTCTCTTCCTTCTCTTTCTCTTCCCTCCCTCTCGTGTTTAAAACTTTTTCTACCCACTAGTCTCTAAATTCTTGGGGTTTTCTTTTCCGCTTTTGGTTAAATTCTTCTTTTTATTTTTTTTCTTTGTATTTTTTTTTATCCTTATCTTTGACCATTGTTCTCTTCTTCCTGTTTATTTTTTTTCTCTCTCTCTGTTTCTCTCTGTATGTGTCTCTTTGTCTCTCTCCTTCTCTGTATCTCTCTCTGTCTCTGTCTATCTGTCTCTCTGCCTCTCTCTCTCTCTCTCTCTCTCTCTCTCTCTCTCTCTCTCTCTCTCTCTCTCTCTCTCTCTCTCTCTCTCTCTCTCTCTCTCTCTCTCTCTCTCTCTCTCTCTCTCTCTCTCTCTCTCTCTCTCTCTCTCTCTCTCATTCTGTTTTACTCTCCATTTTCGTTTATTTCCCCTTCATCACTAAATCTGGATTGTTTTCTCTGTTCTTCCTCTCCTCTCCTTTATCTTTTCTTGTTTCTCATATTGTGTTTATTTTATTTTTTTATTTTTCGTTTCCAATCTTTCGCTATTCTGTCTTCCTTCTCATTTTTGGTTAGCTTTCTCTTTATCACTAAATCTTTATTGCTCTCCTCTTCATTTTTCTCTTATTCCTGTTTCTCGTATCATTTTTAGCTTGTCTCCTCTTCATTCCTAAGTCTTCGTTATTCTCTTATCTTTTCTCTTTCCCTTTTTCATTTTTGGTTTTCTCTTTATCACTAGATTTTCATTTGTTTCCTCTCCATTTTTCTCTCTTATTCCTGTTTTTCTTATCATTTTTAGCCTGTCTCCTCTGCATTCCTAAGTCTTCATTATTCTCTTATCTTTTCTCTCTTTCCTTTTACTCTTGGTCAGTTTCCTCCTTATCACTAGATTTTCATTTGTTTCCTCTCCATTCTTCAATCTTTTTTTTATTTCCCCTTCGTCAGTAAATCTGAGGGTTTCTCTTTCCATCTTCGTCTAGTGTCCCGCTGCATCACTAAATCTTTTTCTTGTTTCCCTCTATTTTTGTCCAGTGTTTCTCATCATTCGTAGCGTTTTATTGCCTTCTCTCCTGTCTCCTCTCTCTCTCTCTCTCTCTCTCTCTCTCTCTCTCTCTCTCTCTCTCCCCGCTGGTTCACGCACAAATGAAATGCAGCTCCATCCCTGTAACATTAATGGATTCAAGTCATTACCATTTCATATAGAACACTTTTTTTATTCATTTGTGTATTTATCTTTTTCATTAAGGCGTGTGAACTGTATATTAACTTGTTCACTTTATATTGAGTAAAAAGAAATGGGTTACTCTTCTTATTTAACCTAATGCAATGGAGGCTAACTTAATTTTTTCCTAACGTCACTTTGGGAAACTTTATCGAACTTAACTTACATTGTTTTACCTTAGCTTATCTTATCTAACCTAACCTAACCTAACCTAACCTAACCTAATCTTATCTAATCTTACCTTACCTAACCTAACCTAACCTAACCTAACCTAACCTAACCTTACCTAACATTTCCATAAAACTTAGCAATTTACCTTCCTTCCTTCCTTCTTTCTTCCTTCCTTCCTTCCTTCCTTCCTTCCTTCCTTCCTTCCTTCCTTCCTTCCTTCCTTCCTTCCCTTCTTACCCCCCTTCCTCCCTTCCTTCCTTCCTCTTTCCTCCTCTCCTCCCTTCCTTATCTTCCTTTCCTTCCTTCTTTCCTTATTTCCCCTTCCTCCCTCCATCCCTCTCAAATTAATTAGGGTACGAGAGTTTTCCTTGAGATTCCGTTTTCTATGATCGTCTCAGGGGTGACATTTATATTCCCTGCACTCGTTTACATCTCTTCTCTCCTCTCCCTCTCCCTCTCCCTCTCTTCTTCTGCTCTCCCTCTCGACAAAGGCTAATCGGATAAATGGGCAAAGTTTTGATCCACGCCAAGTCAAGGCTGGAGGTGCGCCGTATACTGCGTCAGACGGCCGTGTGTCGCGTTAGCTTGTAATGAGAGAGAGAGAGAGAGAGAGAGAGAGAGAGAGAGAGAGAGAGAGAGAGAGAGAGAGAGAGAGAGAGAGAGAGAGATTAATAGGTGCAGTTTGAAACGGAGAAAAGAATGAAAGTATAAATAATGACAGAAGTAGTGTGAAGATTGAGAGAGAGAGAGAGAGAGAGAGAGAGAGAGAGAGAGAGAGAGAGTGAAGGGGGAAAGAGAGAAAGTGTAATAAACTTGGTAAGACAGACAGACAGAGAGGCAGATGGGAAGGTATGAGAGAAGAATATGAATGAGGAACATTGATAACAGAGAGAGAGAGAGAGAGAGAGAGAGAGAGAGAGAGAGAGAGAGAGAGAGAGAGATTATGGAAGACTGAGAAAAGGAAATTAAAGATGAAAATAGATGAAAAAAAGAATCTTGACGAAAAATAAAAGAAAAAGAAGGAAGGAAAGTTAATGAACAGGAAAATACAAAAAAGGAAAAAAGAAAACGAAAAAGGAAAATGAACCAAGAGGAAGAAGAATAGGAAAATAGAGAGGAGAGAGAAACATGTTGGGAGGAGAGGGAGGGAAAAAAGTGAGAGTTTTGGCGGGAGAGAGAGAGAGAGAGAGAGAGAGAGAGAGAGAGAGAGAGAGAGAGAGAGATAGGCAGAACAATCAGGAGAGAGTGAAAGTAAGAGTGAGGGAGTAAGTGAGAGTTGGATTCATTTCCGCTATTTTCATTCTTTCTTTTCTTTTCTTCCTTTTTTTCCTCTTTCCTACTTTTATATTATTTGATTTGTTTTCGTTATTTTTCTGCTTGTTTTGTTTCCTTCTCTTCTTCCTTTTTGTTTCGCTTTGTTTGGTTTTGTTTCGTGTCTTTTCCTTTTCTAATATACATTCTTTTTTCATTCTTTTCATTGTTTCTTCTTTTTCTTCTCTTTCTTTTCCTTCATTTCATTTCTTCTTACATTCTTTTCCTTATTTTTTTCTTTATTTTCCTTATTTTGTGGCATCTCCTTATGTTGTTCTTGTTTTTTTCCTTATTTTTCCTGGCATTCTCTAAAATATCCTTGCTTTCCTGCTATCATTCTCCATTCCTTCATTCTACGGTTCCCTCATCCTTCACCCACCACCATCACCACCACCACCACCATCACCACCACCACCACCACCACCACCACCACCACCACCACCACCACCACCACCACCACCACCACCACCACCACCACCACCACCACCACCACCACCACCACCAAGAAATAAATATGACCATAGCAATTAAAGTCACCTTAATTTAAATATCCTTACACACACACACACACACACACACACACACACACACACACACACACACACACACACACACACACACACACACACACACACACACACACACACACACACACACAGTAGTAGTAGTAGTAGTAGTTTATTGACAAAAAAAGTGGATATCTTAAGAACTTAACTATACATTTAATTCTGTCTAGACTAAATGCATATTAAAGGAAACGCATAGACTGTACAAACTTCATTAATACAACAAAATCACACACACACACACACACACACACACACACACAATAATAATAATGATAATAATAATAATAGGAGGTAATAATATTGGTGTCGCGTCTATGTTAATTGGTTGGCCTCGGTTTGTCTGGTGTTGCCTGCGACTGACGCCTCAATTACTCTACTTTGCAAATTCAATTATATCGCGCTGATGAACACCTGTTTGTATTGCATTTTTATCATCTATGTTATTGCTGTGGTGGTGGTGGTGGTGGTGGTGGTGGTGGTGGTGGTGGTGGTGGTTAGAGGGAAGAAAATGAAAGGAGAGGAAAGGGTTGAAGAAATTTAGGAAGAAGCAAAGATAAGTAAGGAAATGTGAAGGAAAAGAAGGAAAGTGGACTCGAGAGAAATTAGGAAGGAAAGACAAGAAAGATTGGTAAAGAAATGCGAATGAGAAGCAGAGGGAAAGTGAACAGGAGAGAGAAGTTAGGAGGGAAAGGAAAAGATAAGTAAGGAAATGTGAAGGAAAAGAAAGAGGAAAGTGAACTAGAGAGAGATTTAGGAAGGTAGGAAAAAAATTTGATAAGGAAATATGAGAGAAAATGAAGAGGAAAGTCGGCTAGAGAGCAATGAAGATGGAAAGAAAAGATTAGTAAGGAAATGTGAAGGAATGGAAGGACAAAAGGAGAAGGAAATTAAATGTGAAAGAAATATGAAGGGAGGAATAACGAGTACAAAAAATGAAGAAAGGGAAAATGAAAAGATATAGAAGGGAATATAAGAAACTGATTAACGGTGATTGTGGTAGTGATGGTGATAGTGGTAGTGATGGTGATAGTGGTGGTCGTGGTGGTGGTGGTAGTGGTGATTTTCAAAGGCCATAAAGACGACTAGCTTTGTTCTTTAGATATTTATGCTATTGATAACGTAGAAACCGTTTAAATCTGTCACTTGAACCATCAAACTACTTTTAAAAATCCGTGTGACTAAAACAAGAGTCTTTTAAAAATAGAGATGATGTGGCCACTGTTTTCAAAGCCCACAGAGATGAGGAGGCTCGCTTTTTGGAGTGTGTATACAGTTGATAAGCTAGAAATCGTGCTAATCAGCCACTAGAACCATCAAACTACCCTAAAAAAAGCGTGTGACTGAAATCGGAGTGATGTGGCCACTGTTTTTAAAGGCCACAAAAATGAGGAGACTTTCTTAGGTGTGTTTTTGATATTGATAACGTAGAAATTATTTAAATCTGTCACTAGAACCATCAAACTACCCTTGAAATCCGTGTGACTGAAACAAGTCTTTTGAAAACAGAGGTGATGTGGCCACTGTTTTCAAAGGCCACAGAGATGAGGAGAACTTGATCGATAGTGATAGTGGAAGTGATGATGGTGATGGTGGTGATGGTGGTGGTGATGAGTGATGGTGGTGGTGATTGTGGTGGTGATGATGGTGGTGATAGTGGTGGTGATGGTGATGATAGTAATGATGGTGGTGATGGTGGTGGTGATGGTGATGGTGATGGTGATGGTGATGGTGGTGGTGGTGGTGGTGGTGATAGTGGTGGTGATGATGGCTGTCTGTACTCACTAATTACCTCTTCATCACCTTTTTATTTGATCTCATCCGAATAAAAACTGAGCGAAATGATACAGTATTTTTCTCCTATCATCGTCAGTCATTTGTTTTTGTCTGTATAAGCGTTTCTAGGTGGTCATTATTCTCATTTTTATCTCCTATTTTTATCCTCTTGTTTGTCTCTCCTACGCAATAGAGAACGAGAGGAATTGAGTCAAGTTTCAGTTAGTCTTTTGTTTCCTCCTCGCGTGTGTTCGCCGCGTCTGTTGTGCTGAGTATTTCATATTGATGGTTTTCTTTGCAGCATTTCATTCCCCGTGTACAGAAATAAGCATTTACAAAGATTCCGTAATAAACTCTGATATCTAAACCTTATATTTCCCTATTTTTTTTCTGTTTCTCTGTCTTGCTGTCTCTGTCTGTTTGTCTGTCTATCTGTCTGTCTGTCTGTCTCTCTTTGTCTCTGTCTCTATCTGTCTCTCTGTCACTAATATTTAAACTTTCTTGTATTTGCCTATTTTTTTCTGTTTCTCTGTCTCTGTCTCGCTGTCTGTGTTTGTCTTGCTGTCTCTGTTTCTGTTTGTCTATCTCTCTGTCTGTGTCTGTCTCTCGGTGTCTCTGTCTCTATTTGTCTCTCTGTCTCGGCCTGTCACTGTCTGTATCCCTGTCTCTGTCTGTCTCTTTGTCTCTGTCTGTCTGTCTGTCTGTTTGTTTGTCTGTCTCTTTGTCTGTCTGTCTGTTTGTCTGTCTGCCTGCCTGCCTGCCTGCCTGCCTCTCTGCCTCTGTCTCCGTCTCCGTCTCCGTCTCCGTCTCCGTCTCCGTCTCCGTCTCGTCTCTCTCTCTCTCTCTCTCGTCTCGTCTCTCTCGTCTCTCTCTCTCTCTCTCTCTCTCTCTCTCTCTCTCTCTCTCTCTCTCTCTCTCTCTCTCTCTCTCTCTCTCTCTCTCTCTCTCTCTCTCTCTCTCTCTCTCTCTCTCTCTCTCTCTCTCTCTCTCTCTCTCTCTCTCTCTCTCTCTCTCTCTCTCTCTCTCTCTCTCTCTCTCTCTCTCTCTCTCTCTCTCTCTCTCTCTCTCTCTCTCTCTCTCTCTGCGCTATTGAAATAATCTCTATCGTTATTGGGAAGGTATATACAACCCGACTTGCTTGCTTGTTTATTTAAGTCCAGAAGCATCTCTTTGTGTCCCCGCCTCAGCCTGCCTTCCTGGAATCATTGCGAGGGATGAACACTGCAGCTCGTGGCTTTTGAAGGAAGTTGTTAGTTTTTTGGGATGAGGAGGAAGGTTTAGTGTGTGTCTTGTGCCTTGATGAATGTTTTCCCTGTGTGTGTGTGTGTGTGTGTCTGTGTGTGTGTGTGTGTGTGTGTGTGTGTGTGTGTGTGTGTGTGTGTGTGTGTGTGTGTGTGTGTGTGTGTTTTGTGGTGAGCGATAAAATTAATGCTGATGATGTTGATGTCCCTTTTTTTGGTGTTGCTACTACTACTACTACTACTACTACTACTACTACTACTACTACTACTACTACTACTACTACTACTACTACTACTACTACTACTACCACTACCACTACTACTACTACCACCGCTATTACTACCACCACCACTACCACCACACCACTACCACCACCACCACCACCACCACCACCACCACCACCACCACCACCACCACCACCACCACCACCACCACCACCACCACCACCACCACCACCACCACCACCACCACCACCACCACAGGCAATCACACTACTAATACCACCACCAGTAATGACCGGGGCGCGCCACACCTCCCCTGCTCAGCGTCCAATCCTCTAAAAGCGAGACAAAAGTGGAATTGGCGAAGCATTAAGGTAATCTGTTAATTAGAGACACCTGTCCTCTCGCCCTTGTAATGGGGATCATCGTGCGGCCTTCATTATTGCGCGCGCACACACACACACACACACACACACACACACACACACACACACACACACACACACACACACACACACACACACACACACACACACACACACACACACACACACACAGGTATTAAACATCACCACCTTCATGAGAGAGAGAGAGAGAGAGAGAGAGAGAGAGAGAGAGAGAGAGAGAGAGAGAGAGAGAGATAATAGTGTCAGTTCTCTTCCTCCTCCTCCTCCTCCTCCTCCTCCTCCTCCTCCTCCTCCTCCTCCTCCTCCTCCTCCTCCTCCTCCTCTTATTCGATGAGGCGTGAGAAATGACATATCTGGTCAAAAGCCTGCTCTCATTTCCTCCTCCTCCTCCTCCTTTTCATCTTTCTCCTCCTCCTCCTCCACCTCCTCCTCCTCCTCCTCCTCCTCCTCCTCCTCCTCCTCCTCCTCCTCCTCCTCCTCCTCTTCTCGTTCCCTTCTCTTCCTCTCTTTCCCTTCTCTTCCTCTCCCCTCTTGTCTGCTCTTACCCTCTCCTTCCTTCTTTCCTCTCTTCCCTTTCCTTTCCCTTCACTCCACTTATCCTTTCCTCTACTGTCCTCCTCTTCCTCTTTCCTCCCTATCTTTCCATCTTCCTTATTCCCTTTCTCTCTCTCTCTCTCTCTCTCTCTAGTCTTCCTCTTTTCTCCTCTCATCCTCCACTTATCCTCCTTTGAAATTCATCCCTTCCACATTTCCCCTCATCCCTTCTTCCTTATCTAATCTGCTTCCCCTCGCTTACTCTCATTTCCCCATCTTGGCATACTCTCTCTCTTTTTCCTCTCTTTTTTCCCCCTTTTTTTATTGAGTTCACGTGAGGTATTTTTCCATTTTCTGTTTGGGATTACTAAGAGAGAGAGAGAGAGAGAGAGAGAGAGAGAGAGAGAGAGAGAGAGAGAGAGAGAGAGAGAGAGAGGGTTTATGGTGATGGGAGAGTGTGATAGTTAGTGATTAAAATGCGGAGTAAGAGAGACATTGTGGAAACGAGAGAAAATGGAATGCCGTTACGTAGAAAATGGGAAACCAGCGAGAGAGAGAGAGAGAGAGAGAGAGAGAGAGAGAGAGAGAGAGAGAGAGAGAGAGAGAGAGAGAGAGAGAGAACGTGTTTGCCGGAAAATGGAGAATGTTGTAAGATAAAATGAGAATGGTGTTAAGCGGAGCCCTTAAGGAGGAAGAGGAAGAGGAGGAGGAGGAGGAGGAGGAGGAGGAGGAGGAGGAGGAGGAGGAGGAGAAGGAAGAGACGGAAGAGGAGCACGTTAAAAATAAAATGGTCACGTTGAAAAGAATCGTTTGACCATGAGAGAGAGAGAGAGAGAGAGAGAGAGAGAGAGAGAGAGAGAGAGTAATAGTTATAACTCTACCAATAAAACAAACAAATATGGCTAATTTTCATCATTTATATTTGTAGAATGTAACTTTTTTTGTTGCATTAAGTCAAGTATTATCTGTTTATTTGTGTATTTTTCCTTTAATAAGCCAGTAATCTTTTGTTTTTCCTTTCTGACGTAATATAAAAGTTAACTATGTCATTTTCTGCATATATACTTCTCTTCACTCAGTAAGACATCAAAGTTATTGTGTATTTATGCAGCTTTTTTTTCTTTTTACGTAAGTCAGGTTTGTAACAATTATTTTTACCTCAGTCGTGGTTTATATAACGGTAATAATAATGTCGGCTCAGTTTTCATCATGTTTTCTCTAAAGCGATAGTTGGAATTTATTTTTTCCGCGTAGTCTTTTTTTTTTTTTTTTAATATTCCAGTGACACGTCCTTCTGCCTTCCTGTTTCCCTGAGCGTAAAAACAAGTCACATTTGTCTCCATATATTCATACTTTTCTATTGCAATACGTAAAACATCACTCCTTTTTATTCTTTTTATTTTTAAGATTGATGATAATTTCTCTTTCCTCTTTCATACTTTTTTGATGGCCAAGGGCAACAAAAATATGAAAAGAAAAGGTCCAATCAGTTGCCATTCTCCTCATAGAGCCGATGGAATTAACCAAAGGACAGGTACAAATGTCTTGAAACCTCCCTCTTAAATGAAGTCAAGTCAGAGGAAGGTGGAAATACAGACACAGGCAGGGAGTTCCAGAGCTTACCAGAGAGAGGAATGAAAGACTGAGAGTAATGATTAACTCTTGCGTTAGAGCGTTGGACAGAATAGAGGTGAGAAGAAGAAAGCCTGTTTTTCAATTTTTTAATTAAAATGGTAAAGACTGCGGCCATTAATCTTCTGACATCCATAGACGGTTCATAATGTCAATAAAAGTGTCTAATGATTCTAATCGTACCTAAAACTCAAGGTGAAAAAGCGTTCCAGTACTGAAGGAGGTAAAGTTCCAATAATACTTTGCTCGCCTTCCCCTTCCCGCCACGCCACATCGCCACCACTGCTCTGTTTTCAATTCACGGGTACAATAATGATGATAATTCGCAACAGTACAGAATGAATCATTGTGACCTGTTGCAAAAAGAAGGGTACGCCTGGGGAACACTTTAATTTTTTCTTTTTTTGCTTTTTGTGTGTGCAGAAAATGACAGTGAAAAATGCAGAACGTGTAGCGCAAAAGTGTTAAGGTACATGCATATTAATGGATAATTTTGGGGTCACGGAGAAATAAAAATGAAAAGAAAAAAGAAAATGTGGAAAAAGAAAATGTGTGTCCTCAGTGATATGTTAGTGTGGCAGTGTTGGCTTGTGGTTCGTTCTGGAATAGCATTGGTTAAGGTTCATTTCGTGCGATTACGTGTAAAAATGTTAGTGTAGGTGAAGATATAGGACAAATTTAATGGCGGGGAATGGTCGAGCAGTGAGTGATGAGAGTGAATAGCTGGAACTACATTGGTTGAGGGAAAGAAAATGTAAATGCATGAAGTGAAGGAAAAAAAAAAATGACATGAGAGAAGGTAGATATTGAAGTATGATAATGAAAATTGTATCTCCTCCTCCTCCTCCTCCTCCTCCTCCTCCTCCTCCTCCTCCTCCTCCTCCTCCTCCTCCTCCTTCTCCTCCTCCTTCTCCTTCTCTCCTCCTCCTCCTCCTCCTCCTCCTCCTCCTCCTCCTCCTGTACTATCCTGTCTCTCTTCCCTGTAGCTAGTTAGAAGTAGTTACCAAACAACATTGAAAGACGAAGAGGTTTGTTGTTGTTCGGCTTTCTTTGTATTCCTCCTCCTCCTCCTCCTCCTCCTCCTCCTCCATGAAACTGTAACTGAAATATAATTGATTCAGAGTAATGAAGATTGCGGAAATATGAATACAGAAAATGATGAAAGAGAATGGTAACATGGATAATTGTATTCCTTAGTAAGAAAAGAGAACAGTTAAGGTTTGAGATGACAGAATTATTGAATGCCAGGGAATTGACGTCAGAGTATTACCAGAGAAATCAATGTGAGGGAAGTGACGAAAGTTTAACGTAAAGATATGAAACAGAATTGAACTGAGGCGGAAATTGCTACAAGGACTGAGAGGGAAAAATGATGCAGGAAAAAAAAAAAAGAGGAAAAAATAAATGCGTGGGAGAAACAGAGAAAAGTATTTATCTGATAGAAAAGTGTTAAGAAAAAAATGTAAATTGAACTTAACGGAAATGTCGTTTAGTGGAAAGAGGAAAAAAAAAAAAAATATGGTTTGAAATAAAAAGAAATCTAAAAACAATAATTACCTCGAAAGAAATCATTGTGTGATGGAAAAATAAAGACAAAAAGGTAAACAGAGTCAACGTTAAACTTAAAGAGACAAAATGAATTACAGAATTAAAACGAGTCGCGAAAAGGAAGTGAAAAAGAAATAGAAGATAAAACTAAATAAATTGAAAAAAAAAAATATTGCACTGTAGAAATACAACAAACATACCAGAGAGAGAGAGAGAGAGAGAGAGAGAGAGAGAGAGAGAGTGAAAGACGAGTGCAAATGAATATGAAAGAGTATAAAGGAGTGGAATCTGTTCTTGATCCTTCAGATGATAATGTTTGGGTTGGAAAGACAATGAAACTCTGAATAAATGAATGAATAAGAGGAAAAAATGAATAAATGAATGAATAAGAGAGAAAAAAAAAGAATACAAGAGTACCTGTGAAAAACGGTAATGGAAGAAGAAGGAAAATTGAGGAGAGATAAAGTGTTAAGAAGAAAATGGTGGATAATGAAAATGGAAGACGATAGAAATGGAAGATAATGAATATGGAGAATGATCAAAATAGAGGGTGATAAAAATAGAGGATGATAACAATGGAGGATAATAAAAAATGGAAATTAATAAAAAAAAGTAAATGAATAAAAAAATAGAAAACTAGACTTGATAATGAAAGAAATTAAAGAAAACGCTATTCTCTCACGCTCACTTCACTCTATCTCTCTCTTCCTCTCTCACACATCTTAAAGAGAGAGAAAAATAGAAGCGGAAGTTTTATTTACTCCCTTTTTTGTGTAGGAAAGAAAGTTAGGAGGAAAACAGACAAACGCGGAGGACGAGTCTCGCGAAAAAAAAGTAAAAATTATTGTTCTCAGTAAATGATGTTGATTTTGAAGCAAGCAATTAGTAAAATGGAAAACTTTACTTGAGTGGAGTAATCTGGCAAATGAGGCGAGGCGGAGAATGGGGACAAAGAATGATAATGATGATAATGAGAATAACAAGAAGAATAAGAAGATTGAAGGTACATGCTAAAGGTTTTGTTCTTGTTGTTATCATTGTTATTATTCTTCGTTAGAGTAGAGACAAATATGGTAGTAATGATACTGAGGGTAAGAATAATGACATACTGAACACTGAAGGAATTTGTTGTTGTTGTTGTTACTTATATCTTACATTGTTCACGACTGAGATGAAGACATGAAATAATGGTAATAATGATAACAAAAAAATGATAATAATGATGATAATAATAATAATAATAATAATAATAATAATAATAATAATAATAATAATAATAATAATAATAATAATAATAATAATAATAATAATGATAATGACGACGATGATGATAATAATAACAGTAGTATTAGTAGTAGTAGTTATAATGATAACAATAATAATCATAATAATAATCATCATAATGAGGAAAATCAGAAAAAAGTACGCTGGGTTACATTAAATTACTGACGAAAGAAGCGGAGATAGCAAGTAATGATAATAATAATAATAATAATAATAATAATAATAATAATAATAATAAAAATAAATAAATAACAATAATAATAATAATAATAATAATAATAATAATAATAATAATAATAATAATAATAATAGTAATAATAATAATAACAGCAATAATAATGATAATAATGATTCCAGGTACTTGTTGAAGGAATCAGTTTGTGTTATCATTGCTAATTGTTGTAAATCCCTCGCATGGACTCGTGACGGAAACAGACACAAAGAAGAATGACGATAACGATAACAAGGATAACGAAGAGAATTACTGGAGTTAGATGCGGAAAAAATGACTTGTTTGTTATTATTATTTTTTTTGTTATTATCCAGCCTTTGCATTAATCCCTTCAGTGTCATGACCTCTTTCCATATTCATTCTGCTTACTATTTGGTGATTTTATACAGATTCAGAAACTTACGTGGGGGGGTTAGAATAGTGAAGACTGGTGCCATTCATCTTCTGACCTTCCATAGACCCTTCCTAATGTCAATAAAATGGTCTAATCGTACACAAATCTCAAGATAAAAATGTGTCCCCATACTGAAGGGGTTAAGGCAAAAACGTGTCTCAGTACTGAAAGGGTTAAGCTCACGATGATATAGACAAAGAATAATGATAATGACAAAGATGATAAAGACGATGATACAAAAAAACAAATAAAAAATACATCCTTTATCATTATTACATTTAAACGCAACGAAAATAAAAACAATGATAATAATAACAAAGAAAAATAAGAACAACCACCAAAATAAAATAAAAAATGACTTGGTTTATTTTAGTTATCTTTTATTAAGCATCTCTTCACTGTGATAAAACAAATGCACTTTATCACAAACTACCTTACAAGGGGCAAAATGTCTGCTGCTGTTTGGGCTTCCCTTTTGCATATCTTTGTGTTCCGAGCCCTTTGATATTTCTTACTCCTGAGGTTGTAGCTTGTGGAGGGAGAGGAGGAGAGAGGGAGAGGGAGAGGAAATAAAGCACAGGAAACAGAATTGGTGGGTGAAGGGAGAAGGGAGAAGAGGAGAGAGGGAGAGGGAGAATAAAGAAGATTGTTGAGAGAAGGAAGAAGATTACTATATGAAGGAGGGAGAGAAAGAGGGAGGGAAGGAGGGAGAGGAAAGCGAGAAAACCGGAGGACAAGAGGAGAAAGGACAGTGGAGGGAAGGAAAGAGGAAGAGGAAGAGGTTAATATAGAATGGTAAAGAAGAGAGGACAGCTTGGCAGGGAGAGGAAAAGATGGGGGAGAGGAGAGTGGAGGAGAGGAAGGAGAGGAAGGAGGGAAGGAGGAAAGCTGAGATTGATGGAAGGAAGGAGGAGGTGAAAGGAGAGATAGGAAAGAGGTTACTTCTCGTAGATAAGGATAATGAGAGGGAGGAAAGCTTGAGTAGGGAAGGAGGGAAGGGTAATAATGGGAGGTAAGCAGGAGAGGAGCAGGTGGGAGGGAGGCGGGGCGTGCAAGTAGGCATCCCTCACTCGTGACTCAGTGTGTTAAGGTTTACCCGCGGTGATGGTGCCATGAATATTCAGTTATGGAAAACAAGCAGAAGCACCAGCAGGAAGAAGAGGAGGAGGAGGATAAAAAGGAGGAGGAGGAGGAGGAGGAGGAGGAGGAGGAGGAGGAGGAGGAGGAGGAGGAAGAGGAGGAGGTGGTGGTTGAGGATGTGGAAGCAGAAGAGATAAAGCAAAAGCGTGACTAAAATTTTCAACATTCTCAACTTTTATTTTTCTGACAAGCATAGAAAATTGAAATAAATAAAATATCAAAACTGACATTTTCCCTTTTTTTTTTTTTTGACCGTGCAGTTTTTTTTTTTTTTTTTTCAAGAGACAAGACTTTCCTCCTCTTTTTCCAACACATCACATTTTCCTCCCTTTCCTTTCACCTGCGCGAGTATCAATAATCAGTAGACGCGATACCTCATTACCGGTGCAGCAAAGGTTATTGGGATGATCAGCAGGTCGAAATTGCATTGCTACACAAATCCTACGTATAATGACTCTTTCCTCTTCTGTGTTCTGGTTCATAATTGTCTCCATCGATAATTGTCTTCATCTAAACAAGACCTGTATTCGTAAAGGCTCTGCTCTCTCACTGCCACTCATTCCCAAGGTTACAGAGATAATTAACCGGGTTCTGAAGAGTATTTCTCGTGTAAACAATGTAAAAGTCTTGTTAATCTGTTACTAGAATGCCGAAAGACACGCTGAAAATATGCACTCACTTCAACTGGAGTCTTATGAAAGTAGTGGATGTTAGGTTAGGTTAGGTTAAGTTAGGTTAAGTTAGGTTAGGATTGGTTCAGTTAAGTTAGGTTCGGTTAAGGTAGATTTAGTTGGGTTAGGTTAGGTTAGGTTAGGTTAGGTTAGATTAGGTTAGTCTAGGCTAGGTGTGTGGTTAGGTTACGTTAGGTTAAGTCAGGTTAAGTTAGGTTAGGTTAGGTTAGGTTAGGTGTGGAGTGGAAGTGTTTCAAGATATGGCTTGCTAACTCACAGAGGGAGCGTCATTAGTATAATCAGTACACCTTAATTGCAATCTTTCCATAGAATTGTGTATAATTATCCTTTCTCTTGTGGGTTTTGGTTCTCGTCTCAACTTACACTCACATAACTTGTAACACGCGGAGAGTTCAGTTGTATAATCAGAACATGGAAATTTGATTCTTACTTCATTCATTAGTGTAATAATCTCCGTTTCCAGCTGTGTTTTCCTTCTAATTGTCTTGATAGAAATAAAACCCACGGAAGTTTGTTGTATTTTTTTATGTAAGAGATAAGACCAGCCAAGGGCAACACAAAATAATAATAAAAAAAAAAATGCCTACTGAGGTGTCTGTCCCCCAAACAAGGTGAACAGAAAACAGTAAAAGGAACTCTGAGGATGGTACGGGAGTTATCTTTGTAAGGCATCATTATTGCATTCATTATCTGAGCAACTGAGGCCATTAGTGTATATAGTTTACATTCTTCGCTGTATATAGATCACATTCTTATCTCATTCTTTGATATAATGATCCCTTTTTATACCTTTATTTTAGTCATTACTCTCATCTAAAGGTAACTCACACAACGCATATGTAATCAGTGTAATCAGTGCATGGTAATTACATTTTTACCTTTGTGCTGTGTGTAATAATTTTGTCTGCCTGTATTTTGGCTGTAATTGTCTTGGTGTCTCCTCAGGTAATGTCGTATATAATCAATGTAATCAGTACACAGTAATTACATTTTTTGCCTCAGTGTTGTGTGTAATATTTTCTCTACCTGTGTTTTGGTTCCAATTCTCTTCATTCACCTTAGTGTTATGTATATTTTTTCTACCTGTAATTTGCCTCTAATTGTCTTCATCTACCTTAGTGTTGTATGTATGTATGTATGTATGTTGTATGGTAATTTTTCCTACCTGTATTTGGCTGTAATTCTCTTCATCTACCAAAGTGTTGTGTATGGTCATTTTCCTACCTGTATTTTGCTTCTAATTACCTTCGTCTGTCCTCAGGTAATGTCTCTCTGAACCTCGACGACCCGGACGCCAGCGAGTGAGTACCCAAGTTGTGTTTTATGTCCTTGTTTCTGTGGTGGGCAGGCGGTGGCATAGTGGATAAGGTGGTGGTGTTGGGATCGGGCAGACGTTCACGCGTAGGTTCGAATCCCACCACGTACAGCCTTAAAACACTTTGCCATTTGTCGAGTGGTTTAAAAGTTACCTACATATCACCATGATACTCAGGTTCTAGGTGGTTACACTCATGATGAGCTTGGGCGGTGATATGGGCCCTAATATGGGTACCACTATAGATAAAATTGCCTGCGCCACTAATGGGAGGAAGCTGAACAGCGCTTCCCATACACTCTTTAAGTGTGCCTACAGGCGCTATTGGCCTTACCGTAAAAAAAAAAAAAAAAAAAAAAAAGTATTTATTCACCTTATTCTCAAACACTGCTATCTCTCTCTCTCTCTCTCTCTCTCTCTCTCTGCGGCTATTTTCAAAGACCACATAAATTATTTGCAGAGTTCTCAAGACAGTTTATGCTATTAGTAGTATAAAAATGTTAATTTGACACTAAAACTATAAAAGCACCCTTCAAAAATCGTTCTCAAGGTATTTTTTTTTTTCATTGGAATTATAGAAACACCTCTTAAATCCATGTAACTTCAGCTAGTAAAGTCATTTGGAAGTAGTGGAGGTGAGATGCGGTGCAGTGTGTGAGAATACAGTTGAGAACTCAAGGGTCGAGGAACATTCGGGATTTGCGGTGTAGAAATGGCCTTGTAAGTCAGACGCTTGCAAATTGTTGGCTAGAGAATGTGGTGGTATTATAATGGGTCCGGAATGTTAAAGTAGCGTAATTCTTTCGTGTTTCACTCACAAAATGCAAAAAATTATCTACCGGAACTCTTGTGGATTATTTATTTTTTGGCTAATGTGTTTTTGTCTTTATCTAAACTACTTTTTTTGTCACTTTAAACTACTTTTCTCACTACTTAAAATCTTTTCTCACTACTTAAGTACTTTTTGTCATTGCGTCACTATTTCAACTACTTCAGGCAAGAATAAATGTCGTCACGAAAAATATTGTTACCGTAACTCTTGTGGATTGCATTTTTTTTTTGGCACGAATATATTTTGTCTATCTAAACCTAAGTACTTTGTCACTTTTATTACTACCAAACTACATTTTTTGCCATCTCTTCACTATTTAAGCTACTTTAGCCAAGAACTGTTTTGCTGATGTATTTTTCCTTTAAACTAATTTTGATCACTTTAAACTTTTTTTTTCACTGCTTAACTAAGTTTTTGCCATTTGGTCAATATTTCAACCACTTCAGCCAAGAAAAAATGTGTTCACAATAAATACTAGAACTCATGGATTAGAACTTTTTTGCTAATATGTTTTGTCTTTAAACTACTTTTTGTCACTTTAAACCACTTTTTTCACTACTTATTTACAATTTTTTTTTTTAGCTATTTCACACTATTTCAACCACTTTTGGCAAGAATAAATGAGTTCACAAAAAAAAAAAAATGCTAGAATTGTTATGGATTAGAATAATTTTGCTAATATTTTCTCATTAAACTACTTTTTGTCACTTTAAACCACTTCCTTCACTACTTACGTACAATTTTTTAGCTATTTCACACTATGTCAACCACTTTTGGCAAGAATAAATGCATTCACGACCTGAACGTCCATTAAAAAAACACTTTAATAGATTCTAAAATTGATATTGAACCAACACCAAGCCAACATTGATTCCGCGACCCTTGTGTTATTTTGCTTGCCTTGGTAGGATTCTTGGTGTTTTGTTGCGGGAGTTCATGTATCGTAATGCGCCTTTCCTGCCACACTTCCTGAGCGCTGAGGAGGAAAGTGAGTACCCATTATTATGATTTCCTGTCGAGCCTTGCGCTTCTCCACTTGTTTATGTTTTCACGTCTTGATATTCGTTTTCTTTTTCAGGAGTTTATATTTTCTCTTTTATTTTCCTCTTATTTTCCTTTTTTTTTTTTAATATTTTTTAGGAATTTGTACTTTCCTCTTTTATTTTCCTTTTTTTTTTTTTTTTTTTTTTCAGTAATTTGTATTTTCTCTTATTTTTCTCTTTTATTTTCCTCTTTTATTTATTTTTCATTTTTTATATTTTTAGGAATTTATACTTTCCTCCTTTATTTTTAGGGGGGGGTTGTTGGTTTCTCTATTTATTCTATCTATTTTTCTTCTTTCTTTTTTTTTCACGTCTTGTACCTCATTATAATTTTCTCTTTCAGGAATTTCTACTTCTTTTCTTTTCTTGTTTTTCTTTGTTTTGTTGGTTGTTTTTGTATGTGTGATTATTCTTTGTTTTCTTGTTTTCTTTTTTTTCCTTTTAACGTCCTGAAACTCGTTACATTTTTCTCTTTCAGGAATTTGATTTTTTTTTTATTTTTCTATTGGTTTCGTTGGTTATTTTTCTGTGTGATCATTCTTATTTTTTTTTTATTTTTTTTTTTTTTTTTTATCCATCTTCAAACTCGCTACATTTTTATCTTTCAGGAAACTCTATCTTTTTCTTGTTGGTTATATTTGTATGTGATTGTTCTTTTTAGTTTTTTTTTATATTTTTCTTGTTTTTAAATCTGTTTTTGTTTTTTTTACATCTTGAAACTCGTTATACTTTTATATTTCAGGAAATTCTGTTTTTTTTCTGTTTTGTTGGTTTGTGTGTTTTTGTTTTGTATGTGTAATTGTTTTGTTTTATTTCTTTCCTTTTCTTTATTTTTTCGGTTCCTTTCTTGTTGTGGATTTATAACATTTTTTTTATTTTGAATTTTACAAGATTGATTTTCATTTTCCTTGTTTGGTTTACACGTGGCTTAATTTTCTTCTGTGTTTCTTTTCCCTGTCAGTTTTCCAGATGGTCACTTTATTGTGTATTTTCTTTTCATCGCCTTCCTGAATTTTTTACAAGGCATGATTTTCTTTTTCTATCCAAACATGAATTCCTTGTTTGGTTTTTATGTAGCTTCAGTTTTTCCTTCGTTCCTTTTCTTGCCAGTTTTCCAGATGGTCAATTTATTTTTGTATTTCCTTATCATCGTCTTCCTGAATTTCTAGCGACTTTCTTATTTCCGAAGGAGTAATTATTTCTTATTCCCTCCAGAGGTGAAAGATTTAATAAGACTCACGCGTTTACTCGGCCTGGATTTTTGTTTTTAATTTGTCAAGTCGAGCCGGTATTATTAATTACACGGATAGTTGTCATAGTTTCCTCGCTGTCTTTCTAATTATCGGGATAATTTCAATAGGGCCACGATTTTAAAGACAGTTTATCCAATATTTCTTTAATACAGGTCTACGTTTTGTATTGGCTTTCCTCCCTAGTTTCTACAAGTTTTATTTAGTATTATATATATTTTCAAGGTCTCTGTCACTGTTGTAAGTTTCCTTCAAGTTGCATGTATATGTACTGCTATGTCTCCCGTCTGTTACCCATTCTCTCTGGTTGTAAAGCCGAAATGTCAAAGAATATAGTACTGTACATTCCTCTGCATCAGCTTGCGTCTCCTGCGACTCACTCCACACATTCCTTCAGTATAAAAAGCAGTCCTCGCGTGCAAGGAAATGGAGCTGAGGGGAGAAGAAAAAACAAGCCCTGGAGAGAGTAAGAGTGCTAGTGATCGTTACACCAAGCATTCAGTGGTGAAGAAAAACAGACTGAATGGCTAACAACTTATTCATGTCTTCCCAACACTTCGTTAACACTGCATTGTGTGGTGACGCAAGGCTGAGTATTGCCACCAAGGACAGAGAGAGGCAAGGCTGTTGTTATTAGAGCATGCGAAGGGTTAAAATACAAAGTGTGCATTAAACTCGTGAACGCATGGCCAGATCAACTCAACACACCTTCATTAACCGACTCAGTGTTTTATCTCGAGTGTTTCCATCCGGTCGTAGTGGAAGTAATTGGAGTTTTCAAGGGAGTTTTCATGGGTCTGGTAGTTTGATAGGGTATATAGTTGAAGTTATTATAGTTTTTAAGGGTGTCTTCATGGTTCTGACAGTTGAATAGGGTATAATTGAAGTTATTGTGATTTTTTAATGGTACTTTCATGGTTCTAATAGTTTGATAGTTATTATTATTATTATTATTATGAGGTCAATGAAGGCGACCCACTGGAAAGCATAACTGCATAAACCCAAAGGCCCAGTGGGCGGCACCTCACCGATAAGTGAAAGGAAGTAACAGGAATGAACAACAGAATAGGAAGATTGGTAGAGATCTAAGAGGTAGTGAGTTCAGAGAGAAGAAAGGTATTCACACGTTTTTTAAATGCTTCAATGTTACTAGAATTAACAATCTCGTTGGGAATTGTATTCCAGAGTCTAGCAGATACTGGGATAAAACACCGGGAAAATTGTGAAGTATTACATCGATTCACAGACAAGGAACGGTCATTCATGATCAAGGATTGTCTTGTAGCACGTGCTGGTAGTGAAGGGCAGGCAAATGACAATGCAACGGGTGGTTGGAATTAGACATGATTTTGAAGAAATAGGACAATGATCCAACCAAACGACGATGCCGAAGATTAATCTCAAGATTAGGAAGAAGAAATTTAATCTGGTTGAATGCTCTATCTAAAAGCTTTAAGTGAGACTCTGCTGCAGAGATCCACACAGAGTGACAATATTCAAAATGAGGCAGTATGAAAGAGTAAAAGCAATTTCTTACAATATCATCAGAGGAATATATCCGCCTACATTTGCGTAACAAACCAACTTTACATGAGACTGATGATGCAAGTGAACGCAAGTGCAACTCAAAAGTAAGTTTGGGATCAAGGGTGACTCCGAGTAACTTCAGAGACGAACAATTAGGAATAGGTACTTCGTTGACAAAAATAGTGTATATAGTTGAAGTAATTGTGGTTTTCAAGGGTATGTTCATGATCCTGGTAGTTTAATAGGGTATAGTTGAAGTTATTGTGGTTTTAAGGGTACTTTTATGGTTCTGATAGTTTAATAAGGTATAGTTAAAGTTAATGGGATTTTTAAGGGGGCTTTCTTGCTTCTGGTTGTTCTATATGGCATAATGGGAATCATTGTGGTTTTTAAGGATGTTCCCATAACTCCAGTGATACTTTAATGTGGTAAAATTCAGGTTGTTGAAGATTCTAAGGTTAGTTTCGTGGTTATAGGTCAGAATGAAAATTGTTGTTTTTTCAAGGATGTTTTCATAATTTTGATAATCATTCAAAAGGATTTCGTAGAAGCATTATTCGTTTTCAAGGGTGTTAGTACGAGTCTGCAGGGTTACCAACTGTTACCACTCTAATCACCTAAGGAGTTAAATAGTTTAGTGGATCTAGTTAATGTATACTTCTTATTTTCTTTAGACATGACATGAGGAGCAACTTAGCATCAACATCAACAGGATAATACGTTTCTTTCTATGACTAGAAGAGGGAGAGTAATCAGAGGAAGGGTTGGTGTGTGGCTTCTACCGCGCAGGGGAGGGAGATCAAACTGAGGATTACGAGAGGAAAATGTGACATGAGGTATTGACTGGCAAGAGGAAAACAGAAACGTATTACTGGGAACTTGTTGTGGTGCGTCTCAGATCATAACATTTTTGGGCTTGTAAATTGTGATGTTTTGTTTTTTGGGGAGTTGTAGTGATGGTATTATTTTAAGGTTGTAAAGTGTGATGTTATTATTTTTGGGGTTGTAAATTTTTGGTATTGTAAATTGTGATGTTTTTTGGGGGAGGAGGTTGTGAATTCTGATGGTGTTGTTTATTGGGGAGGTTGTAAATTGTGATGGTGCTGTGTTTTGGGGGTTGTAAAATTATGATGGTGTTGACTTTTTAGGGGGTTGTGAATTGTGATGATGTTTTTTGGGGAGTTATAAATTGTGATGGTATTATCTCTTCGGGGAGTTGTAAATTGTGATAGTACTGTGAAGGAGAGTTGTGGTAGTAAATACTGTAACTGTACCTGCTGTTTGTGTCATCTTCCCTCACTTATTCTGCTACTTCTAACCTCTATCTTTCTTTATTCCTGCTACATTCTTCTTTTTTCCCATATTTCACTTCTCGACTACTGTTTTCCATCATCCCTCATTTATCCTACAACTTCTTACCTCCATCTATCTTTCTTCTCACATTCTTCTCTCCTCCTTGTTTGGCTTCTCAACCCTCGTGGTACAGCAATAGTTCCATAATGTTTACCTTATTGTATTAAAATTGACAGCGTGACAAGACAACAAGGAGACAAAACACAAAGAAATTACGATGAAATAGGATGCAAAATTAAATACGACGGAAAGATACAAAATTCAATACGACCAGAGTAACTAGAGCAAGAGGAATATTCAGCACCAAGCAACACAGAGGCATAAAAGTGAAGAGACGTAGAGAGATAGTGAAAGTTAAAATGAATAAAGTAAGAGTGAAGAGAAGTGGAAATATGAAGTGGTAGGAATGTGGGAAAAGCAGCATGAAAGAATTGGGTTACTGAAAGAGAGAGAGAGAGAGAGAGAGAGAGAGAGAGAGAGAGAGAGAGAGAGAGAGAGAGAGAGAGAGAGAGAGAGAGAGAATGAGAATAATAACCAAGTATGAGAATAAAAGTGATGATAAACAAAAAGAATAAAGGAGAAGTAAAATCATAAAGAAAAAAAAAAGAACATTGAAAGGAGAAAAGAAAGATTAAAG
>NC_059288.1:6069316-6079316 GCF_017591435.1 Portunus trituberculatus
TTATGAAAAGAAATGAAAAAAACAGTATGACAAATAACAGTTTAGAATAGACAGTGTTTGAACGATAAGCTAACATGAAAGAAAACGAGAAGTCAATTAAGGAAAGGAGTAAGGAAACAATGAAGGGTAAAGAATGGTGGTGCGTGGCGCGGGATACACGAATCTTACACTAATATTCTTCTAATGAGGCAATTTTCTCTCTCTCTTCAGTTGTGTCTTATCTCTTTATCCCTCCGCTTATGTTCCTCTCACACCGGGAAACGAGACTAGAGTGGGAGGTGTAACTATTAGGAAAATGGTGTAGTCTTCATGTCTTTCTCTAACACACACACGCACACGCACACACACACACACACACACACACACACACACACACACACACACACACACACACACACACACACACACACACACACACACACACACACACACACACACACACACACACACACACACACACGTCTTTTTCTGCTTTATAAATGCCTAACAATACATTTTTTTGGTCTAAATTACAAGTGTACATTGAAAAAAAAAAGTTTACTATACACATTTTTTTCATAATCAAATTTTTTAATTATACACGTAAGAAATCCCTTCCTTTTTCTCTCACTTTTTAATTGTAGTTTGTCTTCAGTTGTTTTGTCCTCTATTGTTATTGTTTTATTTAATGTTGTTACTCACTAGTGCTAAGTTTCCTGTTCTGTTTTGTGTTTTATTGTGAGAAGACTGGCAACAAAAACTGGCTTGTGGAGAAGAGACGGGAGAAAAATGCGGTGACAGGTGTGTGTGTGTGTGTGTGTGTGTAGTGGACCAGTGGCCGGAAAGGAACAAATATACCCATGTGTCTAGTGATGTTTTTTTTTCCTCCACCTCTCTCTTTCCTCTCCTCTTCCTCCCGTGTGGCCTTTCTCTCCCCTCCTCCTGTCAATCTTCCCTCCCTCCCTCCTCCCTCTCTTTCTCTCTCTTTCTACCTCTTCCTTTTTTCTTCTCTCTATCTGTCCTTTATTCTCTCCTTCCTTCCTTATTTTTATCTGGGTTAAAGTTTACACACACACACACACACACACACACACACACACACACACACACACACACACACACACACACACACACACACACACACTTTATTATTTTTTTTTCCTATTTCT
This sequence comes from Portunus trituberculatus, assembly GCF_017591435.1. Classification (NCBI taxonomy): domain Eukaryota; kingdom Metazoa; phylum Arthropoda; class Malacostraca; order Decapoda; family Portunidae; genus Portunus; species Portunus trituberculatus. The sequence goes on from NC_059288.1 coordinate 6,070,465, forward strand.
TTTAATATACAAAACAAAACAAGCTTTCCCTAATTACAACACTATTCTCGCTCATCAGTAATAAACCAGTAATCTTCCCATTGCATTTGTTATTCCACTAATCTGTATCTCCATCAATAATCTCTTTTAAGTTGCATTTAAATCCTCGTATTATTAGTATTGATAATGAGTTTTAGTATTATTTTTATTATTTTTTTGTGGTATGTTCGCCTCATCTTCTTATTATTATTGGTAGTGCAGAGTAATTTTAACTGTCTAGTAGTCTTCCTATCTATCAGGAAATCCTCTCTCGGTTTTTTATTACTGGTATTAATATAGTTATTTTAATTGCTACCGTCTTTTTTTTTTTTCATTCGATTTCTGTTGTATCGTGTCATTCTGTATAATTCGACTTTCGCTATCGTATAATTTAGGTTAGGTTAGGTTAGGTGTCATATTGTATCATTCTGTATTATCGAGTCCCGCTGTCGTATCCTTTTGTATTTTCGAGTCCCGTTGTATTGTGTCATTTTATATATTCGAGTCCCATTGTATCGTATCATTCTGTTAATCTAGACAATAATTTTTGTATCGTTTATCCGAGTCATGTCCATTCCATTGTGTCATTATTGGTGTTGTATCATTATTGGTGTTATTGTGTCATTACTGGTGTTATTATTTTGTAGGATTAAGTCTTTTATGTGGGATTTCCATCTGTGGCTCACTCTTAATATCTTTAGGGGACTGGCAATCAAGTGGGCCTTTTTTTTTTTTTTTCCTTTGCCAGCTTCCTTTTTTTTTTTTTTTTACGTTTTTCACGGGAATTTATTTTGGTGTACCTCCTATCTCAAAGCTCCCCCCGCTAGGAAACCGTTGCCCCGAGTGAGGAAGCCCAACCTACACTCGGACCGTGGACAGGATTCGAACCCGTGCGCTTGGAGACCCCTCGGACCCCAAAGCACGCATGGTTCCACTGTACCACGGCGACCACACTTCTTGCATTAAAAATAGAAAAATCTCGTGTCATCAGGAAATTACCACTCGTGTCTATTAGTAATGTAAATATAATAAATCTTAATATCTAACTTTATTATTTTTCTTATTTTAACTTTATTTTCTTATTTCAACTTTATTTTTTTTATTCATCTCGTCTAGTGAAAAAAAATATGATAAACTTTAGTCTTGTTTTCCTCGTGACTTTCCATCATTATCAGGAAAATAATCACCTGTATCATTAATCTCTTCAGTACCAGGACGAGCTTTCATATTAATTCCGGTAACTATTTGGTGATTCTATACAGCTTCAGAAAAAAAAAGAAAAATATGGGATTAAAATAGTGAAGACTGTGGCCATTAATCTTTTGACCTCCATAGACTTGTCCTAATGCAAATAAAATAATCTAATCGCACCCAAAACTCAAGGTAGAAATGCGTCTCGGTGCTGAAAGGATTAATAGTAACGTAAATATAGCAAACCTTGACATGAACTCTTAATTATTCCAATGATAAAATAAAATAGTGAATTCCGACATCATCTTAATCAAATTCCGCCTCGTGATAAGTGGCTAGAGAGAGAGAGAGAGAGAGAGAGAGAGAGAGAGAGAGAGAGAGAGACGAGTGAGAGGAGTGAGTGAGTGAGATGGGGAGAGGCCGTGATGAAGACGTGGATGCCTTGAACTGAGCGTCGTGGAAGTTAACGTAGTACCCCCTCGTGCTGGCTAAGGGAATAGAAAACGAGAGCCGGGTGACCCATTTTTAAGGGTGAGTGATGCGTCTTTCCCAACCTTTTGTGCTCGTAAAGAAGGGTTAAGTGGCTGCTTGTGTACGTGACAGAGAGAGAGAGAGAGAGAGAGAGAGAGAGAGAGAGAGAGAGAGAGAGAGATTTTTCCATCCTCAACATCACTTATTCCACAAATTCCAGATCTTTCTTCCCATTCTGATATTCTCTCTCTCTCTCTCTCTCTCTCTCTCTCTCTCTCTCTCTCTCTCTCTCTCTCTCTCTCTCTCTCTCTCTCTCTCTCTCTCTCTCTTTCCCTGTGTCCATAAACTAAATGTAGCGGGCGGACGAACACGAGAGGATCAAATATCAACCATTTACATGCAAGTGTTTGAAAGCTTTTGTATCTTAATGCTTGTTTTTATTTCCTCTGACGCCTCGCTTTATTTTCCCTTGTTTTATTTGGCGATGGTTCAACTGAGAGGAGGAGGAGGAGGAGGAGGAGGAGGAGGAGGAGGAGGAGGAGGAGGAGGAGCAGGAGCAGGAGGAGGAGGAAGATTAGTCATTACGTATGTACCTGCAGTATTTTTACGTATAATTAGATGATTAATCACCTGTCATCGTAATTAGTTCCAGGTACATATTACGTGTCCCAGCGCGGGTAAAAAGGTGCGTTGCGAGGCTCCAGTGTGTGTCAGGTATCAGCATCAGAGACCAGGTGAGGTGAGGTGAGGTGAGGTGAGGTTAGGTTAGGTTAGGTTAGATGAGGGTAGGAAAGGGTAGGTAAGGTATCACTATCAAGGAGATGAACTAATAGGTGTCAGGGTGTAGGTGTGGGTGTTGTGACTCACTAGGTTGTTGTGGGTAATTTGATAAGTAGTATAAGGGAGGAGGTGTGGATATATCAATAGGAGGAGGAGGAGGAGGAGGATGAGGAGGAGGATATGTGCTAGCAGTTAACAAGTGTAAGGGAAGAGGTGTAAGTGTGGTAGCAGTTATTATGAAAGAAATATACGTAATGTGGGAAAAACTTGTATGGTGTGGGAATGTACAGACAGTGAAAGCAACAACACCGATCAACACCAACTAAAATATAAATAAAAAGAAAATGTATACCAACCGATAGATTTAAAGACTGTGTGTGTGTGTGTGTGTGTGTGTGTGTGTGTGTGTGTGTGTGTGTGTGTGTGTGTGTGTGTGTGTGTGTGTGTGTGTGTTCAAGTATATCAGGCATTCATAAAATAGGTGGATATATACAAGTGGATGTGTTGCTTCCCGCTCATGTTTATGCTCCGTGCCGCCACACCACTCACCTCTCACCTCTCTCTCTCTCTCTCTCTCTCCCTCTCCTCTCCCTCTCCTCTCTCCTACTCTCCGTCTTCCTCTCCCTCTGTCCCCTTCCCTTCCTCCTTGCGCTTCTCTTCTCTTGCCTCTCTCTCTCTCTCTCTCTCTCTCTCTCTCTCTCTCTCTCTCTCTCTCTCTCTCTCTCTCTCTCTCTCTCTCTCTCTCTCTCTTCCTTTTCTTCTTTCTTCTTTCCTCTTTGCATCTCCTTTACTTAGATTTTCGTTTTTTTTTGTTTTCTTCTCTTCTACATCTTTCTTTCCTCGATTTTTTTTTTCATCTCTCTTCTCCATTTTTCCTTCTTTCCTCTCTCTTCCTGTGCTTTCCCTTCCTCCTTCTTTCATCACTCTCTTTATTTCCTTTCTTCCTTTACCCATGTTTTTTCTCCTCCTCTTTCCTTCGTGTTCTTTTCCTTCTTCTTTTCTCTTTCTCCCTTATTTTTTTTTCTTTTTTTCTCAATCTGTTCTCTATATTTTGTGTGGTATAGTGAACAGCTAAAGGTAAATAAATGTTAATTGGATAAAATACACACATACACATAGATAATGCATACACACACACACACACACACACACACACACACACACACACACACACACACACACACACACACACACACACACACACACACACACACACACACACACACACACACACACACAAACACACGGAATAATACGAGCAGTTTATAAATTTTTCCTTGCAAGTCCTGTGTTGTTATTTGTATGATTTGATGGACAATGTATAGGCTCGTTGGCATTTATAAAAGTGAGTGTTGTCAATACTTTTAATTAGTGTCCTCCCCTCACCCTCCCCCCCCAAGCTGTGTCCTGGTGCAGTGTGTCGGTGTGTTTTTATTTGGAGTCTTGGTGAAAAAAAATGTGATAGAACTTTAGTCACAGGTGAGTGCTTGGATTAATTGCTGAAGGTTTGGGTTGTGCTTTGTTTGTTGGAGAGAGAGAGAGAGAGAGAGAGAGAGAGAGAGAGAGAGAGAGAGAGAGAGAGAGAGAGAGAGAGAGAGAGAGAGAGAGAGATACTGCTATGAGTTTTATTTCTCATACGATTATTTTTACTACTACTACTACTACTACTACTACTACTACTACTACTACTACTACTACTACTACTACTACTACTACTACTACTACTACTACTACTACTACTACTACTACTACTACTACTACTAAAATTCCACCTAATATGTGACAAAAAAGACTACAATCTCTCTCTCTCTCTCTCTCTCTCTCTCTCTCTCTCTCTCTCTCTCTCTCTCTCTCTCTCTCTCTCTCTCTCTCTCTCTCTCTCTCTCTCTCTCTCTCTCTCTCTCTCTCTCTCTCTCCCATTCATTGCCATCAAAACACAAAGGTTAATACAATCAATACACTGAAAAATCCTATTGCATTATAAGCAGCGAAATGTGAAGAGCAACTCGTAACAAGCAATTAAAAAGCCGTGTGATTAAAGTGACGCTAAATGCTTCACTGTATGGAACCATGTATATAGAACCAACGGGAGGCCTCGATGGATCCGTACCCCTGCCTTTGATGAGAGAGAGAGAGAGGGAGAGAGGGAGAGGGAGAGAGGCAAACTAGACTCGAGAACAGACGCCACACAAATGGAAACCAATTCTAACCATTTACGTGTCTTTTTTTCCTTTTTCCATTTTTTCCCAACCTCATTCGCTGGACCGTCAACTTTGATATATTTTCCACCTCTTATTTTTTTCTCCCCTCTCTTTCTCTCTTTACTTTTTTTTTTCTTTTTACAGCTTCGCCCGTTCGGTTCTTATTGCTTATCGCTATTGCTTTCAAAAATATAGTGGCGTTTTTTATGATGCGTCTAGCTTTCCCTCTATTTTTTTTCTCCTTTTTTTCCCTTTATTTTCCCTCGTGTAGTGGATTTCCTTTTCGTCTTCTCTGGGTAGATTCGGTTCGGTTAAGTTGAACACGATTTTGTTTCATTTGGTTATTTTTCATATTTTTTCGTCTGTTTTCTTTCTTTTAGTTTAGAGAGTTCTTGGGTTGGCTTGTGGTTAGTCTATTTTATATTTATTTTCTTCTCTGCCTTATTTTTTTATTAGTGTACCTAGATCAGAGGTTTCCAGGACTACTTAGATGGCTGGTGTAATATTGAAACCCGCCAACACCAGCTATAGCTAATGTAAACAAACCCTGCGCCACTCCCCTTTCTCTATCATCGGCCATTATTTGCCTTATCTCTCACTATTATATATCTCTCTTGCCACGACATGCAGCTACGTCACTAAGCTATCATATCCAGCGTTGAGACAGCCGCCTTGGCCAGGTTTAAGTTTGGTGAAGGTTTTAGTGAGGTACAAGGGGGGAGTTGACCCCTCCACAGCCTGGCCGCCATCTTGGATATGGCTGCCACAATCTGCTCAGAACTCAGGAATATTTTCTTTAATTCCTGGACAGTTTAATTCGGCTCAATATTAAGATTTGATGCTTTATACAAGTATTTCGTTGTGTTTGAAGTGTTTTCCGTGTGTGTGTGTGTGTGTGTGTGTGTGTGTGTGTGTGGGCGCTGCATGTTGTTGTTGGCGCTCTTTTTGTGTTAGATAAAGTTGTTTTTTGGCGCCAAATTTTCAGAACCGCCATGAAAAAAAATGTTGTTTTAGCCAGTATCAAGTTGTTATTGTTTTGGAAAAATAGCTGATGTGTTTTAAAGTGTTTCGCTTTCCTGGTCAGTGGAATTATTGGAGAGTAGAATTGTTTTGTAACGGTGGTAATGTTATAGTAATAGTTTTGTTGTTGCTCTGTGAATGATTTATTTCTAGCTCTAACACCTTCTAAAGTGTTGGAAAAGACTGTTTATAATTTCTAAAGTGAATTGCATTCCTCTGAAGTGAGAATGGACAAACATTTCGACTTTTTGATGAAGGATCAAGGTTCCAACATTTTGTTTATAGTTCTTTACAAACACTTTCAATATTGCAGGGATTTGGAATCTCTTTATATTTTTGTTGTTAGTTAAAGTATGTGACAAGTCAGAATATGTGAAGCATTTTGGTCTGGCGGCGTTTTTTCCCAGAGGTCATTTTCAAAAATATTTACGGAACGTATATGAGCCCAGGCAGAGCCGGCCCAGGCCAGGGCCGTGACGTCATCAGGCCCCAGCCCCGCCGGGCCAGGCCGTGACGTCACGATGGTGGGAATCTCCAACCTGCCTTCTCTTTCCTTCCCTTCCCTTCCCTTCCCTTCCCTTCCCTTCCTGGGTCTCTCCGTCCATAATGTAGCATGATATATTGTGTTTTACCATATGTCTGTGTGTGTGTGTGTGTGTGTGTGTGTGTGTGTGTGTGTGTGTGTGTGTGTGTGTGTGTGTGTGTGTGTGTGTGTGTGTGTGTGTGTGGTGGTGGTGGTGGTGGTGGTGGTGGTGGTTAAGATGTCATGAAAAAAGAAAGATTGAATTCATACTTACATATCTGCTTTTATTTTAGCGTTTTTGTTTATTTATCTATCTATTTATTTACTTTTACACTTATACTTTTTGATCAGTATTTTATTCACCATCCTTCATTCCTTATCACAGGGGCTTCCAACGGGGGATTCCGAACCTCCAGGATTTCACAAGATTTCCAGGGATACTTAGATGGCTGATGTAATGTTATCCTTTGCCGGACCATTGCATGTTGAGATGGTAGTTGTGTCAGTCACTAGAGAGAGACTAATTAAGCCTTGTTTTCATTAATCTCTATCATTATATAGTGGAACCATGTGTGCTTTGGGGTCCGAGGGTCTCAAGCGCAATCCTGTCCACGGTCCGAGTGTAGGTTGGGCTTTCTCACTCGGGGCAACGGCTTCCTAGCGGGTGGGCTTTGAGATAGGAGGTACCACAAAAAGTATCCCCTTTAGCCCAGAAATTCCCGTGAAAACCCCACATGGTATTGGTATAAAAAAAAAAATAAATATATAAAATGAAAAAAAACTCCAAAAAACATTTACTTTTTCTTCACTATCAATCTAACACTTTCTTTGTAACTCAGGATGTTCTTAACGAGAATGTGGTTGAGATCCTTTGACCTAGATAGTCTCTGAGTTCGATTCCGTATAGTTTAGTTATTTTTCTATATTTTTTTTCAGTTGAAGTTAAGTCAGGTCAAGTTATTTTAGTTTTTTTGTATCATCATTCATCATCATCCATTGCTTCAAATAGTTTGGTTAGGTTAGGTTAGGTTAGGTTAGGTTGGGTTGGGTTGGGTTGGGTTGGGTTAGATTAGGTTAGGTTAGGTTAGGTTAGGTTAGGTTAGGGTTAGGTTAGGTTAGGTTAGGTTAGGTTGGGTTGGGTTGGGTTGGGTTAGGTTAGGTTAGGTTGGGTTAGGTTGGGTTAGGTTAGGTTAGGTTAGGTTGGGTTGGGTTAGGTTAGGTTCAGGTTATAGGTTAGGTTATTATTTTTATAGCTTCTGTTTTAGTTTGGTTTGATTTAGTGAAGGTGTGAATGTTCTGTTTTTCTTTAGTATTGGTCAAGAAAATAGTGTTTTTATGTTTTAGTTTGATTTGATTTAGTGAAGGTGTGAATGTTCTGTTTTCTTTAGAGTCAAGAAAATAGTCACGTAGTTTTTTTAAGAGAGAGAGAGAGAAATATATATCTTCAAGGTTTATTTTTCCTGGTGAGGGCATAAGTCACGTAGTTTTTTTTTAACATTTAATAGTTTACCCTCCAAAACTCCATGCCCCCTCCTCCCATTCCTCCCCCTCTGTGTGTGTGTGTGTGTGTGTCATCATGAGGGTGAACGACCATTTAAATAGGACTGCAAATATTTCTCATTTCTTAATTTTACCTTTTAAAGAGATGCCATTAACATATACACACACTTCCCGCCTCTTCCTCTTCCTCCTCTTCTTCCTCTTCCTCATCCTTTTCCTCTTCCTCTTCCTCTTTCTCTTCCTCTTGATCTCTAGCATCTTTTCCTTTCTTCCTCTATCCTTCCTTCGTTATTTTCACTTTTCACCTCTCTCTCTCTCTCTCTCTCTCTCTCTCTCTCTCTCTCTCTCTCTCTCTCTCTCTCTCTCTCTCTCTCTCTCTCTCTCTCTCTCTCTCTCTCTCTCTCTCTCTCTCTCTCTCTCTCTCTCTCTCTCTCTCTCTCTCTCTCTCTCTCTCTCTCTCTCTCTCTCTCTCTCTCTCACCTTTTAGTAAAAATGTGAGGTCTTCCACATCAGAAGTCTTCCTTGTGACTTGTTTCCGGTCTGTTCCTCTTTCCAATCGTGTCCATCTTTACTCTCACCTTGGAAATAATGTGTCCGTGTGTGTGTGTGTGTGTGTGTGTGTGTGTGTGTGTGTGTGTGTGTGTGTGTGTGTGTGTGTGTGTGATTTCTGTTTTTTTGTGTATATTATCTGTCTGTCTGTCTGTCTGTCTCTGTCTCTCTGTTTCTCTGTCTCTCTGTTTCTCTGTCTCTGTCTCTCTTTCTGCCTCTCTCGTTCTGTCTGTCTGTCTGTCTGTCTGTCTGTCTGTCTGTCTGTCTGTCTGTCTGTCTGTCTTTCTGCCTTCCTCTCTCTCTCTCTCTCTCTCTCTCTCTCTCTCTCTCTCTCTCTCTCTCTCTCTCTCTCTCTCTCTCTCTCTCTCTCTCTCTAGGGTAGAAATATAATTATAAGGGGAGGTATTTTTGGTGTTGGGTGCAGCTGTCTCAGTCTCCCCTGCACTCCTAATGGATCACAGAAAACGGAAACAAGGGGGAAGGGTGTTGCAGAAAACGGTTTTAGGGTGACAACGTTTTTATAGGGTACATTTTTATTCTTTTTTCCTTTATTTAGCTTTTTTTTTTTTTTGCTCTTTCTCTTGCATTTTTGAAGGTTA
>NC_059288.1:6081816-6086816 GCF_017591435.1 Portunus trituberculatus
TGTCCGTCTGTGTCAATGAATTGTTAAAGGCTACTGATATAATTCAATTTGTAAGCGATTCGTTATTGTGAATTGATGCTTTTTTTTTAATGGCGCAGGAGTAATGGTGTATTGGAGGAAGTTAGCGTGATATTACCATCATCACCATTATTATTCTTTACACGGGTTCTGATGGTGCTAGTGGGAATGTGGTGTGGTGTGTGTGTGTGTGTGTGTGTGTGTGTGTGTGTGTGTGTGTGTGTGTGTGTGTGTGTGTGTGTGTGTGTGTGTAGAATTTTGCTTCCTGTTTTTTCTTTCCTGTCTTATCACACTCGTCTGATTACTGTTGCTACTGCTACTACTACTACTACTACTACTACTACTACTACTACTACTACTACTACTACTACTACTACTACTACTACTACTACTACTACTACTACTACTACTACTACTACTACTACTACTACTACTACCACTATTATTACCACCACTACTCCTACCACCTCCACCACTACTCTTGTTCTTCCTTTGTGTTCCCTGGTGCTCCCTCCTCCACTCATGAAGCAAACACGGGCAAACACGGAGAGGGAGGAGGTCTGGAAGCAAACAATGGAGGCTTGCAAAGTAAATTTCTCCTCAAGGAAGCGGCTGGAATTTTTTGTTTCCGTGAGACTGGAATATTGTCGTGTGTGTGTGTGTGTGTGTGTGTGTGTGTGTGTGTGTGTGTGTGTGTTGTGTGTGTGTGTGTGTGTGTTGGCATATTCTTTTGACTTGCTGTATTTGCTTTCTCTGGTTTGGTTTAGGCAGTGTGGCATTATTTCTGGCACTGTGGCACTATATTTGGTTCTGTCTGGCACTCCCTGCTGACACTTAACCTTGGGCGAGAAGGGGAGAGTCTGACAGCCGCTCACTCCTACCTGCTCCCTGCTCCTGCTCCCTGCTCACTGCTCACTGCTCTGTGCCTGACAACGGTAGAGAAGGACACGCGTTAATTAAAGAGATGTAAAGTATGCGATGACTGTACTGGTGGTGGTGGTGGTGGTGTTAATAGTGGTAGTATATTAACCGTATGAATGGTATCGATATATGTGAGTCGGTGGATATTATTAGTTTCTTTTATCATTTGTAGTGGTTAGTAGTTAGTAGTAGTAGTAGTAGTAGTAGTAGTAGTCGTAGTGAGGTAATATAATTTGGCTGTATTGAGTGAGGTCAGGTAATGGGTGAAGTAATGAAGAGCGAGGACGACCACAGTCACTGGCCTTGTTGGGGCGGATGAAGTGTGTTATGAAGGACAGGTCGTGCCATTCAGAAGGCAGCTCCGGCACGGTCTGGGTGGAGGTCGTTTTTACTACTACTACTACTACTACTACTACTACTACTACTACTACTACTACTACTACTACTACTACCGCTACTACTACTACCGCTACTACTACTACTACTACTACTACTACTACTACTACTGCTACTACTACTACTACTGCTACTACTACTACTACTACTACTACTACTACTACTACTACTACTACTACTACTACTACTATCGTCTTGTAGCAGCAGTAGCAGGAGCAGTAACAGTCAAGCAGACAAATGTAAACACGTACTTTACATAAGTTATTAAGACCAGTATGAGTCTCTCTCTCTCTCTCTCTCTCTCTCTCTCTCTCTCTCTCTCTCTCTCTCTCTCTCTCTCTCTCTCTCTCTCTCTCTCTCTCTCTCTCTCTCTCTCTCTCTCTCTCTCTCTCTCTCTCTCTCTCTCTCTCTCTCTCTCTCTCTCTCTCTCTCTCTCTCTCTCTCTCTCTCTCTCTCTCTCTCTCTCTCTCTCTCTCTCTCTCTCTCTCTCTCTCTCTCTCTCTCTCTCTCTCTCTCTCTCTCTCTCTCTCTCTCTCTCTCTCTCTCTCTCTCTCTCTCTCTCTCTCTCTCTCTCTCTCTCTCTCTCTCTCTCTCTCTCTCTCTCTCTCTCTCTCAGCGTGACAAACACAGCATTGGTAGGTCTGGGCGAGGCTTTGGCAGCTGCTGTGTAAATGAAAACTCGTGTTAACATAGTTTTGCAAGCCTCGAGTGATGTCACGTTTGTCAGGCCACGTGCAAACAGATGGTAGATGAATTAAAACTTACACTAACATTATTCCTCGCTAGCTATGTAATGGGATGTCAGAATAGATAGGGATAGCAGATGTGCATATTAAAACTAGCGTCAGTGTAGTATGTAGTGTTGCAGTGGTAATGTATTGCGTGTGTGTGTGTGTAGATAACAGGTTCGTGTGTTATAACGTGCATTAGATATCAACTTTTCTAATGGGTATGCAGTGGGATACATCTCTATGGTAAGCTAATGTCGTGTTTTTTTTTTTTTTCCTGTTTTAAAATCATGTCAAGGGAAAAAATATGTGGAAATTGCATAGAATCACTGGCTAAACTGATACTGACACTTGAATTTGTTGCTTACTGGTTTCATTTATCGAGGTAAGTGTGTGGAAATTGTAGAGAGTCACGAGATATTTGTAACACGAATTTGTAACACAGTGTTCATTTATCCTCCTCTCTTCCCCACGACCTCTCCATGAGCAGCTGTTGTCATGCCAATATTGCCTCTTGCCTACATAAAATCACCAATACATGACACCAAACACAGCACACGTACCACTTTTTTGTGTAAGAGGGGAAAACTGGTGATTAGGTGGAGAGCTGGAAGGATTAGTTGTATAAGTGGAAGAATAAGTGGATATCTGAGAAGTTGAGTGGATGGATGGAGAGTTTGTGTTGAAAGTGTGTGAGTCAAATAGAAAGTTACGTGCAGTTTGAGATAGATGGATGGTTAGGTGGGGAAGGATGAGTGGATATCTGATTAGGAGAGTGGATGAATGGATAGATGGATGTTAAGTGTGTGTGAGTGAGAAAGAAATGGATGTGCAGCTTAAGATGGATGGATGTTGAGGTGGATAAATGGAATGTGTGGATAGTTGTACATGTTTGTGTGTGTGTGTGTGTGTGTGTGTGAGTAAAATAGAAAGTAACATACAGCATAAGATGGATGATTAGCTGGATAAGTGGAAGAATGCGTGGATATCTAATTAGGGGAGTGGATACGTGGATAAATGTACGTTTTAAGAGTATGTGTGAGAGTGAAATAGAGAAAAAAACTAAGGGAGTGTTGCATGAGTCATCACATACAAGGATTAAGTTACAAAGGTCAGGTGTTTGAAGGTCAGGTGTTGGAAGTTGTGTAAAACTGATGGTGTGTTAGAGATGGGTTCTGTAATGTTACCTGTGATGTAGTTAATATTACCATAGAGGAAAAAAAACAAGAAAAATAGAATACCAAATAAGGCGAAACACTGATAAAATAAAAGAAAATGTAGATAAAAAAAAAAAACATCTATCTATTCAACACAACATAGTACGCTGTTTCCTGTGATGTTTCCTCTGATGTTACCTCTGATGTTTTGTTATTCTCCTCACCTGAATCCATTTACAAAGGAATTCTTTCATTGGTGCATATCTCTCTCTTTCTTTAGTGCATTTTTTCCCTCGTGTGGTTGGTGCTAAGTTGAGAATCACGTGTGTTTTATTTGAAGTGGTTGGGAGAAATGACAGTGGTTTAGTTGATGTGTGTGCTGGTTTGTTGTTTTATTCACCTTCACTTATTTGGGGAGAAAATGTTTGAGTTTTTTTGGGTGTAGTAAAAATGTTTGAGTTTTTGGGGGTGTAATATCTTCGTGAATTGGTCAGGAATCTCGTTTCCTTGATGGTAGTGGAGGGAATGGCAGTGGTTTTGCTAAGCTGTGTGTGCTGTGTCATCAATTTTTATATGCAGGAAGGCCAGCCAAGGGTAACACAATATTAAATAAAAGGAAAAAAAAACCCACTTAGAAAAAGGTCTACTTAAAAAGAAGGCTCACTTAATAAAAAGAGTCCACTATTAGAAAAAATAGCCCACTTAAAACAGGCCCACTAATATAATAAGAAAGGCCCACTTAACAAAAGGCCCACTTTAAAAAACCCACTTAAAAAGGCTCACTTAATAAAAAGGGCCACTATTAAAAAAAGGCCACTTAAAAAAGGCCCACTTAAAAAGGCCCACTTAAAAAGGCTCACTTAAAAAAAGGCTAATTTAATAAAGGCTCACTTAAAAAAGGCCCACTTAAAAAAGGCCCACTTAAAAAGGCCCACTTAAAAAGGCTCACTCAATAAAAAATGCCCACTTAATAAAAAAGCTCACTTAAAAAAGTCTCGCTTAAAAAGGCCCACTTAATATAATAAAAAAGGCCCACTTAAAAGAAGGCTCACTTTAAAAAGACAACAACTTAATATAAAAACCCCCACTTAAAAAAGACCCACTTAGAAAGGCTCACTTGATAAAAAGAACCCACTATTATATAAAAAGCCCACTTAAAAGGCGCAAAAAAAAAAAGAAACCCATGTAATTCACGCCCAACCTTTCATGAAGGAAGTCTGAATTTTTGATGTGACAGATGCAAAATAATGAATGATCTACACTTTTTTTCAGCAGGTGAGAAAATGTCAGTGATTTTGCAAAGGTGTGTGTGTTTTCTAATTTATTCACTCCCAGCCTTTGATGTGACAGTTGTAAAATGATGAAGAATCTATTTTTTCTTCAACAGGTAAGAAAGTGTCTGTGATTTAGCAAAGTCGTGTGTGTTTTCGTTACTTTATTCACTTGAAAGGATTCTTGAAAGTCCTCGAATATTTGGCGTGTTTTTTCTCCCCATGTCCCTTTTGTGAAATTGTGGAGAATCGTGTTTTTTCATGTTATTTTTATCCACTGTAAGAAAACGACAGTAATTTTCTTAAGTCTTGTGTTTCTCGTTCGTTCTTTATGTTCCTTTGAGACGGTAAAGAGATGTTAAGTGTGAAGGTCATGACACACACACACACACACACACACACACACACACACACACACACACACACACACACACACACACACACACACACAAGTTCATATTTCAAAGAGAAGCTGCTGTTTTCTCTTTTTTTCTTTCTTTTTATTTTAG
>NC_059288.1:6094316-6104316 GCF_017591435.1 Portunus trituberculatus
ACCTCAAAACATTCCCAAACCCCCTAAACATTCCCAAACACCCTCAAAACACCCAAACACACCCAAACACCCGAAAACACTCCCCAAACACCCAGAAACATTATCAAACACCCCAACTACCTCCAAAACACACCGAAAACACCCCAAACACACCCCAAAACATATCCAAAACACACCAAAACACCCTAAAACACTCATAAATACCCCAAACACTCCAAACACACAGCAAAACATATCCAAAACTCCCAAAACACCCTAAAAAACACCGATAAACACCCATAAACACCTCAAAACATCCACAAACATCCCCAAAACACTCCAAAACATCCCAAAACACCCTAAAATACACCCATAAACACTCCAAAATACCCATAAACACTCCAAAACACCTCCAAACACCCCGAAACACCACCAAACACCCCCCACTACACCTCCAACACGCCCAAGCCCTCCCCACTCAACCCCTTTCTACTGCACCTTCCCCGCACTGTCCCTCCCTGTCTCCCCTGCAATGACCAGCGTGGGTTTAGACTGAGATAGACTGTCATGGCCTCCGCGCTGCTCTCCGCTGTCTATTTCCTGTAACTGCGCTATTGTATTCGTCACAAGCCCAGCACAGCGTCAGGACAAGGTCAGCATAAGGGCAGGCCAAGGTCAGTAAAGGTCGGGATAAGGTCAGCGCAAGGTCAAGGCTATTAAAAAGTCAGTAAAAGTTGAAAAAGGGTAGCATAAGGTCAATAAAGGTCGGGAAACGTCAGTAAAATTCAGTAAAGGTCAGCATAAGGTCAGTTAAGGTCAGTTAAGGTCAGCATAAAGTCAGCTCACAAGGTCAGGTCATAAGAAGGTCATGGGAAGGTCATGGGTAGGTTTGTGTTTGTGTGGTTGTGTATTTTTGTCTTGTGTGTGTTTGTTGGGGTTAGTTTTTTTTGTGAGGGGGAAAGAACAGGAGGAGGAGGAGGAGGAGGAGGAGGAGGAGGAGGAAGAGGATGAGGTGGAGGATGAGGTGGAGGAAGTGGAGGAGGAAATGGAGGATGAGGTGGAAGAGGAGATCGAAGAGGAGGTGAAGAAGTATGTGGAGTAAGTGGAGATGGAGGATGAGGTGGAGGAGAAGATGAAGGCGGAGGTGGAGGAGAATGGATGAGGAGGAGGAGGAAGAGGAGGAGGAGGAGGAGGAGGAGGAGGAGGAGGAGGAGGAAGTGGAGGTGGAGGTGGAGGAGGAGGTGGAGGTGGAGGAGAAGGAAAAGGAGGAGAAGGAAGAGAAAGTGTAGGACGAGGACGACGACGACGAGGAGGAGAAAGAGGAGAAGGAGGAGGAGGAGGAGGAGGAGGAGAAGGAGGAGAAGGAGAAGGAGGAAGCAGTTAAAGCATGATGGTTTATGGAGGATTTAGAGAGAGAGAGAGAGAGAGAGAGAGAGAGAGAGAGAGAGAGAGAGAGAGAGAGAGTATCTGAGTTATGGGTCGATGTGTCACCTTTCGGTCTCCAAGTAATGGTTTTTAATACGTTCAACACTTTACCTCCCTCCAACGGTAATATTTTTACCTTCACCTCCTGTTTTTCCTTGTTTTTCCGTGTTTTCCTCTTGTTTTTCCTTGTTTTTCCGTGTTTATCTCTTGTTTTTCCTTGTTTTTCCGTGTTTACCTCTTGTTTTTCCTTGTTTTTCCGTGTTTTCCTCTTGTTTTTCCTTGTTTTTCCGTGTTTTCCTCTTGTTTTTCCTTGTTTTTCCGTGTTTTCCTCTGGTTTTTCCTTGTTTTTCCGTGTTTTCCTCTGGTTTTTCCGTTTTTCCGTGTTTACCTCTTGTTTTTCCTTGTTTTTCCGAGTTTACTTCGTTTTTCCTTGTTTTTCCGTGTTTTTCCGTGTTTTCCTCTTTTCCTTGTTTTTCCTTGTTTTCCGCTTGTTTTTCTTGTTTTTTTCTTGTTTTTATTTTATTTCCTTGTTTTTCGCTTGTTTTTTCTAGTTTTTCCTTGTTTTCTCCTTGTTTTCCTTGTTTTTTCCTTGTTTTCCGCTTGTTTTTCTTGTTTTTTTCTTGTTTTCCGCTTGTTTTTCTTTTTCTTTGTTTTCCGCTTGTTTTTTCTAGTTTTTCCTTGTTTTCTCCTTGTTTTCCTTGTTTTTTCCTTGTTTTTCGCTTGTTTTTTCTAGTTTTTTTCTTGTTTTCTCCTTGTTTTCCTTGTTTTTCTTTGTTTTCCGCTTGTTTTCCTTGTTTTTTCCTTGTTTTCTTCTTGTTTATATTTCATTTCCTTATTTTCTCCTATTTTTTTTCTTGTATTCCGCTTGTTTTTCTTGTTTTTTGTCTTGTTTTCCCGCTTGGTTTTCTTGTTTTTTCTTGTTTTCCTTTTTTTCCCTTGTTTTTTCCTTGTTTTTTCCTTGTTTTTTTTATTTTATTCCCTTGTCTTCTTTTTTCTTTTGTTTTTTTCCTTGTTTTCCTTTCCGCAAGTTTTCCTTGTTTTTCCTTATTTTCCGCTTGTTTTTCTTGTTTTTAGCTTGTTTTCCGCTTGTTTTTTCTAGTTTTTTTGTTTTTCCTTGTTTTCTTTCGTTTTTCCTGTTTTCTTGTTTTTTTTCCATATTTTCCTTGTTTTCTCGTTTGTTTTTCCCTTGTTTTTCTTGTTTTTCTTGTTTTGCTGTTTTTCTTTTTTTCCTTATTTTTCTTTGTTTTCTTCTTGTTTTTCCTTGCTTTTCCCTTGCTTCCCTTTTTTTCCTTGTTTTCTTGTTTGTTTTTCCTGTTTTTCTTGTTTTTCTTGTTTTGCATTGTTTTTTTCTTTTTTTCCTTATTTTCCTTTGTTTTCTTGTTTTTCCTTGCTTTTCCCTTGTTTCCCTTTTTTTCCTTGTTTTCTCTTGTTTTTTCTTGTCTTCCCTTGTTTCCCTTGGTTTTTCCTTGATTTTCCTTGTTTTTCTTTGTTTTCCCCATGGTTCCCTTTGTTTTCCTTGTTTTTTTTTCATTTTTTGTCCTTTTTTCACCATTCTTTTCCCTTTATTTTTCCTGTTTTTCTTTGTTTTCTCCTTTTTTGTCCTGTTTTCTTTTGTTTTAAACTTATTTTTCCTTGTTTTTTCTGTTTCTCCTTATTTTTTCTTTGTTTTTCTTGTTTTCCTTTGCCTTTTCCTTGCTTTTCCCTCGTCATTGTCTTTCTATGTCCCTGAAACCCTAAATCTACCCCTCTTCTTTCCTTCCTAACCTGAAAATTGCTTTAAAATCCCTTAAAATCCTATTAATTTTCCTTTTTTCCCATCCTTCATTCCTTTCTTTCCTTCTCCCTCCATTTTTCGTCTCCTGAGGGAAGTGAAGTGTGGATTTACTCTTTGTCACGCTGTATCTCCTCTTCCTCCTCTTCTTCTTCCTGCTGTTTTCTCTTTTCTTCTTCCTCCTTCTCTTCATCCTCCTTCTTCCTCCTCCTTTTCCTGTTTTTTTTTCTTTCTTCTTATTTTCGTCTCGACTTAACACTTTCCAACTTCTCTAAATCTTGTTAAGTGTTATGGTCACCTTTCCTTTTCTTTTAATTAATTTCTCTCTCTCTCTCTCTCTCTCTCTCTCTCTCTCTCTCTCTCTCTCTCTCTCTCTCTCTCTCTCTCACCCACTTTTCTCTCTCTAATTTTTCGCTTTCATTGAAATCTTGACTTTTTTTCTTATCTCTCTCCTTCAGGTTATCTATTTCCTCTTCCTGATTCTCCCTTCGATATCTTCCATTCACATCTATTGGTTTAATCTTCTTTTTATCAATTTACGCCCTCTTCTTTTACCTCCTCTCCTTTCTGGAATTTATCTCCGTGTTTAGTGCCTCTCCTTCTCCTTCTCCATTATCATTCTTCCCTCTCATCACTGCAGTCTCTCATTATCTCTGTCTCCTCTTCATTCACATTCTTCTCCCACCTATCTTCGTCTTCCTTGATATTACAAATCGTACTTCACTTCTCCTCCTCCTCGTCCTCCTCCTCCTCCTCCTTCAATATTCCTTCCTTCCTTCCTCTGTCAATCTCTCCTTCCTCCTCCTTCCCTACTTCCTTTTCCTCCTTCCTGTAATATTTCTTCCTCTCTTCCTTCCTCCTCCTTGGTAATCTCCCAGTGGCATTTCAATTTATATTTAGTGTGCCTAGTTGCGTCTACAAAGAAAACGGGGCGATAAAAGCAAGGTAACGTAGCGTGGTGTATTACGTCACGTTTTCTTGACACTCTCAGGGGGAACTGAAGGAAAGTAGCCCATTTTCCTGCAAGTTACTAGTTAATGATGGAAACGTAGGAGGAGGAGGAGGAGTAGGAGGTGGAGGAAGAAGAAAATTACGTGGGAGGAAGGAAAGAGGAAGAGGAGGATGGAGTGAAAGAATGAGTGTAGCAGGAAGAGATGAAGGAGGAGAGGAAAGAGAAGAAGAGGAGGAGAGGAAAGAGGAGAGCCTTTTGAAGAAGACTGGTATTGGGAATCACCGAAGCCTACCTTGCGAAGTCATCTAATTGGGAGAGAGAGAGAGAGAGAGAGAGAGAGAGAGAGAGAGAGAGAGAGAGGGAGAGCGGTAAGATAAGACAATACATCAGAGTGAAAAATTGCAACACGAAACATTTGAATCACTCAGCTAATTACTTGAAAGTGATGCTCAGGTAACCAATTTGTGTTGCTTCAGGTACAGAAAAGTAATGCGATACACGTATTGAGAGAGAGAGAGAGAGAGAGAGAGAGAGAGAGAGAGAGAGAGAGAGAGAGAAACGGTAACATATTCAATCTAAACAAAAGGAAACTAAGATAGAGTGTCAATACATCCACAAAAATACTAATAAAAAGAAGACAAATACAGATTTTAATACACATAGAACTATTAATAAAGAAACTGTAAAAAAAAAAGGAAAATTATTATGCACAAAATTGCTGGTGAAAAATAGAAAAAAAAGACGAGTTTCATATTTACACAAAAAAATGAAAAAAAAAAAAAAACAAGATAGACTGCAGGAAATTACAGGAAAAGATGTGAAAGGATTAAAAAAGACGTGGGAGGAGGAACAGGAAAGAGAGTGGATGAAGAATTACTAATAAAAGAAAATTGGGAAAAATGAGGTAAGAAATCACAGGAAGAGACCATAAAACGATTAAAAGAGGGGAATAAGAGAGAGAAAATAAAGATGGAGGGAAAGAATAAGGGATTAGAAGAGATTTATTTTGCTACCTGAGAGAATTCTAAAACACAGGTACCAGGAAGAGGAGGAGGAAAGAAGAGGAAGAGGAGGAGGAAAGAGGAGAAGGGGAAAACAGAGCTATGTTGCATTTGATTTAGTGTCCCCTCGTGGAGTGTTCATCTCGTTTTCTGTTCATATACTATTTATGGCCATCACGTAGATATAACTTATGGCAGGGTGCTTTGGAATTGAAGGCCGGTGTGTGTGTGTGTGTGTGTGTGTGTGTGTGTGTGTGTGTGTGTGTGTGTGTGTGTGTGTGTGTGTGTGTGTAAGTGCAACACGTGTAACTATGGAACTGAAAAATGAATTAGTCTATATTTTGATTTATTTCCATCAATTTGACTGTGAATAAAAAATTTAAGTTAAGTGTGAAGTGACTTAATTGGGTTACTTAAGTGAGTAGTGTGTGTGTGTGTGTGTGTGTGTGTGTCTGTGTCTGTCTATCTGTCTGTCTGTCTGTGTCTATGTCTGTGTGTGTTTATGTAAAAGATGAAAACTGCCCAAGAGCAACATAAAACTTAATAAAAAGGCCCACTAAGATGCCAGTTCCCTTACAGGCCAGAGGGTGCAGAGTTACCTCCAGGAAAAAATAAAGAAAGGATTAATTTTTGGAAACCTCCCTCTTTAGATTATGTGTTAGTAAGTACTGACTGGGAGACGAGTGGCTGAAAAATGAGTAGCGTTGAGTAAGAAGTGAATAAGTTGAGTTAAATTACTGAAATGTTGAAGTGAGAGATGAGTGAATTTAAGTAACAGTTGAGTAAATGATGAGTAAGTTGATTTAAATGACTGAAATGTTAAGAGATGAGTGAAAAATGAGTAAATATAAGTAACAGTTGACTAAATGATGAGTAAGTTGATATAAATGACTAAAATGTTGAGAGATGAGTGAAAAATCAGTAAATATAAGTACCAGTTGAGTGAGTGAGTGAGAGATGCGATATATAATTGAGATGAATAAAGAATGAGTGAATAGTGAATGAGAGACTAGTAAATGCCTTAATACACAACACTAGTCTTGAATAGAAAAGAAAGAGAAAAAAATGAGGAGTAAAAGCGAATATTAAACAAGAAAGGAGAGAGAGAGAACGAGAAAAATGAGTAAATAGAAAGAAAATAAGCAAATAATGAATAAGTGAGAATAACAAGAGGAATATTGAATGAAAGAGGAAGAGAGAGAGAGAGAGAGAGAGAGAGAGAGAGAGAGAGAGAGAGAGAGAGAGAGAGAGAGAGAGAGAGTGGTGTGATGCAAGGACAGGAAAGACCAAAAGGCAGTGTTACGAGAAATGAGTGTTATTGAGTGAGTGAGTGAGTGAGTGAGTGAGTGAGTGAGTGAGTGAGTGAGTGAGTGAGTGAGTGAGAGTGGTGGTCTCTGGGTGAAGCAAAGACTAATTAGCCACAAAGGTGAGTCATTAGTACCTGGTTAATGTAGGTAATTTCTCTCTCTCTCTCTCTCTCTCTCTCTCTCTCTCTCTCTCTCTCTCTCTCTCTCTCTCTCTCTCTCTCTCTCTCTCTCTCTCTCTCTCTCTCTCTCTCTCTCTCTCTCTCTCTCTCTCTCTCTCCATTATATTTTACTCGTATATTTGCTGTTTTTCCTTCCTTCTTTCCTTCCTTTCTTCTTCTCTTCTCCTCTTCCCTCTTTCTCTTTTTCTCTTGATTTTCTTTTTCTTTTCCCTTTCTTCCCCTCCACATACGTTTCTCAGGTAAGGAGGAGGAAGAGGAGGAGGAGAAAGAGGAAGAGGAAGAGGAGGACGAGGAAGAGGATGAGAACGAGGAAGAGGAAGAGGAAGAAGAAGAGGAGGAGAAGGAGGAGGAAGAGGAAGAGGAGAAAGAGGAAGAGGAAGAGGAGGACGAGGAGGAGAACGAGGAAGAGGAAGAGGAAGAAGAAGAGGAGGAGAAGGAGGAGGAGGAGGAGGAGGAGGAGGAGGAGGAGGAGGACGATGACGAGGAGGAGGAGACAATAATATTACTGGAACAAATGCAATTTAGAGAGAGAGAGAGAGAGAGAGAGAGAGAGAGAGAGAGAGAGAGAGACATAAATTATAATGAACTAATGATATTTCGGATGAAGATTTCCGGGACACGAAGGCAATAATAATAACTCTCTCTCTCTCTCTCTCTCTCTCTCTCTCTCTCTCTCTCTCTCTCTCTCTCTCTCTCTCTCTCTCTCTCTCTCTGCCTTTGCCTTGAGGCTAGAAAGGGGTGAAGGGGAGGGGGATGGAGAGGAGAAGAGGGAGAGGGAGAGGAGGGGAGGAAGAGGGGAGGAGAGGGAAGGGAGAGGGGAGGGGTTAGGAGGGGAAGGGGCAGTTTCCTAATTGCCAATTATCACTGGAGTCGCGGAGAAATGGAAGGATTTCCCAGGAAGAGTGAAAGGAGGAGGAGGAGGAGGAGGAGGAGGAGGAGGAGGAGGAGGAGGAGGAGGAGGAGGAGGAGGAGGAGGAGGAGGAGGAGGAACGTTGTGAGGAGTGAAAGGGTTGGAAGCGGAGGAAAGATAAAGAGACAGAGACTGGAGGAAAGATGAGAGAGAGAGAGAGAGAGAGAGAGAGAGAGAGAGAGAGAGAGAGAGAGAGAGACAGACAGACAGACAGACAGACAGACAGACAGAAAGACAGACAGAGAAAGAGACAGAGAGAGAGACAAAAACAGAATCATACACACAAACACACAAACAGACAGACACACAGACAGACAGACAGACAGACAGACAGACACAGACAGACAAACAAAATAGAAAAACAAAGAAAATAAGATGAAAATTAGACGAACGAAGGTAAAAATATAAACAAGGAAAAAAGAAAAACAGGAACACGAAAGAAAAGAAAGGAAAAGTATAGGTGAGAATATGAGAAAAGATGAGAAGATGGAGAATAGAGGAAGAGAAGAAGAAGAAGAAGAAGAGGGGAAGAAGGGTAGAAGGGAAAAGTGAGGGGAAACACAGGTAGGCGGCCAGAAGAGGGGAGAAAGCCAGGTGTGCAGAAGGGAAAAAGGTGAGGAGGTTGATGGGAACAGGTAAGAAGAAGGAGGAGGAGGAGGAGGAGGAGGAGGAGGAGGAGGAGGAGGAGGGAGGAGGAGGAGGAGGAAGAAGAGGAGAACCAGTTAGAGTAGGATGGTTTTGTGGAGGATTTAGTTCACAGAGAGAGAGAGAGAGAGAGAGAGAGAGAGAGAGAGAGAGAGAGAGAGAGGGAGACAGAGATAGAGAGAGAAGGGATATAGAGAAATGGACGAATAAATTGACTGGGAATGGATGAGAGGAGGAGGAGGGACGTGGGAAGGCCAGCACAATGGATAGGGAGAAGAGAAGGGAAGGGAAATGAGATGGAAGAAAACGAGATTCAGTTCACCACAGGGAAAACTTTAAAAAAACGATGAAAAAGCAAGAAAAATAGAAAAAAAAGAGAAAATGTTAAATAAAAGGCATGGAAAAGGAAGAAAACGGGAAAAAATGAGAGAAAATAATAAATAAAAGAAATATAGATAAGAGAGAGAGGATGATGAAAGAAGGAGAAGGATAAGTGTAGTTAAGAATTAGAAAATGTGAAGAGGAAGAGAAGGAAGAGGAAGGAAGGGAAAAGAAAAGGAGAGAAAACTAACAGAGGAATAGAAAATGGTAAGAGAGAGAGAGAAAGAGAAGAAGGAGGAGGAAGGAAAAGGAAAAACAATAGGACAAAAGAGAATAAGAAATGAAGGTGAGAGAGAAAGGAAGAAGAACAAAGGAGATAGAAAAAGAATATAAAATGAAGGTGTGAGAGAGAAAGGAAAAACAACGAAAAGGAAAGAAAGGAAAAAAGATGAAAATATTGAATAACGTAAGATGGAAAAAGCGGGAAAAGATGAGGAAAAGAGTAGCTGAAGACGATACTGATGAAAAGAAAACGTAATAAGAAACAAGGAGGAAATTGAGGAAGGAAAACAAGACGAAGGAAAAGAAAAAGGTGAGGAAAGAAGATAAAGATAGAAATAGGAAATGTTGCAGGTAAAATTATCTCACCTGCCTTAAACGATGATTCTTTCCTCCCTTCTTCTCTTTTTCCCTTCCTTTCTTCCTCTTCTTCCTTTTCTCTTCTTCCTCTTCTATTCCTGTTTTTCCTCCTTTCATCCCATCATACCTTCCTCTTTTCCTCCTTTCCTTCATTCCTCTTCTTCCCTTCTTTCCTTCTTCCCTTCTTCTTTTCCTACTTTCCTTTCCTTCCTCTCCTCCTCTCTTCCTCCTTTTCTTCTTTCTCCTTTTCTTCCTTCCTTATTTCTTCTTTTCTTCCCTTCCTCTTTGGTGTTAATTACTCTTCCTCCTTTCCTTCCTTACCATCTTCCATTTCTCTTTTCTTTTCCTTCTCCCTTCCTTCTTCCTCCTCCCTCCGTATTTTCCTTCCTTCCTCTCTTCATAGTTCTAATTACTCATCCTTCTATCCTCCCTTCCCATCTTCCTCCTTTTGTCCTTTCTCATCTCCCTCCTTCCTTCCTTTCTTCCTTCCTGTCTTCATTACGTTCTTCCTTCCTTCCTTCCTTCCTTCTCACCTGGTGTTAATTACGTCTGGTTGGCAAAAAAGAATAAAAAATCACCACCGGAACGTTTTGGAGCCTGATTGCACCTGTCACCTTTTTGTTTCGTGTTTTTATTTATGCTTCGTTACGTTTTGCAATGATCCCAGTGTTGTGTTGATTTGCTAGTCTGTCTTTGTGTGTCATTTAATTGGTGGAGTGAAAGTTTGCCTGATTGGGTGTTATCTTTTCAACATTTTTTTTTTTCTTTTTTTTCTATTTTTTTTTTTTTTTTGTGTACGTGTTACTTGATTTGTGATTTGTGATGTGACAGTTGCTTGTTTGGGTGATAAGTCTGCAATCTTTTCTTTTTC
>NC_059288.1:6114316-6126816 GCF_017591435.1 Portunus trituberculatus
AGACTGAATAAAACTAAAGAAAGAAGATAGGAAAAGATTACCTAAAGAATAATAGGAAAATAAATAGGATAAAAGAAAAGAAAGACAAAAACAGAATACATAGAAAAATAATAGACAAAAAATAGGTTAAATTAGAAAAAAAAATAATTAACTGGTAAATTGAGGAAAGAAAGAAATTAGTTTTTTTTTGCATTTGATGAGTTAGAAATAGGGAATAGAGTTAGAATTAGAGACAGATTGAATAGAATGCCAAGGGGGTGGTGGTAGGGAGACTTGAAATTGCCTAGAATGGAGGGGAGGCAAAATATGAAGGGAAGGAGAGGGGAAACATGTAAGGATAGAGAAACTTGCTTGTGGGGAAAGGGGAAAGCACTGTAGCACATAGAGGAGGAGGGGAAGAGTGAAGGAGGATGAGGGGAAGAAGGGGAAGTGTATGAAACAGCAATTACTGTAAGCGTGAAGGAGAGAAGTGAGGGGAAAGGAACGAGACAGAGAGAGAGAGAGAGAGAGAGAGAGAGAGGGAGGTGAGAGGGGAGAGAGGGGAGGAAAGTAGAAGGGTGTAGGATGATTACCTTCCAGTTCCCCTCATTCATTTCACTTACGCTGGAGATGGGGAGAGGAAGGGAGGTAGAGGGGAAAGGAGGGGAAAAGAGGGGAGAGGGGAGGGAAGGTGAGGGGAGAGAAAGGGTTTTGAAAGCTATATCTCTTCTCTCATTTCACTCACTAGGAGAGAGAGAGAGAGAGAGAGAGAGAGAGAGAGAGAGAGAGAGAGAGAGAGAGAGAGAGAGAGAGAGAGAGAAAGAGAAAGAGAAATTCACAATATTGTATGCAAAATGTAAGGCATGCTGAAAAATAGAAATAAGCAAAATGTAAAAAAAAAAAAAGAATGAAAAATGAAATAAAAGAACAATTTTGTCTGATGAAAGCAAAATGTTACACGGAAAAAAAGTAAAGAAAATAAAGAAAAATAGAGAAATGTTTAGCAGAGAGAAGGGCACAAAAAAGGTGAAAGAGACAATGCGTAATGCTGCTCTGCTTGGTGTTTTTTGGGGAAATATAAAAACACAACATTGAAATTTATATGTAGAGGGAAAGCGGAGAGAATTGTTGACGCCAGAGAAAGAAAGAGAGAGAGAGAGAGAGACAGAAAGAGACAGAGACGTACATACATACAAGCATATACTCACAAAAACATGCAATAACACAGCAAATACACGCGCGTACATTGTATAACACACACACACACACACACACACACACACACACACACACACACACACACACACACACACACACACACACACACACACACACACACACACACACACACACACACACACACACACACACACACACACACACACACACACACACACACACACACACACACACACACACACACACACACACACACACTTCAGACCCTCCACTATGTAATCCTTTTAAATCCTTCTATAGACTCAATTTACGTGTCCTCGATTTTTTTTTTTTTACTCTTAAACTCTAAGCCCTTTTTTTTATTATAGAAAATGGAGCGTTTTTTGTATTCCTTGATATATTGTCAAAGAAATTCCCTCTCGCTGTAAAAGAATGATAGTTTAATTGGGAAAAAATACCTGAGGAGTATTTTTGTGTTGTTTTATTTCAACATTTCTATTTTTCCGATGTTTTCCTAATTAACTAACTTCTTAAATATAGGGACACATTTCTACCTTGAGATTTGTGTACGATTAGACCATTTTATTGGCATTAGGAAAGGTATACGGAGGTCAGAAGATTAATAGCCACAGTCTTCACTATTTTAATCCTCCACATACGTTTCTGATACTGTATAAGATCACCAATTAGTAAGCAGAATGAATATGGAAACGCGTCATGGTACTGAAGGAATTAAAACCAGGTAGTGTAAGTGGTTCATGAGAAGAATGATGAGAGGGTTCCGTGTGTGGCAAGAAGGACAAATGAAGAGGTGCTGCAGATGGCCGGCACAACGTGGAAATTGCTGACTGTAGTAAAAAGACAGCTTGGGTATTTGGGACATGTTTTGAGGGGCGATGGTCTAGAGAGAGACTGCCTATTGGGGATGACTGAGGGGAAGAGAGCACGAGAGAGACAGAGGATGAAGTACATGGATGGAATTGAGGAGATGGTGGGAAGAGAGAAGATGGAGGAAGTAGTAGAGTTGGCTGGAAACAGAAGAGTGTGGTGTTCCATTGTCGCCAACGTCACCTGACACGGCACTGCGGTAGAGTAAAGTGTGGCTCAGAAGGATGTCACTTTAACACAACTCTTCTCCATGTCACTCTTCCACTCGACCTTCTTCACTCACCTGGTTTGATTCAAGCTCCTTTAATCTGTTTCTAGCTCTTCTTTTTTATTTTCTTTTTTTTTCTTTTTAGTTTTGACGTCCGGTTTTTCTTATTGTTAGGACTAGGACGGTGCCTTCTGATAGAGGAGTCAAGAGGACTTTGGTTTTGGCAATTGGGAACCGTTACCTCGAGTGGATGCCCTTACTAACTTCAGACCGTGGCTATATTCAAACCCGTGCCCTTGAGAACCCTGGGGACTCACAAAGCGCGCGGTCCGTTCCATTGCACCGCCATGCCATGTCAGAAATACTTTTAGCAGGATTCAGTGGATGTTCGTATCACTTTCAAGAATGTTTTCCTTATTTCAAGCTTTTAAGTACCATGACACGTTCTCATATTTATTCTGGTTATTATTTGGTGATTCTATACAGCTTGAGAAACTTATGTGGGGATTAGAATAGTAAAGACTTTGGCCACTATTTTTCCGACTTCCATAAACCCTAATGTAGATAAAAACGTCTAATCTCACCCAAAACTCATGGTAAAAGTGCGTCTCAACACTGAAGGGTTAATGATACTTGACAAAGAAAATTATGACAAATACAAAAACACTAAAGATAAATCAAGTAATGATCTCTGAATCTTTTGAATATAGTGTTAGTGAGTGAAGACAGTGCTTAGGAATACATGGCAGTTGTTAGGAGTGATTGGTTAATATTTCACGTCCTTGGTTCATCTCTCAAAACTCTAATATGTTCAGCTTAATTACGTCACCATTTCACTCACGCCTTCTGCTCCAAAACTTTAATTAATTTTGACACTGGACATCGTGGGAGTATAATGAAAAAAATATGCATACACAAGAGTTGATATGTATTTTCTGTCTAGTATTTTTTGGGGGGCTAATCTCTTTCTGTCTCTAGCCTCTTTATCTCTGTGACTGTCTGTACTCTGTCTCTGTGGTAAAAATTGTGACTGTCTTTGCTGTCTCTGTGGTAAAAATTGTGACTGTCTTTGCTGTGTCTCTGTGGCAAAAATTGTGACTGTCTCTTTGTTATGTTTCTGTGGTAAAAATTTTCTTTCTTAAAAAATCTACTGTGTTTTTGTCCAATATCTTTTTAATTGTCTTGTCTTCTGTGTCTCTGTGACTTTTTCTGTCTCTCTGTGTCTGTGTCTGTCTCTGTCTCTCTGTCCCTCTCTTTTTCTGTTTGTCTCTCTGTCCCTTTCTGTCTGTCTGTCTGTCTCTGTGCCTTTCTGTCTGTCCGTCTCTCTCTGTTCATGTCTGTCTGTCCGCGTCTCTGTCTCTGTCTGTCTCTGTTTCTGTCTGTCTCTCTATGCCTGTCTCTCTGTCCATGTCTGTCTGTCTGTGCCTGTCTGTGTCTGTCTGTCTCTCTGTCTCTGTCTGTCTCTCTGTCTCTGTCTGTCTCTCTGTGCCTGTCTGTCTCTCTGTGTCTGTCTCTGTGCCTGTCTGTCTCTCTGTCTCTGTCTGTCTCTCTGTGTCTGTCTCTGTGTCTGTCTGTCTCTCTGTCTTTGTCTGTCTCTCTGCGCTTATCTCTGTTTCTCTGTCTCTCTGTGTTCCGTAATTTCATCTGTCTCCTTTTGCACGAAGTTTCCTCATTTCCCTATTAACTGTTCCTTTTTTCCTCTCTTACTTCCAAGTTGTTTCCTCCCATGCCGTTATTTCACTCCTATTATGCATCTAATTATCTTCTTTATTGTTTTTCTTTCCTCTCCTTCCCTTCTTCTTACCTTCTCTCTTTCCTTCCTGCCTTCCTTCCTTCTACGTTTCGTCTATGCTTCCTGTGCATTTAATTTGTCTTATTTATTGTTTATATTTGTTTTCATCCTTCCTTCTTCTTCCTCCTTCTTCTGTGTCTCCTTCCTTCCTCTCATTTTCTTTTGTATTTTTGCTTTTCTTTTTCCGTCCTGCCTGTTATGCATCTAATTATGTTTTTTTCACTTTTTTTACTATTTTTTCCCTTTCCTTTCTTTCTTTTTTTTCCTCTCTTGTGTTCATCCTTTTATCCTTCTCCTCTGCCTTTCGTTTTTCTTTTTATTTGTTTTCCTTTGTTTCCTCTCCTTCCAGCAATGACATTTCCTTTTTCCTTGTCAGTTTCCTCTTCTTTCTTTCCCTCCTTTGATCCCTTCCTTCGTTACTCGCCACTGTTTCCTGTTCCCTTTAACCTTTCTTTCTTTTCCTCCATTTCCTTTTCTTTCTTTCTCTTCATTATCATTATTTTTTTCCCTTTTCATAAATTTAACACATTTTTATTTCCTTCCTTATCTTGGGTTGTTTCTCTCTCTCTCTCTCTCTCTCTCTCTCTCTCTCTCTCTCTCTCTCTCTCTCTCTCTCTCTCTCTCTCTCTCTCTCTCTCTCTCTCTCTCTCTCTCTCTCTCTCTCTCTCTCTCTCTCTCTCTCTCTCTCTCTCTCTCTCTCTCTCTCTCTCTCTCTCTCTCTCTCTCTCTCTCTCTCTCTCTCTCTCTCCCAGCCTTTGCAATCCAATTTATTTGTAATGAGAGAGACAGATGCCAGAGAGAGAGAGAGAGAGAGAGAGAGAGAGAGAGAGAGAGAGAGAGAGAGAGAGAACCTAACACCTGAACGAAATGAGGGAAATAAAAGATAAAAGAACAAAGTGAAATGAAAAGGTAATGAGACTGAAAGAGAGAGAGAGAGAGAGAGAAAGAGGAAATAAAAGAAAGGACTAGAAGAGGAGAATAGACAACAACATGATAAAGAAAAAAAAGAAAGAGAGAGAGAGACGATGCCAGAGTAAGGAGGAACAGATGGCAGGACACACAATGGGAAGGGGACAAACAAACCAGTAAACTTGGAAGAAAACGGTGCCCAGGGAACTGTTTAGTGCCCCCTCCCTGTTTACTGAGCCCCCTTCTCCCCTCCTACCCCTCCTCCTTCAGCCTAACCCGACCAGCCTACCACCAGCTTGCCTATCTCCTTGCCTTTCCTAACCTGCTTCTTCTAACTTGCTTTTCCTTGACCTTTCCTGATCTCTCTGTCCTGTCTCGCCTGCCTTGGTGCTAAAGAAAATGGGTTTATAAAAGAAAATGGTCCACGAACTGCCCAAATAGGAGAGAGAGAGAGAGAGAGAGAGAGAGAGAGAGAGAGAGAGAGAGAGGAGAGGGAGAGGGAGAAGGAGAGGTTTTGGTATTTATAGTATTCCAGTCTCTCTCTCTCTCTCTCTCTCTCTCTCTCTCTCTCTCTCTCTCTCTCTCTCTCTCTCTCTCTCTCTCTCTCTCTCTCTCTCTCTCTCTCTTACATCGTCAACTTTATCTTAATCTTTCCTCGGTCTTTCCTTCCTTCCTTAATGTCTCCTTTCTTCTTTCCCTCCCTCCTTCCTTCCTTCCTTCCTTCCTTCCTTCCTTCCTTCCTTCCTTCCTTCCTTCCTTCCTTCCTTCCTCCCTTCTTTCCCCGTTCCATTAATTCATCCTTTCCCTCTTTTATTTCGTTTTTCCCTCGATATCCTTCGCTCTTTGCATGAACCAACCCTTTTTGTCACCTGGTTTCGTTTAATATAAGTGTGTGTGCGTGAGTGCGTGCGTTAATGGTGACAGCGTGTTGGTATTTATCATAAGGTAACTTGTGAAGAAGAGAGAGAGAGAGAGAGAGAGAGAGAGAGAGAGAGAGAGAGAGAGAGAGGGAGAGAGAGATAGGAGGGAAGGTAAATTGAAGACGTCTGGTATTGGAAAAAGAATGGCTGAAGAAGTAATGGCATGCAACTGATGGAGTTTTTCCCGATAACTATTTTTGTTGCTTTTTGCTCATTTTAACACTCCCACGTATTATTGTAATTGAACGAGGCGATGGTGATGACAGAGAGAGAGAGAGAGAGAGAGAGAGAGAGAGAGAGAGAGAGAGAGAGAGAGAGGGAGAGGGAGAGGGAGAGCGGGAATAAATGAAACGTGAATGTCAAATACCTTAGAGTTTTCGTGATTTGCAAAGGAGACTGAATGAAACGTGAAGTTGGAATGCCTTAGACTTTTCGATACCTTCGGGGAGAGAGAGAGAGAGAGAGAGAGAGAGAGAGAGAGAGAGAGAGAGAGAGAGAGAGAGAGAGAGAGAGAGAGAGAGAGAGAGAGAGAGAGAGAGAGAGAGAGAGAGAGAGAGAGAGAGAGGCAAGGAAAGGCAGTCTTCTCCTCAGTTTGAAAAAAGTTCGCTCGACTAATGCCAATTTGCGCACGAGTCATTACCAAGCAGACGATTTGTATTGAAGCTTTTGACGAAGACTGGAAGCTTACTCTGCTGCTTCTGTGCCCCTCTGCCTCTCTCCCCCTCTGCTTCCCCTGTCCCTCTGCCTCCCTGCCACTCTGCCCTTCTGCCTCTCTCCCTGGGGAACTCTCTCATTTGCCTTCTTTACTTTTCTTCACATGCTTGACTTTCCTTTTCCTCTGACTGAATATGATTTTGCCTGGCATGTTTATAAATCTGACTTCCCTCCTTTGAAATACTGAGGAAATGTTTGGCTGGTGTTTTCTCTTTTTGTCTTTACAGTAAG
The DNA here is from genome assembly GCF_017591435.1 of Portunus trituberculatus. Lineage (NCBI taxonomy): Eukaryota > Metazoa > Arthropoda > Malacostraca > Decapoda > Portunidae > Portunus > Portunus trituberculatus. Next base: position 6,121,137 of record NC_059288.1, read on the forward strand.
TCGTTTAATTTTTGTGTTCTTGTGTGAATGACTGGTGATTGATATAGTGACTCACGATCCTGTTGATTTTTGTAACATGTACGTTTATAAACTCTTTAAAATCTACTTTATTATTTTTTTTATTAAGTAACTGATTGACTGAGAATTAAAAAAAAAAAAACGGAGATTCAAGAAAATATGTTAATCAATCAAGTGTTTTATCTACTTTTGCTTACTTTACTGATTGAGTAACTAAAAGACATTAAATAACAAACCGCATTGATCTATATGACATCTGTTTTCTTTTCTATTTTCTCTGTAACTACTGAATAAATGTCTTAGTGAACCACATTTGACTGACTTAATAACTGAAAGCAAGTCTGCAGTAATTAACAAGGCAAGGTCGACAGCTGCGTAACATAAGAGCCATTTTCAAATTTCTTACACTGAGAGAGTCGCCCTTGGAAACCCACTCACGGAAGCGGTCCTTAAGTAAGATTTGCGGCCTCTCTTACTCTCTCCCTCTCTCTCCCTCTCACTCCCTCTCCTCTCCTTCCCCTCTCTTCTTCGTGTCTTTTCTTCCTCTCTCCTCTTCCTCTCTTCCCCGAAAATGTCGTGTCTTCAAGTCCAGTTCTGTTTCTATTAGATTAGAGCGAAGTGAATGAAGAACAAGTAGGAATTGGATGAATTAAACCACTGGAGAGAGAGAGAGAGAGAGAGAGAGAGAGAGAGAGAGAGAGAGAGAGAGAGAGAGAGAGAGAGAGAGAGAGTGAGTGAGTGTGTGTGTGTGTGTGTGTGTGTGTGTGTGTGTGTGTGTGTGTGTGTGTGTGTGTGTGTGTGTGTGTGTGTGTGTGTGTGTGTGTGTGTGTGTGTGTGTGTGTGTGTGTGTGTGTGTGTGTGTGTGTGTGTGTGTGTGTGTGTGTGTGTGTGTGTGTGTGTGTGTGTGTGTGTGTGTGTGTGTGTGTGTGTGTGTGTGTGTGTGTGTGTGTGTGTATGAATAGCCACAGTGAAGGATTGACGGGCTGAATGGGTGAGTGAGTGACTGCCTGCCACGTGCTGTCATCGCTTCGTCTCTCAATATTCAACCACAAGCTCTATTACTTCTTTTTCCATTGACTCTTTATTGCTTCGATTTTATGGTGTTATTCGATTATAATGTGACTTAAACTCCTTCTCTTTTATCTTTTTTTATTGCTTTTTTTATTAATTCTTTTACTGACACGAGTTTTTGATAATTTGTGATTGTAATGTGACAAACTCTTTCTTTTTATTATTAATTGTTTTATTGGTACTATTTTATGAGGTTGTGTGATTGTAATGTGACTTAAATTTTCTTCTTATTTTGTTCATTATTTATGTTGCTTTTATTTCCTATGCTATGTGATTGGTGTGTGACTCAAATTCCTTCTTTTTTATTACCTCTTTATTATTGCGATTTTTTTTTATTATGTGACTTGTGTGTGACTTAAATTCCTCCTTTTTTTTTTATTAAGTCTTTTGCTGCTTTGATTTTTTTTTTTTTTATGTTATGTGATTGTTATGGGATTTCAATTTCTTGTTTTGTTGTCTTTCTTTTTGCTATGATTTCTTTTGATGTTCTGTGATTGCAATGTGACTTAAATTCCTTCTTTTTTTCATTAATTCTCCTTTATTTCCTTGTTATTTTTTTTTTTGTTGTGTGATTATATTGTGACTCAAATTTCTTCTTTTCCTCTGGTCGATCTTTCATTATTTAGATTTTCTTGATAAATGAAAAAGAAAAGAAAAATTAGTAGCAACCATGAACCACAAACAATAATACCTTTTTCCATAAACTCCCCTTTTTAAATGGTGTGATTTTATGAACTATGAATAAAGAAAACGATTGATTTGAAAATGGGAAACGTGGAATGAATAAAATTAAGAGAAAAAATTAGACTGAAAACGAGATAGAATTACATTATTAACTCATTCAATACTATGACAAATTTTTACCTTGAGATTTGTGTACGATTAGACCATTTTATTGACATTAGGAAGGGTCCATGGAGGTCAGAAGAGTAATGGCCACAGTCTTCACTATTTTAATCCCACACGAGTTTCTGAAGCTGTGTAAAGTCACCAAAATAGTCACCAGAATGAATATGAAAGCGCGACATGGTACTCAAGAGGTTAAAAAGTAAGAAAATAAGAAAATAAAACGCATTGACAAAACCACAAAACCAAAATTAACGCAACAAAACAAAACATCCTTAAAACAATCACACCACAGCCTCCATACACACACACACACACACACACACACACACACACACACACACACACACACACACACACACACACACACACACACACACACGCAAATCAAAACAATTTCAGTCCATCTTTTTATTTTCCCTCGGTTCATTTCCCCCGCGTTAATAAATGGTGGAAAAAAAGTAATGATGAGAAGAAAAACTCTGAAACAACGCCAACTTTGTATCAGAACCAGGACATTTGTCGTTAGAGAGAGAGAGAGAGAGAGAGAGAGAGAGAGAGAGAGAGAGAGAGAGAGAGAGAGAGTAAATACAAAGATAAATGGAAATTAGAAAGAGGATGAACGAATGAAGAAGAGAAATAAAGATGATGGAAAGGAAACGAAAAGATGGATGGAATGATAGACAAAATAAACAGGAAAAAAATGGAAAAGGAAACAGAAGAAAATAAAGAAGAGGGAAATAAAAGATAAAGAGGAATAAAAATGGTGGAGAGGAAACAAAAAGATGGATTAAATAAAAAAAAGAAGATAAACAGGAAGAAAATGGAAAAGAAAAAAAGAAAAAATAAAGAAGGAAATAAAAGATAAAAAGAAGAAAAATGGTGAAAATAAAATAAAATAAAATGAAATGAATAAAGAACAAGGAAAAAATAAAGAAAATAGGAAAGAAAAGAGAGAAAAATAAACCAAGAACAGGAAAACGAAAAAGGAAACGAAAGAGAAGATGAAAGAAGAAAATAAACAAGAGAACGAAGAAATGGAGATAGAAAACGACAAAAAGGGAAAAAGAAAAACGACAACAAAATGAGAGGTGAAGGGACAGTGTAGCATGCATAGAAAACGAGATAGGGGTGTTGTCTTTCCCTAGTCCTTCACAGAAAACGGAATTGACGACGACAACAACAACAACAACAACAAACAACAAAAAACAGCAAACAACCACGTGTACCAGTTTACCTATGAACAGAGAGAGAGAGAGAGAGAGAGAGAGAGAGAGAGAGAGAGAGAGAGAGAGAGAATCAGTCAGTCAGTCTTGTCTTCGCTCTCATGACCTTCTCCTTTAGTCTCTCTCTCTCTCTCTCTCTCTCTCTCTCTCTCTCTCTCTCTCTCTCTCTCTCTGCTTTTATCTCTGTTTCAACATAATTCTTTACTTTATAATACATTTTAGAATCTCCTCTCGCCCACTTTCCTCTCCTCCTCCTCCTCCTCCTCCTCCTCCTCCTCCTCCTCCTCCTCCTCCTCCTCCTCCTCCTCCTCCTCTATTCGTCAGCTTTCAGGCCTTCGGGAGGATAAGAAAGCAAGATAAGGAGAAGAAATAAGTCAAGATGCAAACCAACATGATGAAAGTGGAGAGAGAGAGAGAGAGAGAGAGAGAGAGAGAGAGAGGGAGAGGGAGAGGGAGAGAAGCTTCTTTCCTCAATTCATCTGTGAAGGAAGCGGGTAAGAGGAGGAGGAGGAGGAGGAGGAGGTTATGTGAGGAGAGAAGGAAAAAAGGAGGAGGAGGGAGGAGGAGGAGGAGGAAGAGAAGGGAGGTATAGATAAGAATAGAGAAGTAAGAGAAGAAGAGAAGAGAGAGAGAGAGAGAGAGAGAGAGAGAGAGAGAGAGAGAGAGAGAGAGAGAGAGAGAGAGAGAGAGAGAGAGAGAGAGAGAGAGAGAGAGAGAGAGAGGTTTAATCTGACAAATGGCAAGTTTATGTCAAGTGAGGGGAAGGAAAAAAAAAGGAGGGAAAAAAGTTGAAGGTGGAGGGAAAAGTATCTGGTCATTTATCCATTCTTGTCGACAATGGTGTGTGGAAGAACCCTCCTCCTCCTCCTCCTCCTCCTGCTTCTCCTCCTTTTGCTCCTCCTCTTCCTCCTCCTCCTCCTCCTCCTCCTCCAGTATCACTTTCGTTACCGCTTAGATCTTCTCTTCTATTCGTTCCTTCCTTCTCTTTTCTTGGTGAAATTGGAGGAGGAGGAGGAGGAGGAGGAGGAGGAGGAGGAGGAGGAGGAGGAAGAGGAAGAGGAAGAGGCAGTGACGGTGACAGCGCTACCTCCCTCTCTTCCTATCTCCTTAACTCGTGGAGGAGGAGGAGGAGGAGGAGGAGGAGGGAGGAAGAGGAAGAGGAGGAGGTATTGCTTTCCGGCTTTCTCTTTCTCCCTCTCTTCTAAACTCATGAAGGAGGAAGAGTAAGTGAGTGAGTGAGTGAAGAAAGGAAGGAGGAAACGAAATCTTGGAGAGTAGTAATAGTAGAAGGAGAAGGAGGAGGAGGAGGAGGAGGAGGAGGAGGAGGAGGAGGAGGAGGAGGAGGAGGAGGAGGAGTAGGAGTAGGAGAACAATAGACACACGAAGGAAAGAAGGAAGAAAGACAGTGAACCAAGAAGGAAGAAAGGAAGAAGAGAAAGGAGGGAAAGAATGGGAGGAAGGAAATGAAGGAAGAAGAAGAAGGAAAGAAGTGAAGAATATCGAGGAGAGCAAGAAGGAGAGGGAAAAGATAAGATGATAAGCCAAGGAGCAAGAAAGGAAGGAGAAAAAGGAGGAAAAGAATCTGAGGAAGAAAATGAAGGAAGAGGAAGAAGAAAAGGAGGAAGGAGAGAAGTAAAGAATGTCGAGAACGGAGAGAGAGAGAGAGAGAGAGGAGAGGGAGAGGGAGACAAAAGCACTATCACGAAGAGGCAGACGTCCGAGGCACCACCACCACCACCACCACCACCACCACCACCACCACCACCACCACCACCACCACCAAAAATGAGCAAGCAGTGGTCCCTTTCCTTAATTAAAAGCTGAAGGAAGGTAAACGAAATTAAATACACAGGTGGTGATGTCATCCTGGTGTTGTGTGGTGTTGTGGTGTTGTGGTGGTGGTGTTGTGGTGTTGTGGTGTTGTGAGGTGTTGTGGCTGTGGTGTTGTGTGGTGTTGCGTGGTGTTGTGTGGTGTTGTGAGGTGTTGTGAGGTGTTGTGGTGTATTTCTTTAGTTTGCATTTTTGTTTATTTCATTTTGATGTTTCACTGCTTTTTTTTTTTTTTTACCTGATGTTTGTTTCTTTTTATTCATCTGTTTCTCTTGTCACTTCTTTTTTTTTTATCCTTTTATTTCGCTTTATTTCTTTCTTCACTTTCTGCTTTGCTTCTTAATTCTCTACTTTCGTGACATTATTTATTTTTTCCATTATATATTTGTTTACTCATTTCTTTCTCATGTCTTTTATTTTTCGTATCCCTTTTATTTTATTTTACTTTATTCTATTTACTTGTTTATCATTTCCTTCAATTTCCTCTTCCATCTTGTTTTATTTTTCCTTGTTATCTATCGTTGTGTTTTATTAGCTGTTTCTTATCTTATTTGTTTCTCATATTTTTTTTCCCTCTCGTTTTTATCTGTGTTCTATATTCTCTTTGTACTCTTCGATCCAGCCACCTCCCTCTCCCTCTCCCTCTCCATCTCTCTGTTTCCCTCTTTTATCTTTCTTTTTCTCTTGTC
>NC_059288.1:6129316-6131816 GCF_017591435.1 Portunus trituberculatus
TAAAAGATAGAAATTGTTATGATGAAAAAAAAAATGTTGTTATTGAGGGAATGTTGGGAATGCGAGTAGTTTAGGTTTTGATCAAGGAAAAAATTGAAAAAATGTGATGAATATAACGGTAATGATTGTAATGATAAAGATAAAAGATAGAAATTGTTATGATGAAGAGAATTTGCTGTTAGGATCTAATCAAGAAATTATTAAAAAAAGTAATAAATGTAATGAGAAAGATTGTAATGATAAAGATAAAGGATTTGATTTAGGAACAGTAGAAATTAAGATGAAATGAAATTGTTGCTCTGAAATTAATGTTAGGAATGTAAATAAATGGTTTAGGTTTTGATCAAGGAAAAGACTGAAAAATGTGATGAATGTAATGGTAATGATTGAAATGATAGAGATAAAAGATAGAAATTATTATGATGAAAATGTTGTTATCGAGGGAATGTTGGAAATATAAGTGGTTTAGGATCTGATCAGTAAAAGATTGTAAAATGTAATGAATGTAATGGTAATGATTGTAATGATATGAAGGTTTTGATTGAGGAAAAGTTAAAATTATTCAAAGTTTAAATTAAGAGGATAGGATTGAAAACCATAACAATGAAAATGATAATGATAATGATGGGGATAATGATAAAAGCTTTGATGTAGAAAAATTGAAAAAAAATATTATGTACTAGAAAAATACTAAAAGCTAAGAATACTCATAGTGGTGATGATAAAAATGGTGATCTGAAGTGAATAAAAAACACATAAAACTAAGAATACTGAAGATAATAATGATAAACGGGTGAAGTGAGGAAAAAAAAAGATTAAAAAGAAATATCGAAAAAGCAATTAAGAAGATCGAACACTACAAATATGATAATAATAATGATAGATTGAGTGTTTAATCCCAAAGAGCAATATATCCAACACTAATGACCTGCAGTGTTGCCAGATCAGGTTAGACGAGCCAGAAGTATATGAAAGAAGAGCAAGGAAGACTTTGAAGGAGAAGAGATGAAGGGAAAGAAAAGATGAAAAAAAAAAAACATGAATGAAAGAAAACTCCATGAAAAGAAGAGAAAAATCTGAAGGTCGGAGAGCGAAGAATGAAAGAAGGGGAAAGAAACATGAGAAACACGAACACTGGAAGCAAAAAGAAACAAATAGAAAAAGATGCAACAAGAGACGAGAACTAGATCAAGGGAGAAGAGAGAGAGAGAGAGAGAGAGAGAGAGAGAGAGAGAGAGAGAGAGAGAGAGAGAGAGAGAGAGAGAGAGAGAGAGAGAGAGATTGCCCCACTCCTGTGGAATATCTACGTGGATGATCTTCTCCAGCTACTGCCAGGAGTCAAGGCCTATGCTGATGACTGCACCCTCTCCTATACCTATCCACGCCAGGACAGTGGGCGGGCTGCTGAGGCCATCAATCAGCAGCTACGAGTGATAAAGGAGTGGGGTGCTCGCTGGCAAGTGACATTCGCGCCGGAGAAGACACAGGCAATGGTTGTCTCTCGGTCCCCAGCCGCCATGGCAGCAATGGCAGGAAAGTTGTCTTTTGGCGCTGCTGCTCTCCCACTCCAAGATGACGTCAAGATACTTGGAGTGGAGGTGGATCGAGGGCTGAGGTTTGACAGCCATGTCAAATCCATTGCCAAGAAAGCCTCTCACAGGATCTCCGCTCTCAGAAGGATCGCCAGTTTCCTCGACAGGAAGGGAGACTGCTGCTGTACAAGGCACAGGTGCGGCCCCACCTTGAGTACGCAGCTCTCTCCTGGATGTCCTGTGCCGCCACACACAGAAGGAGACTGGACAGCATCCAACGCCGCGCCATACGGCTAGTAGATGCTGCAATACCACCTCACCCAGAGCCTGAGCGTCCCTTGATTCACTGGAACACCGCAGAGATGTGGCGGCAATCGTAGTGTTCCATAAGGCACAGGTGCAAAGAGTGCCACATCTGGCAGGGCTGCGTCATCCTCTGAGAGTCACCGCACGGAGCACGAGAACGGTGCTCAATGGTGGTGACGCCGTAGAGGTGCCGCGATCCCACGGGTGTCAGCATCAACGCACCTTCGCAGGACGCGTCTCCAGGATGTGGAACTTGTTCACGGCCGCGGTGCCTCACGTCCAGGAGATGAACACACACAGTGTCAAACTGATGGCACATAAGTGGAGACAGACACTGCCAACTCCTCTGACACTCTTTGTGACGTGACACTCAGTGTAGTGCAGTGCGTGAATAGTGCTAGTGAAGTGAAAAGAACAGTGCTCCATTTACATGCTGACCATCTTGTATATTTTCTATTTTTAAGTCTTGTAAATATTGTAGAGAAATAGATTGTAGTACCCTTAGAATAGGTAGCACACGACAGTGCGCCTTTGGGTACATGTTCTTCTGTATAAATTATGTTTAAATAAAAAAAAAAAAAAAAAAAGATATGCAAATGGAAAAAGCGAAAAGGAATGAAACGAACCGCAACCAGAAGAAAAGAAGGAAATAAAAAGGAATA
>NC_059288.1:6136816-6156816 GCF_017591435.1 Portunus trituberculatus
GATTCTGTCTTTTCTTTTTTACTTCATGTCCTTTTCTTTGTTTGTTTTTTTGTATTTTTCTGTTAATTTTTTTCTTTTTTTATGGTATTTTTTTATTTTATTTTATTTTATCCTGTTTCGTTTTTGTTTGACTTCTCTTCATTCCTTTCTTGATTAACTTCTTTCTTTATTCATTCTATTCGCTTTCGTTTCCTTATATTTTCTTGTTTTTCTTCTGAGTTAATTCCAGGCCTTAGACATTATTCTCTTGCCTTATTCCCTTTCACCTCCTTTCACATACATTAGTTAACATTTTCTAATTTTCCCATTTTTCCCTCTAATAAATTCCCAGTTTTCTTTTTCTTCATAGTTACTTTATCCCTTCCCTTATTCCCTTTTAGTCTAGTTTCACCTGTCCTCATTTATTTTACCTTTATTCTGTTCTATTTACTTTTTTTCCAATTTTTTTTTTAACGCCACGAGTTTGTAATATTTTTTCAATGGCATATCAGGATTTTGGCTGCGGTCGAATATGCAAATGTTATGTCATGCTCCCCAGCGACTGTCGGCCTCGTTTGGCAATAGTTTAGGCCGGCTCTTATGGCCCTTCTGCTGGGGCTTGTTTTTTGAAGGGTTACTGTCACGATTGTTGCCTTCTACTCTTTAAAAACGGACCTCAAATGCTACCCCTCGTGTGTGTGTGTGTGTGTGTGTGTGTGTGTGTGTGTGTGTGTGTGTGTGTGTGTAGAGAGAGAGAGAGAGAGAGAGAGAGAGTGAGTGAGTGAGTGTGAGTGTGAGTGTGTGTGTGTGTGTTTAGAATTTTGATGCTACGTTTTGTTACTCCAGTGTTTTGAAAATGTATTTGGTGTGTGATTTGTATATTTTCATGCCTTTAGTGCTTTTATCGTTCCTTTGGGTTTAAAAAATGTGTAAAAAATGTTGATTCTATTTTTTATTCTTTTTTTTGGTTTGAATGCCACGTTTGACCTTGTCGTGACCTTTGCTATCTATTGTAAAGGTGTTATTTTTATTTGTTTTGTAGTGTTTAGGTGTTTTCTTTCATTTTCCCGTTACTCTATTTTTGTAGTTTTTAAATGTTTTCTGTTACGTTTGATATTTGTGTAATGTTTCATAATTTATCTGAGGAGCAGTTCCCTTTGACCAGTGTTCTAGGGTGTGTTTGTCACGTGTGTGGTTGTAGTGGCCTCCAGAAATGTATCGCAGTTATTTTGTTCATTCTACAATGTATATTCTTTTATTTTATATTTTATTTTTGTGTACTCTGTGTTTTTACCAGCGTGTCTTCTCTAGAGATCCTTTGCAAGCTATTCAGGTTCGCAGTGACGCATTTGTTATCATTCATCAATCTCTTTTACTTAATATTTACTTTATATTTATTTGCTTCTATTTTTGGTGCACTCTGTAAATGTAATCCTGTCAGCTGAATTCATGTGGAGGGCGAGTAGCATTTTCCTGAGGTTTCTTTGGTGTCAGCGTCGCGGTGATCGTCCCCCCGCCCATTGGAAGTGTGACAAAGGTTAATGTGCCTTTAAGCTATTCATTGGAAAACGCATTTGGACTCGCGGGGAAAGAAGGGAGACTCCCGCAATTTATTCACCCTAATTGTCCTACAAAATATTCAAGCCAAAATGCAAGCAAACTTCACCGCAGCAAAATGCAATAGTAGCTTCCACAAAAAGTTTTGGATTTCCACACAGTCGCAATATGCAAAGTTCATTCTGTGAATCAACTTGAGTATGCATCAGCAGAGCGGCGCGGCGCGGCGCGGCTTGCTGTGTTGCAGAGTTGCTCTCTGAAACAGATTGGTGTCACGCACTGACTGACAGAATATTCACTAATTATTTTTTCCTCTTCATGAATAACCAGCTTGATGAACTGCACACCCACACACACAAACACATGTAAACTTACTATGATAATGAGTAAATAATTATAATTACTTCTGGAAATGAAAAGCGTGTGTAAACATTGTGAACATTAGCGGAAATGACTACAATAAGCCGTTGATGGAATAGAGATGTGCTTTCTGCTCTGCTAAATATATTTATTGAATAAACATTTGCTGCGTGCACATTGCCGGTAAAAGATACATTATAAACTGCAGAATTATACTCTACTGAGCAAACCTAACAGTATCTGATGAGGAGTAAACTTGGTGCAACAAGCCTTGGTAACAATACACTGGTGTGAATGATACAGTAAGCTCCGTGTAATGCCAAACTCATTAAAAGTCAACGCATTAAAACTAGAAACAAAAAGACACGCCCAAAGATAAATCACAAGTTGGCGCCTCCATTATTACACTCGCCCTTATTGAGAAACGGACGTGATGCCAACATTTCAAAAACAATCGATATAATTTCCAAAACAGTCTGTATCACTCCAAGACAATGCCAGCTTATTATCTTCTTCCTGCCAGTGTGTGTGTCATAAATCATTCTAATACTCGCTTAAATGTGAGAAACCCGCCTGATAATGTCGTCCTTTACGATTATCATAAAATATTGCGATGTTCAGATTCTCTCCTTAGCTTTAGATGTTCCTCTTCTTTATCTTCTCTCTTTCTCACTCTCTCTCTTTATTTTTCTCACTCTCTCTCTCTCTTTTCTTTTTTTTTCTTCCCCACACAGCTGGAAGTGCTCTTGACGCTTTCATATATTATTATTTTGTCTTCCTCTTCTTTCTTCCCTTGTGGTCTGTGTGTCTGTCTGTGTGTGTGTGTGTGTGTGTGTGTGTGTGTGTGTGTGTGTGTGTGTGTGTGTGTGTGTGTGTGTGTGTGTGTGTGTGTGTGTGTGTGTTTTGAATTTTCACATGATTTAATTTGTCATTCTTTTACATCTTTCATTTTTTTGACTTGTTGGTTTTCATTCATCACAGTTTTGACATGTTTTCCTTTGCTTTCCCGCTGTGTTCCATTATCTGTTCTCTATTTGCATCATCTTTATCACTTCCCGTTATCATTATTTCCCTTTCATATTTCCATCTTTTTATCCTCCTTCCTTCATTCCTTCATTTTCTTGTTTTGAGATTTTTTCATTGTTTCATATTTCTTTTCATTTCATCAGTTTTGTTTTTATTTCACGTTCATTCTTTTACTTTTCTTCCTATTTCCTTCTTTTATTCTTCACCTTTCATATTTTCTTCTTTCATTCCTTTTTATCTTATCCGTTTTATTTTTATTCCTTGCTATTTTTTCCTTTTCTTTCTATTTCCTTCTTTTATTCTTAACTTTTCTCCCTCTCCATGCCTTTATTTTTTTCCCCTCGTAACCTCATATTCTTCAAATTCTCTTTCTCTCTCTTCCTTTATTCTGCTTTTTTTCTTTTTCTCCTTTCCTTCCCATTTTCCTTTTAACTTCTCTCTTTCTCATTCTTTTCTAATTTTATCCTTCTCACTTATTATTTTCCTCCTGTGTCTCATTTCCTTTCATTCTCCGATTATTCTGCTTTATTCCTCCTGTCTCTTTCAATATCCTCTCCCTCTCTTTCTTTTTTTCTCTTTCTCTTTCTCTCTCTGTCTTTCTATTTCTTCCTTTCTTTAACTCCCATCACGTTCCTCTTATCACCTGTTTGTGCTTCTCTCTCTCTATTTACTCTTATTTAGTTTCCTTTTACTTTTCCTTCATTCCTTCTACTTTGTCTCCATCACTTCTCTAATCTTCCTCTATTTTTCTTCCTGACCTCTTCATTTTATTCTCATTTGCAACTGTAGTCTCTCTCTCTCTCTCTCTCTCTCTCTCTCTCTCTCTCTCTCTCTCTCTCTCTCTCTCTCTCTCTCTCTCTCTCTCTCTCTCTCTCTCTCTCTCTCTCTCTCTCTCTCTCTCTCTCTCTCTCTCTCTCTCTCTCTCTCTCTCTCTCTCTCTCTCTCTCTCTCTCTCTCTCTCTCTCTCTCTCTCTCTCTCTCTCTCTCTCTCTCTCTCTCTCTCTGTCTCATCTCTTTTTCTTTTTCTTTATTTTTTTCCTTCATCCACATCCCTCTATTTCTTCCCACTTTTTTCCCTCCTTCCTGTAATCCTGCAATCCTGTATTTCTCGTCCCTTCCCTTCCCTTCCCTTCCCTTCCCTTCCTCTTCTCTTCCCTTCTCTTTTATTCATTCTTTTTCTTTGCTCCTCCCTTTATTTCATTTGCCTTTATTAATATTTTCATGTTCCTTCTTTCTCTCTTTCTTAGTTCATGCTAAATTTGACGACAACAACTGCTACTGCTACTACTACTACTACTACTACTACCACCACTACACCACCACCACCACCACCACCACCGCCACCGCCACACGCCACTGTTTGTCAGAATAAGTGACGCATGAATGTTGGCGAACCACTCCTGCCTTTTGTGGGATTGAAAGCCAGATTTTTTGCTCTTCGCCTTTTGTTGCCTTTTTTTTATACATGAGTTCTGTTTTTTTTTTTTTTATAGTCTGTCTGTCTGTTTGTTTGTCTGTTTGTGTGTTTGTCTGGTTTTCTTCCCTGTTTGGAAATATTTAGTTTACTTCGTTTGTTGTTTGCTTCTTAATTTTTTTTTTGTTTTCTTTGTCTGTGAGTAAAAATGAGGGTTAAAAGAAGGGGAATTTGAAGGGAAAATTGTGATAAGTAAAGAAGAGGGGAAATGTGAGGGAAATGGTGAGGAAAGGGAGGAAAATGAGGGTGAAAAAAGGGAAACTTGAAGGGAAACGTATGATAAGTAAAGGGAAAGAGGGGAAAATTTGAGGGAAGGGATGAGAAAAGTTATTCTAATGAGGGGAGATGGAGAAGAAAAGGAATTTACGTAAGGGGAATAATAAGAGTGAGGGGAGGATTGATGAAGAAAATGAGGGGAAAAGTAAGGGGAGAGAAGGGAAAATGAAGAAAGTAAGGTTAACTAAGGGGAATGAAAGGATAGAGGGCAAGTGAGGGTAAGTGTGTGAGGGAAAATTGTGTGTGTGTTCGTGTGTTTGTTGATTTGCGGTTTTTATTTATATTTATCTATATTTCGGTTAGGTTAGGTCTCTCTCTCTCTCTCTCTCTCTCTCTCTCTCTCTCTCTCTCTCTCTCTCTCTCTCTCTCTCTCTCTCTCTCTCTCTCTCTCTCTCTCTCTCTCTCTCTCTCTCTCTATCTCTATCTATCTATCTATCTATTTCTTCTCTCCCCCTCTCTCTCTTTTCTCTCCTTCTCTTCCCCTCTCCCTCTCCCTCTCCCTCTCCCTCTCCCTCTCCATCTCCCTCTCCCTCTCCCTCCTTTTACAATAACAGCCTTTTCTTTTTCCACATCAATACCCTCTTCACCAAAAGTCTTCCCATCAATTACCTCACATTTTCCCCTCACCCTTCCTCCTTCACCTTTTCCCCTCACCTTTCCACTCTCACCTGTGGCCACGTGAAGCTGCACCGCCGCCCCTCACCTGCCCAGATTACAGGTGAGAAATGTGATTAGTTCGCTCATATGGCTGGAAATATTCTGGCATTCACATCTCATTTATTTTTCCTTCGTTAGCTTGTGTTTGTTTACCTTCTGATAGACGGAGGTTTGCACAGGTAAAGGGAAGGTGGTCGTGAGTCTCATTAGCGCAGGTGAGATGGTTAGCTTAGGTCAGGTGTGAAGGAGGGAAAGGGAGGGGAGGGAAGGGAGGAAGAGAGACGAAAAGGGAAAATGAAAAGGTTTGAAAGATGGATTGAATTTTAAAGTTTTGTCCTATAAAGAGGAGAAAGAGGAAGAGGAAGAGGAGAAGGAAAAGGAGGAGCTTCAAGAGGACGTGCAAAGAAGGAAATACAATGAAGAGGAACTGAAGAGGAACGGAATAAAAGGATGAGGGAATGTTGGTAAGGGAAAAAAAAGGAAGTGAAGAATAAAGAAGAGGAAGAAGAGGAAGAGAACGAATGAAGAGTAAAGGAAGGAAGGAAGGAAGGAAGGAAGGAAGGAAGGATGAAAAAATACAAAGACTTCTGTTTCTTTCTTTTGAATTTGCAAAGCTTTCCACATCCCAATTTTACTTCACCTTGCAATTTCTCTCTCTCTCTCTCTCTCTCTCTCTCTCTCTCTCTCTCTCTCTCTCTCTCTCTCTCTCTCTCTCTCTCTCTCTCTCTCTCTCTCTCTCTCTCTCTCTCTCTCTCTCTCTCTCTCTCTCTCTCTCTCTCTCTCTCTCTCTCTCTCCCTGGCAATATAGTGTAGGAAATGTTGGAGGAAAAGTAGTGACGAGGGAGGAGGAAAAGAAGGGAGGGAAAACTGTAGCACTGTATGTTTACTTAAGTGAGTCGAGAGAGAGAGAGAGAGAGAGAGAGAGAGAGAGAGAGAGAGAGAGAGAGTGCTCCAACATGTTTACGAAGAAAGAAGAGGGAGAGAGGAAGAGAAAGGCCGAAATAAGAAGAGATGACGGGAGAGGAAGCTGTGAGAGAGAGAGAGAGAGAGAGAGAGAGAGAGAGAGAGAGAGAGAGAGGAGAGGGAAGAGAAGTGAGGAGAGAGGTGAAGGGAAGGGGAAACAAATGGAAAGAAAAAGAATGAGGGGTGTCGAGAGAATGTGTGTGTGTGTGTGTGTGTGTGTGTGTGTGTGTGTGTGTGCGTGTGCGTGTGCGTGTGGGGGAAAGACTTGGAAGGGGAAACAGGGAAAATAAAATTAGCGGTTGACTAAAGAACGTTGGGGACGAGGAGGAGGAGGAGGAGGAGGAGGAAGAGGAAGAGGAAGAGGAAGAGGAAGAAGAGGAAGAGAGAATGTTTGGATGAATAAAACGAAGTGGGTGATGAGGAGGAGGTGGAGGAAGGGGAAAAAGAAAAGAAGGTGCGATAAAAAGAATATGTACAAGTGGAGAAGAAGGAAAAATTGGAAGGAGGAGGAAGAAGAAGAAGAAGAAGAAGAAGAAGAAGAAGAAGAAGAAGAAGAAGAAGAAGAAGAGAAGAGAAAGGAGAAAGAAAATCACCCCACGAAGAAAATGAAAAGAGGAAGAAGAGGGATATGAAATGAGAGGAGGAGGAGGAGGAGGAGGAGGAGGAGGAGGAGGAAAGAAGAAGAAGAAGACGAGAAGGAGGAGGAGGAGGAGGAGAGAAAGAGGAGGAGGTGTGAAAGAAAACAAAAACAAGAACTGAAGAAGAAAGAGGAAAGAAAGAGAAAGAAAGAAAAAAGACGAACGAGAATGTGAAGAAGAAGAACCGCAGAAAGGGGAGAGAGAAAGAGAGAGAAAAAGAAAGAGAAAGAGTGAAGGAGGAGGAGGAGGAGGAGGAGGAGGAAGAGTAAGCCAAGAGAGAGAGAGAGAGAGAGAGAGAGAGAGAGAGAGAGAGAGAGAGAGAGAGGTGGGGAAAGAAGAAAGGAAACAACAATTTGAAACAGTGACAGCCATTCGGTGTTGGGAAGACTTAAGTAAACATTCAGAGAAAATGCATTGACTTGGTGGCGTTTTGTCATAGTGCGGAGGTGTGGCACGTTTACTACAGCATGGGAGAGCTCAGAGAGAGAGAGAGGGAGAGGGAGAGCGAGAGAGGTAGGGTGCAGTAAGCGGTGAAAAGGAAGAAAAGAAAGGAAAAAAAATGTGCTGTGATTGGAAGGTGGATGGGAATATTTGGAAAGTTTGCCAGAGAGAGAGAGAGAGAGAGAGAGAGAGAGAGAGAGAGAGAGAAGGATAGACAGAAACAGAGAAAATCGCCAGAATAGAATAACAAAATTAATATTCAAGAAATAGAATATAGAAGAACACGGGAGAGAGAGAGAGAGAGAGAGAGAGAGAGAGAGAGAGAGAGAGAGAGAGAGAGAGAGAGAGAGAGAGAGAGAAGAGAAGTGACAAGGAACGAAGTGACAAGGACGAAGAGGAGGAGGAGGAGGAGGAGGAGGAGGAGGAGGAGGAGGAGGAGGAGGAGGAGGAGGAGGAAGAGGAAGAAGGAAGAAAGGGAGGGAAGGCTAGGCGTGAAGAAAGAGAGTGAGTGAGAGGTATGAGTGACGAAAAGAAGAGAAGAGGAGAGATGGAGAGTTTGGTACAAAAGAAGGAGGAGGAGGAGGAGGAGGAGGAGAAGGAAACAGACAGGAAGACGTAAATGTATCGAGTTTCTGACTTTTGTTTGTTTGTTGGATTGGGCTCGAGAGCTTTCCTGGTTTTCCTTTCCTTGGACAGATTGACAACAGGGAAAGAGGAAAATCGAGGGGACACTAAACTATTTTCACTCCTCACATCAAAGAAAACGACGACCTTCCGATGATTTTAATAATGAAGTGTTCGTTTTTTTTTCCATCAAAGTTTTCAAGATTTTTCTCCTTGATCTATAAATTGTGAGTTTTTTTTATTTTCATTCTGTTTTTTTATTTTCATTCTGTGTTTCTTTTTCTCTCTCTTGGTTAACTTCATGCATTATTTTCTCCTTATTTTTTTTTTTTTTTTTTTAAGTCGAGGGGACACTAAACTATTTTCACTCCTCACGCTAAAGAAAACGACGACCTTGGGATGATTTTTAATAATGGATTGTGTACAGTGTTGGTTTCCCATCAATCAAGATTTTTTATTTTTATTTTCCATATGAGTTTTCAAGATTTTTTTTTTTCCTTCATCTATAAATTGTGGGCTTGTTTTGTGTTGCCAACATTTTTTTTTATCTATTTTCATTTTGTTTTCCTTTTCCTCTCTTACTTAATATTTTTCCTCTCATTTATTTTCTTACAATCTTATTTTTTTCTTTTCTTCCTTGATCAATATTTTACAATCTTTTTTCCCTCATTTAATTTTTTTGCAACCTCGTATTTTTCTTTTCCTCAATTGGTCAACATATTACATTCTTTTCCCTCATTTTCTTTATTACAACCCTATTTTTATCTTTTCCTTTCTTGGTCAACATGTTACAATCTTTTTTCCCTTCATTTACTTTTTTCACAAACTTTTTTTTTTCTTTTCCTCAATTGGTCAAAATATTACTTTCTTTTTCCCCTCACTTTCTTTATCTCTACCCTTTTTTTTTCTTTTCCATTCTTGGTCACTTTCTTTCTCCTTTCATTTATTCTTTTACTAACCTCATTTTCTTCTTCTTTTCCTCTCTTGGCCAACATGTCACTCTCCTTTTCTCTTCATTTAATATTTCACTAACTCATTTTATCTTTATTTTTTTCCTGGTTATTATATTTTTGCGTATTTACTTTGTTTATTCCCGTTTACTTCATTAAAGTTATCCTGTTTTTCCCTTTTTTTCCTCATTTCCTCATTTACTAATTATTTATTTCTCACCTGGTCATATTTTACGTTTTTTTTCTTCTATTTTTCATCTCCTTTACCTCATTAAATATTATCTTGTTTTTTCCTCTTTCCTTTTCTAATTTTATCAATTTTTTCCTGTTCTCTCTCCTCTCCTTTACTGAAGCAATCTTTTCTCTTTCCTCTTTTTTTCCTCTCCTTCAAATTATCTTACTTTTCTTTTTTTTTTTTTTGTATTTTGTATAGATCTTTCTTTTATTTTCTTTCCTTTATAAAAAAAATTATCTGTTATTTTTTTATTCTTTTTCTCATCTTATTTTTTTTTTTTTTTTTTTTTTACTCTAATACATCAACATTTTATCTTACGTAACTCTCTCTCTCTCTCTCTCTCTCTCTCTCTCTCTCTCTCTCTCTCTCTCTCTCTCTCTCTCTCTCTCTCTCTCTCTCTCTCTCTCTCTCTCTCTCTCTCTCTCTCTCTCTCTCTCTCTCTCCTTTCTTTAATCAACAAACTATTCACCATTTTCACCTTTTTTTCCTTTTCACTTGATCAACAAATTATTTTTTTCATTTTTTTTCTGACTGCATCAACAAATTATCTTTTTTTTTTTTTATAGAAAAAGACAAAAGCACCACCACCACCACCACCACCACCACCACCAATGCTCCTCTTTTCTCTCGCCTTGCTTATTACTCGAGCCACGTCCGCACCTGGCTGGCAATTAGTAGTGATTAGTCACATAATAGCTTGATTACCTGTTGCTTTTTTGCCTCCTTCCCTCACACCAGCAAACCTTCCAGCCTTTTCACGGTTTTTTTTTTCTTTTCTTCTCTTTTCTTTCTTCATTTTTTTTTTTTTTACATATTTTTGGTTTCCTTGTTCTGGTGGATAGTATTTTTTTTTTTTCATGGTTATTTTGAGTTTTTTTTTATCGTTTTTTGTTGTTGTTGTTGTTGTTGTTGTTGTTGTTGTTGTTCGCCTAGTTATTTTTTTTTTCTTCGTATTTATCTTCATGTTGGTTTTATTCTTGTTCTTTTTCAATTTTTTTTTTTTTGCCGTTGCTATTTTTTTTTATTTAAATTAATTGACGATAATTAACATATAGAGAACACAATTAAGTTTTCTCTTATTACAACATCAACACCAACAAACTACTACTACTACTACTACTACTACTATCTTTTCTTCTTCTTCTTCTTCTTCTTCTTCTTCTTCTTCTTCTTCTTCTTCTTCTTCTTCTTCTTCTTTGACTACTACTACAACCACTACTTCTACCCATTAAATACAGTAACGATATGCCTGTTTATCTCTTCCAGTCATGACTTGTTTAATCTTCACCTAACACTAATTTTCCGCCTCTCTCCAGCGATGTCTGGGTAACTTTTCTGTTCCCTCCTACTTGCTCTATCCTCATTTTCAATCCAAAGCTGGATGTTGCGCATACGTGCGTAACGACACCACTTGCTCTCGTGCCCACAATCTTGAATCTTCAGAATTTTCTACCATCTGGCTAAGACTTCAATGTCACTCTCTAACTAAATTCATCTGTGCTGTATACCTCTCACCTAATTCCTCTGACTATGTAAAATTCTTTGACTATTTGACTTCCAAGGTGGAGCACATCTTATCTCACTTTCCTTTTGCTGAGATCTCCATTTTAGGGATTTCAATGTTCACCACCAGCTTTGGCTTTCATCTTCTTTCACTGACCAACCTGGTGAACAAACCTTCAACTTTGCTATCCTTCATGACCTAGAGCAGCTAGTGAAGTTCCCTACCCGTATTCCTGACCGCCTTGGAGACACGCCCAACATTCTTGATCTTTTCCTAACCTCCAACCCTTCTGCTTACTCTGTTAAACTTTCCTCTCCGTTGGGCTCCTCCGACCACAATCTAATTTCCGTTACCAGTTCTATCACTCCAGTGCAGCCTCAGGACCCGCCTAAGCGGAGGTGCTTCTGGCATTTTAACTCTGCTAAGTGGGAGGAACTAAGGCAGTACTATTCTGATTTCCTTGGGATGATTATTGTTTTCATGTCAGAGATCCTTCTCTTTGTGCCGAGCGCATAACAGAGGTGATTATCTCTGGCATGGAGCTATACATTCCTCATACTTTCTCTAACCCTAAAGCTAAAAAGCCTTGGTTTAACTCTGCTTGTTCTCGTGCTGTCAATGATAGAGAGGCGGCTCACAAACGGTTCCGTAGCCATCCAACTGCTGAAACTCATGCCCTATATATTTCTGCCCGTAATCATGCCAAATCTATTCTCCAACTTACTAAAAACTCTTTCATCAATAGAAAATGTCAAAGTCTTTCCAATTCTAACTCCTCTCGAGATTTCTGGCATCTAGCCAATAATATCTCTAACAACTTTACTTCTTCGTCTTTCCCTCCTTTACTTCATCCAGATGGCTCTACAGCTGTCTCTTCTTTTCTAAAGCTGAACTCTTCGCTCAAACCTTTGCTACCAACTCAACTTTGGATGATTCTGGGCATATTCCTCCTACTCCTCCACCCTCTGACTACTTCATCCCTAAAATTAAAATTCTTTATAAAGACGTTTTCCTGGCCCTCTCTGGCCTTGATTCTCGGAAGGCTTACGGTCCGGATGGAGTCCCTCCTGTTGTTCTCAAAACTGTGCTTCCGAACTCGCTCACTGCCTGGTCAAACTCTTTCATCTGTGTCTCTCTACTTCTATTTATCCTTCTTGCTGGAAGTTTGCTCACATTCAACCTGTCCCTAAAAAGGTGACCACTCCAATCCTTCTAACTACCGCCCTATAGCTTTGATTTCCTGCCTTTCTAAAGCCTTTGAGTCTATCCTTAATAGGAAGATAATGAGGCATCTATCAGCTCACAACCTTCTCTCTGATTGCCAGTATGGTTTCCGTAAAGGCAGATCTACTGGTGATCTTCTTACTTTCCTAACTGAATCTTGGTCATCCTCTTTAGGGACTTCGGTGAAACCTTTGCTGTCGGCCTTGACATATCGAAAGCCTTCGATAGAGTCTGGCACAAATCTTTAATTTCTAAACTACCCTCCTACGGATTCTATCCTTCTCTCTGTACCTTCATCTCCAGTTTCCTTTCCGATCGTTCTATTGCTGCTGTAGTAGACGGTCACTGTTCTTCCCTAAAACTATCAACAGTGGTGTTCCACAGGGTTCTGTCCTATCACCCACTCTCTTTCTATTATTCATCAATGATCTCCTAAATCTGACTCAATGCCCTATCCACTCCTATGCTGATGATACCACCCTGCATTATTCAACAGCGTTCAACAGACGCCCAACCCAACAACAATTAAATGACTCAAGGCGAGATGCTATAGGACGCCTAACTTCTGATCTTTCACTTGTTTCTGATTGGGGCAGAGAAAACCTGGTTTTGTTCAATGCCTCAAAAACTCAATTTCTACAACTATCTACTCGACATAACCTTCCAGACAACTATCCTCTCTTCTTCAATAACACTCAACTTCCCTCTCCTCTACATTAAACACACTCGGTCTATCCTTCACTAAAAATCTAAACTGGAAATTTCACATCTCTACTCTTGCTAAATCAGCTTCCAAGAAGTTAGGTGTCCTATGGCGTCTTCGTCCATTTTCTCTCCCTCCCAGCTGCTTGCTCTGTACAAGGGCCTTATCCGCCCGTGTATGGAGTATGGCTCTCATGTCTGGGGGATCCACACACAGCTTTACTAAACAAGGTGGAATCTAAAGCTTTTCGTCTTATCAACTCTTCTCCTCTAACTGACTGTCTTGATTCTTTAAGTCACCGCCGCAATGTTGCATCTTTATCTGTCTTCTACCGCTGTTTTCATGCTGTCTGCTCTTCTGAACTTGCTAACTGCATGCCTTCCCCCTCCTGCGGCCTCGCTGCACAAGACTCTCTACTTCTTCTCATCCCTATTCTGTCCATCTTCCTAATGCAAGAGTTAACCAGTATCTTCACTCCTTCATTCCCTACACTGGTAAACTCTGGAACTCTCTACCTGTGTCTGTATTTCCACCTGCCTATGACTTAAACTCTTTCAAAAGAGGAGTGTCAAGACACCTCTTACGTTAACTGGACCCTCCTTTTAGATTTTTTTGTTTTTTCTCTACTTTCCTCTTAACAGGGCCTGGCAACCAGCGGGATTTTTTTTTTCACTTTGTTTTCCCTTGGCCAGTGCCCTTGTAATGTAAAAAAAAAAAAAAAAAAAACTGTTTTGCAAGATCCACTGACCTGTAATTGCTGTGTCCTGTAATTGCTTACCATCCTGTTACCTTTGTCCATTCTCGTCTCAGCATTCTCTCTCTCTCTCTCTCTCTCTGTGTCTCTGTGTCTGTCTCTGTGTGTGTGTGTGTGTGTTCGCCTACTTGTGTTTATCTGCATTTCCAACCGTCCAGTTTTCCAATTTTTCCTCCCAGTGTAACCTTCCCCTTGTATTTATTTATCAATGAGTTTATTTATTTACCTTATATTCCTTCCATCTTGCTTCTAATTGATGTCTTTAATTTCTCTCCTTCCTTCCTTCCTTCCTTCCTTCCTTCTTTCTTTTCCTTCATACTTTGTTCTTCTTTACCTTTCCTTTTTTTCATGTTGGTGTTCATGATTTTTTTTCTCCTTTATTCAATCAGCAAATTATGTGTTATTAAATATTTTCTGTTTTTCTTCCTGCCTTTCTATCGGTTATTCCATTTCGTGCATACGTGTGTACCTTGTCTAAAATGATTGCGATGTTTTTTTTCTCTCTCTCTCTCTCTCTCTCTCTCTCTCTCTCTCTCTCTCTCTCTCTCTCTCTCTCTCTCTCTCTCTCTCTCTCTCTCTCTCTCTCTCTCTCTCTCTCTCTCTCTCTCTCTCTCTCTCTCTCTCTCTCTCTCTCTCTCTCTCTCTCTCTCTCTCTCTCTCTCTCTCTCTCTCTCTCTCTCTCTCTCTCTCTCTCTCTCTCTCTCTCTCTCTCTCTCTCTCTCTCTCTCTCTCTCTCTCTCTCTCTCTCTCGCACTAATAGCCCTTCTAAAATATCATTACCCATTTCTTTCTCCCTAACCACTATTGCCAATCCAACTCTCCACTTCTCTACTTCTTCTTGACTCCCTTCCTTTTACAATAACTTCTAAAAAAATAACCATATCAATTTTTTTCCCGTTTGAACCTTTCTCTGTCTTTCTCTCTTACTACCTCACGAGTACTGCCTCTCTGTGTCTCTTCTCCCCGCCACTCCACCGCTGCCCGCTTCCTCGTGTTTCCCGCCACAGAGAAAGAGAGAGGCTGTTGACGAGTGTATGGTTGGCTGTGCTGTGTGTTGTGTGCTCGTGTGATAAAAGGGAGAGCGAGGGAGGCTTAACATCCTATCCCTGTGTGTTTTTTTTGTACCACTACCAAAGAGAGAGAGAGAGAGAGAGAGAGAGAGAGAGAGAGAGAGAGAGAGAGAGAGAGAGAGAGAGAGAGAGAGAGAGAGAGAGAGAGAGAGAGAGAGTGTGTGTGTGTGTGTGTGTGTGTGTGTGTGTGTGTGTGTGTGTGTGTGTGTGTGCTATCATCTGTGAAATGGAATCGTGAAAAAATATATAAAAATGTTCGAGGAAAAGATATTAAAAGCGAAAAAATAAGTATATTACAGAGACAAACTTGGAAAGCGTTTTGAGCAGGGAGAAAAAAAAAGCAGATTTATTCGAGTGTTTGTTTGTAGAAATAATATGAAGAAGAGGAGGAGGAGGAGGAGGAGGAGCAAGAGGAGGAGGAGGAGGAGGAGGAGGAAGAGGTCGAGGACTTGCGTGACAACTTGAAAGTATTAAGCTCACCTGGCTGAGTAGTAATGACGTGCTGGGCTCAGGTAAATCACGTGTTTGTGTGCAATAAGTCTGGTCATTCCTGCCTCGTAAATTAGAACATGATTTGAGAGGCGAGGATTGACCGCCACAAAAAATGCATTAGTGGAATTCGCCTAAGTGCGTATTGAAGGCACAGTTGTTTTTCTAAGTGCTTGCCAATTCATATCACGATCATGGGGGAGTTTAACCTTAACTCTTTGCACTGTTACACCCTTTTTTGCCTCGTGTATTGCTGGTGTTTGCTAATTCATACCACGAACTCGATGGGGTGAGTTTATCTTTTTGTATTATCACTTTTTTTCCTTCTTATTCATATTAACTCTTACATTTTAAGACGCGTGTGTGCAGATTAGTCTCTTAAGTTATTCCGTTGCCAAGAAAAAGAATGGAAGTAATGTCCAGTTCTTTGTCTCTTTCTGTGTGTCTGCAAACTGTTCGTGTTTTTATAAGTGTGATTTAAACTCCACGCGACTTAACTTGTTACCGATAATGTCGTATATTTTAAGACTCTTTTCGTTTTGTGTAATCTTCTAAATAGTTCTACAGCCAAAAAAGGATGTAAATAATCACCAGTATTTCTCTTTTCCTGTCTTTCTTCTAACTGTTTTTTAATCTGTTATTCATTTATTCATGTTTCCAGTTCTCAGAAAGTTAGCAAAGGACGAGTTTAACAGGAAAAAAAAACTTTCAGAATATTGACGTTAAGAAAACACACCTGTGAGAAGCAAGGATGTTTATATTTTCCTACCGAGAACTGGCTACTAAGGACGCTGCGATGTTTTCTTTGCCTCTTTTCCCTCCTGTCGACGTGAAGAGAGGCGATTCACGAGGACAAAAATACACAAGAGCCGCAGAACACACCGCTAAATGAGATTCCTTACAAAAATAGAGAGTTTGGACCAAAGTACCCTTCCAACTAGGTCTTTGCTTCAGTTTTCAAAGGTTTAGTTTAGTAGCTCTTCTTTCCCACCGTGAAATAGAACAAAGGCAACGACGTGTCTCATTGTTCTTATCTCATGATCTTTTTTATTTTTATTTATACCATGTGGGCTTTTCACGGGAATTTCTGGGCTATAGGCGATTTTTTTTGGTGTACCTCCTATGTCAAAGCCCACCCGCTAGGAAACCGTTGCCCAAAGTGAGGAAGCCCAACCTACACTCAGACCGTGGACAGGATTCGAACCCGTGCGCTTGGAGATTCCTCTGACTCCAAAACACGCATGGTTCCACTGTACCACGGCGGCGCCCCAATAATATATAGCTACACTTCTCACCTAAGGGTCTATTTTAACCTTTTCAGCACCATGACGCATTTCAATATTCATCCTGCCTACTATTTGGAGACTTTGTACAGCTTCAGAAACTTATGTAGGAGAGTGAAATAGTGAAGACTGTAGCCATTAATATTCCGACCTCCATAGACCCTTCCTAATGTCGATAAAATGGTCCGAAATGGTCTAATAGTACACAAATCTCAAGGTAAAATTGTGTCCCAGTATTCAAGGGGTTAAAAGGTCTTTACTATTTTACCTCCACTCATCATAACAAATTTAAAAGCATCGCCGTGTTGTGAAAGTCTTACCTCATTGTTCTCTAAGCAAATGTTGAGCATAAATCTGTATGTCAGTAAAGATTTAACATTCCCACCACTTTACCACTCAAGGATCAGAATGATAAAATGAAAAGTGCTTGAATATTAAAGTCAATAAAGCTTGTGAATGAAGCGAGAAAGCCTTGAGAATTGCAGGGATAAATTTTTAATGCATAGAAGAAAGAAGGACGAGGAGGAAAAGGAAGAAGAGGAGGTTTTAACAAATGAATTCAAGGAGAGGAGGTAAATAAATCAAGTATTTTATGTAAGAGAGAGAGAGAGAGAGAGAGAGAGAGAGAGAGAGAGAGAGAGAGAGAGAGAGAGAGAGAGAGAGAGAGAGAAAGAGTGTGGCTGGGTACAAAGGAATGTTCTGAATCACTTCATCATACATATTCCTTGTTTGTTTTGTTTGCTTTCCTTGCTAAACCGGTGGTGGTGGTGGTGGTGGTGGTGGTGGTGGTGGTGGTGGTGGTGGTGGTGGTGGTGGTGATGGTGGTGATGGTGGTGGCGTTAGTTCTTCTCAGTAATTCCCTCTTTTTTCCCTTATCTTGTTATCCAATTAGGCTCAGAGCTGTGTGTTGATACGTGGTGTTTGTGAGCAACAGGACGATAGTGTGTGTGTGTGTGTGTGTGTGTGTGTGTGTTTTGTTAGGACATTTGATTCCCTTATTGATAACCAAAGAGAGAGAGAGAGAGAGAGAGAGAGAGAGAGAGAGAGAGAGAGAGAGAGAGAGAGAGAGAGAGAGAGAGAGACACAGACAGACAGAGACAGAAACACAAAGACAAACAAAGATAGACACAAACACATAAACACACACACAAACACACACAAAGACGAACACAGAAACTCATAAATAACAATGATCTTCAGGAAACAAATAACACATGGCTGAACCACGAGAAGAACACTAAAACACATCACATTAACGCAAAACACTCAACTAAGAACACATGAGCAACAACAAACACCATAACAAAACAATGATACACCTTTAACACAAGCTCCAGGAAGTCGTTCACCTGGATGGAGGGCGCGGCAGGTGAGAGAGGTGAGGGAGACGAAGGAGACGTGGGGACGGTAAAATATGAAGATTAGCTGGGGAGATTTGAGGAAGAGAAAGAATGGTGTGACTTATGCTGTGATGGTGAGAGTGTGATGGTGATGTTGCTTGCAATGATGATGGTGATGCTGTGGTGCTAAGATTGTGATGGTGCCCTGTGGTGCTTGTAGGGATGCTGTGGTGCTCCGTGGTGTTCAGAAAAATGCTGTGAGGTATCGTGTTCTGTGATGCTGTGATTAAGGCGTGTTTTGGTGGAGGTGAAGGTGTGATGTGTATAAATTTGGTGGTCAAATGTATAATTAAAGAAACTACTACTACTACTACTACTACTACTACTACTACTACTACTACTACTACTACTACTACTACTACTACCACCACCACTACTACCACCACTACTACTACACCACCACCACCACTACCACTACTACCACTACCACTACTACTACTACTACTACTACTACAATAATATTAAGCCTCAATGGAGAGATAGTGGCTATATTATCTAAACAAAGGGTCGTAAAGGGAAGCCGTGTAAACCTCAGGCTTGTGTGTGTGTGTGTGTGTGTGTGTGTGTGTGTGTGTGTGTGTGTGTGTGTGTGTGTGTGTGTGTGTGTGTGTGTGTGTGTGTGTGTGACAAAATTTGACTTGTTTCGCCTCAAGAGTTTCGTCGATGTGATATTTTCAATTTTGATGGTGATAGGAGGAGTAGTAGTAGTAGTAGTAGTAGTAGTAGTAGTAGTAGTAGTAGTAGTAGTAGTAATAGTTGTAGGAGAAGAAGGAGGAGTAGGAGTAGGAGTATCAGGACTCAGGAAAAAGAGGAAGACGAAGAGGAGGAAAAGGAGGAGGAGGAGGAGGAGGAGGAGGAGGAGGAGGAGGAGGAGGAGGAGGAGATGATGATACAAGTTTGAAAAGGAAGAAGAGCCAATATCTGTAGAAGTAGAACCAAAAGTAACAATAGCAGTGATAATATTGGATCGAGTTCTATTATATCCATTGATCCTCTTGAGAACTGACGAAGGAGGGAGGCTGACGGGGACTAGGGGGAAGACAAAACGGGAGGGGCGGAGCGAGGCGAGGCGGGTTTAGGCGGGGCGAGGAGGAGGTAAGGAATGAAAACCCACCCTCAGAACTTCCCCCTCCCCTGGTGTTGCTTTCCCTGCCTCCAGCCTTCAGACGTGGCTTTGATGTGTTGAATAAAAATGTGGTCAAATATAAACACGCTAGAAAGTTTTGCCACGTCATTAGCGGGCCGAGTGGTGGTAGTGGTGGTGGTGGTGGTGGTAGTGGTGGTGGTATGTCACAAACTTAGCCTGTTAGCCACTTTTCCGCTGGTCTCTTTGCTTGTGGTGGTGGTGATGGTGGTGGTGGTGAGTGATGTTTGATTTTTGGTGGTGAGTTTTTAGTTGAAATTGTGATGGTGTGAGGATTTTGGTGGTGTTGGTGGTGTTGATGGTAAGGAGTGGTGTTTTTCTGTCGGTGATGGTTTTAGAACTTGTATTAGTGGTGTTGGTTGTGATGGTAATGATGGTGAGAGACTGATGTTTACTTTTGGTGATGTAGTGGTAATGACAATGGTGTTTTGAGGAGATGAGATAGTGAAAATGGTGATGATAGAGAAGAAAAGAAACTGAATTTAACTTTTAACCCCTTCAGTACTGGGACACATTATCACTTTGAGATTTGTGTACGATTAGACCATTATATTGACATTAGGAAGGGTCTATGGGGTCAGAAGATTAATGGCCACAGTCTTTACTATTTTAAACCCTTACATGAGTTTCCGAACCTGTATTAAATCACCAAATGGTAAGCACAACGAATATGGAAATGCGTCACAGTGTTGAAGGGGTTAATGGTGAAAATAGTGATAGTTTTAAGTGTTATTGATAAAGGGAAGGAAATAATACGGGCGATAATGAAGGTACTCCCAGCGATAAAGAAATAGTAATGACGCTACTTTTTGACATCGACAACATGATTACAACGCTCGTGATTAAAGTACGAACTATTTTCATAACGAATTCAACCGTAGAGACACTAATTCACTTACGATAACGAGCTAAAAACTGGATAACGATTGTAGTGAAGATCAAAGCCATCTTCCTCCTCTTCTTCTTCTTCCTCCTCCTCCTCCTCCTCCTCCTCTTCCTCCTCCTCCTCTTTTTCGTACTCCAATTTCTCCTCCACCTGTTCCACTTGTCTCGAGGTAAAACTAGTGGCGGCAAAAAGGCTTCGTGAAACAGCTGACCCGGAGTTCGAAGCTTCAAGATGTAAGAGGCTATCGATCAGAAGTATTGCCCTGCACGAGGAGGAGGAGGAGGAGGAAAAGGAGGAGGAGGAGGAGGAGGAGGAGGAGGAGGAGGAGTAGTTGCTGCAATACGCTATGACGATGGGACTCAA
>NC_059288.1:6161816-6166816 GCF_017591435.1 Portunus trituberculatus
TTCTTCTTCTTCTTCTTCTTCTTCTTCTTCTTCTTCTTCTTCTTCTTCTTCTTCTTCTTCTTCTTCTTCTTCTTCTTCTTCTTCTTCTTCTTCTTCTTCTTCTTCTTCTTCTTCTTCTTCCATCTCCTCCTCCTCCTCCTCCTCCGTCTTTGATATCAAGTTTCTTCCATCTTTTGCTTCATTTTTTCCTCCTCTTTCCTTCTTATCTCAGCTCTGAACTCTCTCACTCCTTTACTCCTTCACTCCTTCCCTCACTCCTTCCGTCCCTCACTCCCCCGCTCCCTCTTTCCCTTTAGCACGTGGCGTCTCTCAAATCTGCGTCACTACAGCAAGGTGACTTCGGAAATCAATCCCTGTGTATCTTTTTTTTTTCTCTCTCTTGCTTTGCTTTCCTTTTTGATTTTTTAAGCATTTTTTGAGCAATCGGTACAGCTGCGATTTTTTCTCTCTAATGTTCCTCTTTCATCTCTCCTTTCCTTCACATTTTCTCTTCAGTTTTTTTTTCTCTCTTTTTTTATTGGTACTGGTGTTTATTCTCTCTCTCTCTCTCTCTCTCTCTCTCTCTCTCTCTCTCTCTCTCTCTCTCTCTCTCTCTCTCTCTCTCTCTCTCTCTCTCTCTCTCTCTCTCTCTCTCTCTCTCTCTCTCTCTCTCTCTCTCTCTCTCTCTCTCTCTCTCTCTCTCTCTCTCTCTCTCTCTCTCTCTCTCTCTCTCTCTCTCTCTCTCTCTCTCTCTGCGGGTCGATAGTTGAAAAGGTGCATTAAGCTGATGGCAAAACTGTCACAGAGAGTCGCTTTTCTTTTCTCTCTCAAATTTTTCTTGCCTCCTTTCATTCAGCGGACAAATATTGGTTTTTATTCGCTGATTCGCTGCTACTAAGGTATGTGTGCTTTCCATCATAGCGGCCTCTTTTTATTCCTCTCGTTTACTCTGCATGAAACCAAAAATGACCTTGTTAAAAGTTGGTTATGAAGATTAAACATGGATTCTTAACCTCAATTTTTTCGTCTT
Source organism: Portunus trituberculatus (assembly GCF_017591435.1). NCBI lineage: Eukaryota > Metazoa > Arthropoda > Malacostraca > Decapoda > Portunidae > Portunus > Portunus trituberculatus. The sequence continues at coordinate 6,162,826 of NC_059288.1, forward strand.
TGTGAGTTGATGGAGGTGTGTTGAGTGTTGAGTGTACTGGTGAAGTGATTGAGAAAGGCTAAAGTACAAGATTTGCTAAGTTATACACAAGATGAACGATAACTGAAGATAATATAAGTAAAAGAGAAATTGAATATAGATAGTGAAAGTATTTTGAAAGTATAGTTAATAGGTGTATTAATAAAGGCAATAATACGAGATATTTCCTTTACTCTGAAAATTGTGAACGATAAATGAAAAAAAGAAATCGAATCTAAATGGTTAAGGTGTTTTTTGAAAGTACAGGTGAAGAGATTAAGAGAAGGAAAAATTCAAGTTGATTCCATTAGTCTTACAAATTTGTGAAAGTAGAATAACCGGAAGTGAATTAGAAAGGAAAAGAAAAATCAATATTAAAAATGGTAAATGTCTTTTGAAAATTCTGATTGAGTAATATAGAAATGGAAAACTCTGATGATCCACTTAGCTATATAAAACAGTGAACGTAAGATAAATTGAGGGAAAACGGAAAGAAAATGAAAACTATATGATCAAATACTGTTTTGAAAGTATTGATAAGAAGATTAAGAAATAAAAAAGAATATGATGATTATCTTACCTATATGAAACAGTGAAGATACGATATTTGAAGAAGAGATAAAAATAAAAGAAATGATTGAAATAAATGTGTTTTGAAAGTACTGGTATAGAAAATGATAAAGAGAAAAATATTATAAAGAAACTATGAAGAACTATAAAGAAAACGAAAAAAATCAGTGCTGGAATAGTGAATGTGTTTTGAAAGAAGAAAATAATAGAAACAAAAAAAGTATATGGTGATTCTTAAAGCTAAATAAAATCAGTAAAGATAAGATAGATCACTAATGAACAACAAGAAAGGACAAGATAGATCAGTGATAAAAATATTTGTGTTTTGAAAGTACTGGTGGAAATTTTGGCGGTCTTCTTAACCCCGTGAAGCAAAAGGAAGTAGTCTCAGGTGTGGCATTACAGGTGTGTTTGGTGACAGGTGTGTGTGTGTTTACCTTCCGCTGGCAGGTGTGACTCACGCTTGGAAGGCTCAACGCTAATCAGTTATGGTACTGGTTTTGTATTACACACACACACACACACACACACACACACACACACACACACACACACACACACACACACACACACACACACACACACACACACACACACACACACACACACACACACACACACACACACCATTTCCCTAACATTCCTTAACCGTAATCTCTTCATCTTCCTCTTCCTCCTCTTCTTCCTCCTCCTCCTCCTCTTCCTCTTCCTTTTCCTCTTCCTCCATTTCTTTTCTTTCTTCTTTCTTCTTCTTCTTTCTTCTTCTTCTTCTTCTTCTTCTTCTTCTTCTTCTTCTTCTTCTTCTTCTTCTTCTTCTTCTTCTTCTTCTTCTTCTTCTTCTTCTTCTTCTTCTTCTTCTTCTTCTTCTTCTTCTTCTTCTTCTTCTTCTTCTTCTTCTTCTTCTTCTTCTTCTTCTTCTTCTTCTTCTTCTTCTTCTTCTTCTTCTTCTTCTTCTTCTTCTTCTTCTTCTTCTTCTTCTTCTTCTTCTTCTTCTTCTTCTTCTTCTTCTTCTTCTTCTTCTTCTTCTTCTTCTTCTTCTTCTTCTTCTTCTTCTTCTTCTTCTTCTTCTTCTTCTTCTTCTTCTTCTTCTTCTTCTTCTTCTTCTTCTTCTTCTTCTTCTTCTTCTTCTTCTTCTTCTTCTTCTTCTTCTTCTTCTTCTTCTTCTTCTTCTTCTTCTTCTTCTTCTTCTTCTTCTTCTTCTTCTTCTTCTTCTTCTTCTTCTTCTTCTTCTTCTTCTTCTTCTTCTTCTTCTTCTTCTTCTTCTTCTTCTTCTTCTTCTTCTTCTTCTTCTTCTTCTTCTTCTTCTTCTTCTTCTTCTTCTTCTTCTTCTTCTTCTTCTTCTTCTTCTTCTTCTTCTTCATCCTAAGCACGCTAGCAACAACATAAGGATCTCTAGATATTTGAACTTCCTTTGAATTCCTCCTCCTCCTCCTCCTCCTCCTCCTCCTCCTCCTCCTCCTCCTCCTCCTCCTCCTCCTCCTCCTCCTCCTCCTCCTCGTTGTATCATGTCCTATCAGCACTTAGTATCTCTTTCCTCTCTCTCTCTCTCCCTCTTCCTCTCTCCCTCTCCTCTCTCTCTCCCTCTCTCTCTCCCTCTCCCTCTCTCTGTCTCCCGGCCTTTAAATGACCATCTAAAGCTAAACAATGGAATGGCTTTAAGTCTCTCGTGGTTTCCGATATCAAATTTCGTCCACACTTTATGTCCAGCGATAAGAATGGGAGTCTGGGAATATCTGGGGGTATTGGAATCCGATTTTACCCTCTTGGAATTATGCTGCGTTCCAACTAACCCCCCTTCACCCCTTCCCTCCTCCCCATCTCTGTCTCTCTCTCTCTTTCTCACTCACTCGCCTTCCCTTCAGTTCCTTCAGTCTCCCCTTCCAAGTCCAGTCTCCGTTTTCTTTTCCTTTTTATTGAGGGAAGAGAGTGTTATAGAAGTTTTTAGGTTTATTTACTGGTGTTTTTTTGCCTCGTGTTTTGTTTTATTGTTTTTTTATTGATTTTCTTTTTTATTATTTTCTTTATTCTTTTCTTGTTCTGTTTCTTTTTTCTTTTTTTCTTCTGTTCTAATTGGTGTTTTGTTGTTCTTTTTTCTTCTTCTTTCTTTTAGTTTCGTTATTTTTTTTCTCGTCCTTGTTTTTTTATTTTATTTTATTTTATTTTTCGTTTTTTTCTTTATTTTCTCCTCGTTTTTGTTTTTTTGGGGTTTTCTAATGAAGTTTTCCTATTTCTTTTATTTTTCTTCAGATTTTAGCCTCTTACAATTATGAAGCTTTTTAACTAAACCCCCGATTCACCCCCTCTCTCACTCACTTACTCACCCCCCCCCCCAGTCACTTTCCAGTCCAGTCCATCTCGCCCCCCCCAGTCACTTTCCTCTCAGTCACCCCATCCAGTCAAATCCATATTGCCCCCACAGTCACTTTCCTTCAGTCCCCCATTCCAGTCCAGTCCATCTCGCCACCCCCAGTCAGTTCCCTTCAGTCCCCCCTTCCTGTCCAGTCCAGCATTCGTTTTCTTTTTCTTCATATTAGGGGAAGGGTCTGGTCATGGCTTTTTAATGGTGTTATTGTTTTTTTTAGCATTTTCTATTAATTTTCTTGGTTTTAGTTTATTAAAATGAGATTATTGTCTTTCTTATCTTATTTTTACTTTTTGGTAGTTTTTCTTAATGGCTGTTTTTTTTTTTTTTTTTTGCTACAAGTTGTTCATTTTATTATTATTTCAAAAGATCAATTCATTTATTTTTCTTTTTTCCTTGTCTTATATTTTTTTTCACGATTTTCTTCGCTTTTCGTTTTTCTAATTCTAAATAAATCTTTGTTTAAAATCATTCTTATCGTTTGTTTTTTTTAGTTTTAATTCCTTCGTGTTCATTATTTCCAGTTTCAAATCATTCCAATCCCTTGTTTCCAGTTTCAAATCATTGCTATCTCCTTGTTTGTAGTTTTAAATCCTATCCTTCCTATCCTTTATTTTTTTTATTATTGGTATCATTTATTTCTAGTTTCAAAAAAGTTGATATCCTTTTTTTCTATTTTCAAATCATTCGTATCCTTTATTTCTAGTTTCAAATCATTCGTATCCTTTATTTCTAGTTTCAAATCATTCGTATCTTTCTATTTCTAGTTTTAAATAATTTGCGTCCTTTCTTCATGTTATAAATCATTCATATCCTGTTTTAATACTTGAGAAGAGCCAATACATTCCCGCCTCTCCCCTCACCTCCACCTCCCCTCAGCCTGGCCCTGTCTCTAATGGGAAGGGAAAAGTAACTCTGTTAAAGGCAAATCACTTTCCCTCATTTGATTTATGCAACACACTCTTTCACTATGCTAATCCTCATTCGTCATTGAACCTAAACTCTCTCTCTCTCTCTCTCTCTCTCTCTCTCTCTCTCTCT
>NC_059288.1:6174316-6189316 GCF_017591435.1 Portunus trituberculatus
AAAGAGGAATATCAAGGTAAGAAGAGAGAGAGAGAGAGAGAGAGAGAGAGAGAGAGAGAGAGAGAGAGAGAGAGAGAGAGAGAGTGATAAAAGAAAAAAAACGAAGGAAAGGTGAAGAAACAAAACGCAACGATGAAAAGAGGAAATGGAACAATAAAATACAAAAAGAGAAAATGAAAACAGGAAAAGAATAAGAGGAAAAATAAAAAGAAGACACAAAAGAAAGAGAGAAGGAAGGAGAGAAAGGAAGTAGATGGATGAGAAAAAGAAAACGGACTCGTGCGAAAAGAGAAAGAGCAATAACAGAGAAGAGAAATAGAGAGAGAAAAAAAATAATTGAACAAAAGAAAGAAAAAAAAATAGAAAATGAAGAAAAAACAAAAATAGAAAAATAAGACAAACAGAAAACGGACTAACACGAAGAGGAAGAGGAATAATACAAGAGAAAGAGGAGGAGGAGGAGGAGGAGGAGGAGAATAGGGACTAGAGGAAGACAGATAGCTATGTCAGACGTCAGTGGGGGACAGGGGATGGGAAGGGGGACAGGGGAGGGGTGGGAGAATGTCAGACAGAGTTAAGGAATCAGCATTAGTGAGGATCAGCAGAAGATGGAAGATGGTCAGCAGTGGTCAGCAGTAGTCAGCAGTAGTCAGCAATAGTCAGCAAAGTCATCAGTAGAGTCAACATTGAGAGAGAGAGAGACAGGCATGTCAAAACCATTGCCAAGAAAGCCTCTCACAGGATCTCCGCTCTCAGAAGGATCGCCAGTTTCCTCGACAGGAAGGGGAGACTGCTGCTGTACAAGGCACAGGTGCGGCCCCACCTTGAATACGCAGCTCTCTCCTGGATGTCCTGTGCCGCCACACACAGAAGGAGACTGGACAGCATCCAACGCCGCGCCATACGGCTAGTAGATGCTGCACTACCACCTCACCCAGAGCCTGAGCGTCCCCTTGATTCACTGGAACACCGCAGAGACGTGGCGGCGATCGTAGTGTTCCATAAGGCACAGGTGCAAAGAGTGCCACATCTGGCAGGGCTGCGTCATCCTCTAAGAGTCACCGCACGGAGCACGAGAACGGTGCTCAATGGTGGTGACGCCGTAGAGGTGCCGCGATCCCACGGGTGTCAGCATCAACGCACCTTCGCAGGACGCGTCTCCAGGATGTGGAACTTGTTCACGGCCGCGGTGCCTCACGTCCAGGAGATGAACACTCACAGTGTCAAACTGATGGCACATAAGTGGAGACAGACACTGCCAACTCCTCTGACACTCTTTGTGACGTGACACTCAGTGTAGTGCAGTGCGTGAATAGTGCTAGTGAAGTGAAACGAATAGTGCTCCATTTGCATGCTGACCATCTTGTATATTATCTATTTTTAAGTCTTGTAAATATTGTAGAGAAATAGATTGTAGTACCCTTAGAATAGGTAGCACACGACAGTGCGCCTTTGGGTACATGTTCCTTTGTATTAAGTTTTGTTTAAATAAAAAAAAAAAAAAAAAAAGAGAGAGAGAGAGAGAGAGAGAGAGAGAGAGAGAGAGAGATGAGACTAGAGAGAGACAGCTTGAATTCAGTACATGCATAATCAGAGAGAGAGAGAGAGAGAGAGAGAGAGAGAGAGAGAGAGAGAGAGAGAGAGAGAGAGAAAAAACGGGAAGAATGAAAGAAAATGAGAGGAATAGGAGAAAATAGAAGATGAGAGAGAGAGAGAGAGAGAGAGAGAGAGAGAGAGAGAGAGAGAGAGAGAGAGAGAGAGAGAATGAGGCTGGCAGTAAATTAGGTCAAACTACCTGGTGTGAATTCGTTTGACAGGTGCGCTGTTTCTGTGGCCTCAGAGGAAAGGAAGGGAAAGGAAGAAGAGGTTAAAGAAGGGAAGGGAAGGGAAGAGAAGAGAAGAGAAGGGAAGGAAAGGGAAGTGAAGGGAAAAAAAGGGGAGGAAAGAGGATGGAAGAGAAATGGAAGAATAGGGAGGGAGGAAAAGGGAAAAAAAGTGAAGGAAAGGGAAGAGGAGAGAAGGGAAGAGAAAAGAAGAGAGAGAAGAGAAGTGAAAAGAAGAAAAGGAAAAATAGGAAAGGAAAGGGAAGAGAGAAGAGAAAAGAAGAGAAGGAAGGAAGGGAAGGGGAGGAAATGGAAAGAAAACTTGAAGAAGGGAATGGAAGAGAATGAAAGGTTAGAGAGGGAGAGAGAGAGAGAGAGGAAGGGATGGTAAAAGAAGGGAAAGAGAAGAGAAGAAAGAGAGAATGGAAGTGACAAGTAGAAATAAAAGAATAAAGGGAAGATCAAAGAGAGAAAAAGAAAGAAAATAAAAAAAAAAAGAAAAAGATAAAAAAAGGAACAGCAAAAAGAAAATCATAAAAGAAAGAAAAGAAATTAGAAAAGAGACGAAACAGAAAAATAAAGATAAAATATGATAACCAGGAGACAAAAAGAAAAGAAAAAAAAGAAAATAGCGATGTAATAATTAATAGAAAACGATGAAAGAAAATAAAGTGAAAAAAGAAGACAATAGAAAGAGAAAATGAATAAAAGATAGGAGGAGGAAAGGAAGAGAATGAGTTTAGGAATGAGAGAAGCAAATGAAGAAGAGGAAAAGAGGACAAGTATTGAGAGCGAGAGGAGGAGGAGGAGGAGGAGGAGGAGGAGGAGGAGGAGGAGGAATACGGTAATTGCAGGTGGGAGGATGACCAGGTGTAGAAGCGGAAAATTAGAGACAGGATAGCTTCTTTGTTTTAGAGAGAGAGAGAGAGAGAGAGAGAGAGAGAGAGAGAGAGAGAGAGAGAGAGAGAGAGAGAGAGAGAGAGAGGTACAGTAGGTTGAAATGCGGAGAAAGAATATAACAATTGTACACACACACACACACACACACACACACACACACACACACACACACACACACACACACACACACACACACACACACACACACACACACACACACACACACACACACGGACACGGACACGCACACGCACGCAACCGTAAAACAATGCAGTAAAGGATAACGAAGCGTAAAAATGTAGCAATAGAAAACAAAGAAATTGAATAGAAAAAGTAATAGACAGACAGACAGACACACAGACAGACGGACACAAAATATAACCACACAGATTGCCAACCTGGGAGACATAAAGAAAGTGATTCCAAGAGAGAGAGAGAGAGAGAGAGAGAGAGAGAGAGAGAGAGAGAGAGAGAGAGAGAGAGAGCATTACCTGACACCTTTACGACAGGAAATGTGACAGAATTACTTGACACACACACACACACACACACACACACACACACACACACACACACACACACACACACACACACACACACACACACACACACACACACACACACACACACACACACACACACACACACACACACACACACCCATAAATACATACATACATACATAAAGACCCTTCACTAAGCGCGCACACTCTACATAACATGAATATACGCAAAGTGAGTTGAGTGCAGGCATACATATGTATTTCCCTTCATGTGTATGTAATTGGACACACACACACACACACACACACACACACACACACACACACACACACACACACACACACACACACACACACACACACACACACACACACACACACACACACACACACACACACACACACACACACACACACACACACACACACACACACACACACATACACACATACACATGTCATAGAATCATACATACATACTTATACATGCAGACAGACAGAGACAGACAGACAGACAGATATAGAGTTCCAGTCAGGTATACAGGTAGACCAGCTCATCTGGTGTCGTTAATTGCCTTGGTGAAGTGGCAGGTGTGATGTTTCTTACCTGGTGATTGCATGGTGAACAGAGAGGTGGACTGGTTTCCCTTTCCTGCTGAGAGAAAATGTTTTGTCTCTCTCTCTCTCTCTCTCTCTCTCTCTCTCTCTCTCTCTCTCTCTCTCTCTCTCTCTCTCTCTCTCTCTCTCTCTCTCTCTCTCTCTCTCTCTCTCTCTCTCTCTCTCTCTCTCTCTCTCTCTCTTTTTTTTTTTTTTTATTTAAACAAAACTTTATACAAAGGAACATGTACCCAAAGGCGCACTGTCGTGTGCTACCTATTCTAAGGGTACTACAATCTATTTCTACAATATTTACAAGACTTAAAAATAGATAATATACAAGATGGTCAGCATGTAAATGGAGCACTATTCGTTTCACTTCACTAGCACTATTCACGCACTGCACTACACTGAGTGTCACGTCACAAAGAGTGTCAGAGGAGTTGGCAGTGTCTGTCTCCACTTATGTGCCATCAGTTTGACACTGTGTGTGTTCATCTCCTGGACGTGAGGCACCGCGGCCGTGAACAAGTTCCACATCCTGGAGACGCGTCCTGCGAAGGTGCGTTGATGCTGACACCGTGGGATCGCGGCACCTCTACGGCGTCACCACCATTGAGCACCGTTCTCGTGCTCCGTGCGGTGACTCTTAGAGGATGACGCAGCCCTGCCAGATGTGGCACTCTTTGCACCTGTGCCTTATGGAACACTACGATCGCCGCCACGTCTCTGCGGTGTTCCAGTGAATCAAGGGGACGCTCAGGCTCTGGGTGAGGTGGTAGTGCAGCATCTACTAGCCGTATGGCGCGGCGTTGGATGCTGTCCAGTCTCCTTCTGTGTGTGGCGGCACAGGACATCCAGGAGAGAGCTGCGTATTCAAGGTGGGGCCGCACCTGTGCCTTGTACAGCAGCAGTCTCCCTTCCTGTCGAGGAAACTGGCGATCCTTCTGAGAGCGGAGATCCTGTGAGAGGCTTTCTTGGCAATGGTTTTGACATGCCTGTCAAACCTCAGCCCTCGATCCACCTCCACTCCAAGTATCTTGACGTCATCTTGGAGTGGGAGAGCAGCAGCGCCAAAAGACAACTTTCCTGCCATTGCTGCCATGGCGGCTGGGGACCGAGAGACAACCATTGCTTGTGTCTTCTCCGGCGCGAATGTCACTTGCCAGCGAGCACCCCACTCCTTTATCACTCGTAGCTGCTGATTGATGGCCTCAGCAGCCCGCCCACTGTCCTGGCGTGGATAGGTATAGGAGAGGGTGCAGTCATCAGCATAGGCCATGACTCCTGGCAGTAGCTGGAGAAGATCATCCACGTAGATATTCCACAGGAGTGGGCCAAGAATTGAACCCTGTGGCACTGATGCCTCCACAGGCAGGGACTCAGATGTTTGCCCGTTGACAACCACCTTGAGGCTTCTGTCCTGCAGGTAATTTCCCAAGAGTCGTAGCAAGCCACCCTGGATGCCTTTAGCACGAAGCTTTTCTAGTAATCCGTTGTGCCATACTTTATCAAAAGCTCCTGCTATGTCCAAAGCAACCACTATAGTGTCCTTGCCGTCGTCGAGGGCGTCCTGCCAATGCCTGGTGAGAAGCATCATTAGGTCGGAGGTTGACCTTCCAGGTCTGAACCCAAACTGTTGGTCTGAGAGGAGGGCATTGTCCTTGAGATGGCTACACACCACCTCTGCCACGACCCTCTCAAACACTTTACCCACCACTGACAACAGGGATATGGGTCTGTAGTTTTTTGGGTCCGTCCTGGAGCTTTTTTGTGTACGGAACTACTCGAGCCTCCTTCCACACTGAAGGCCAGACGTTTTCCCGTACACAAGTTGTGAAGACTTGGGTGAGAGGGGCAGCCAGTTCCTGGGAGCATCGCTTCAGCAGGTGCGGGCTGATGTCATCAGGGCCGGTGGCTTTCTGTGTGTCCAGCCCCCGCAATAATCGCTTCACCTGCTGATGCGTCACCTCCACCATGGTGACAGTCTTCTCACAGATATAGAGTTCCAGTCTGGTGTCGTTAATTGCCTTGGTGAAGTGGCAGGTGTGATGTTTCTTACCTGGTGATTGCATGGTGAACAGAGAGGTGGACTGGTTTCCCTTTCCTGCTGAGAGAAAATGTTTTGTCTCTCTCTCTCTCTCTCTCTCTCTCTCTCTCTCTCTCTCTCTCTCTCTCTCTCTCTCTCTCTCTCTCTCTCTCTCTCTCTCTCTCAACAAGTGGTTATCTAGAAGTTAATCCCTTTATACAAATACACTACAAGTTGTCCTCCTCCTCCTCCTCCTCCTCCTCCTCTCTTCTTCTTCCTCCTCCTCCTCCTCCTCCTCCTCCTCCTCCTCCTCCTCTTCTTCCTCCTAATCCTCCTTCCCGCAGGTAATCCGGTTAATCCACTACGGCCGGATATTACGTCCATTTTGACCCTTAATATCCAAGGTTCACTCCGGACTGGCCGTGGCAATATCCGTTTTAATATTCGACAATCCGTAACACTTAGCAGAGCTCCCCCTGTAGTCGTTGCAGAGAAAACGGGATGCCAGGGTGTCGCAGAAAACGGGGAAACATTGGTAAACATTGCGATGGGTATTGGAGGCTGAGTGAGTGAGTGAGTGAAAGAGAGAGAGAGGGGTGTGGGGAAAGAGAGTGGGAGGAAAGGTGGAAATGTTTGTAGTGTTTATAATGTTTGTTGCTTAAGGAATCTGTTGCTGGCGAGGAGGAAAATCAAGGAAGATAAAAAGGAAGAATAAAAGTTAAAAGGCCGCGTTAAGGAAAATACATGTTGGCCATTAGGAAAAGTGTGCACGCTCTGTTACATCCGTGAGGGAATTTGACTCGTACGCAGAAGGGAAGCTAGAGGTGTGTGTGTGTGTGTGTGTGTGTGTGTGTGTGTGTGTGTGTGTGTGTGTGTGGAGGGAGCAGGTGGAGGAACATGACTCAATATGTTTAAAGAAGAGAAGGTGGTGTTTTTTTTATTGCATGACTAGAAAGTGGTGGTGCTTTGCGTGTGGTGATGTGGTGTGTGGTGTGGGGAGGTTTAAGTGGGGTGTGGTGTGGTGTGGTGTGGTGAGGTGAGGTTGAATTTAGTTAGGTCAGGTTTAAGATAGGTTAGATTAAATGAGTGAGGTTAAGTTAGGTTAGGATTTATTAATTTAACCTAATTTTTTCATAATTAACTATTTCAATGAGAGAGACATTTGCTGCATAACTACAACTACTACTACTACTACTACTACTACTACTACTACTACTACTACTACTACTACTACTACTACTACTACTACTACTACTACTACTACTACTACTACTACTACTACTACTACTACTACTACTACTACTACTACCAAAATTCCTACCACCACTACTCATCATTTTCCACTTCATATCATCTTCATCATCATTGTCACCATAGTATTTTTGCATTATTATCAGTTATCATTACCATCACCATCACCATCACCATCATCATCATCATCATCATCATCACCATCACCAGGGAGGGGCAAGTGCTGTAGCGTGCAAATCTCATCACTCACTCTTGACAGGAGGCATTAGATGAAGCGATGGCACGGAGGAGAGAGAGAGAGAGAGAGAGAGAGAGAGAGAGAGAGAGAGAGAGAGAGAGTAAAGAGTAAAGAGGAAGAAGAGGAGGAGGAAGAGGAAAGAAAAATAGAAAAGGTAAAATTTAAGTATATGATGATGGACACGAGAGAGAGAGAGAGAGAGAGAGAGAGAGAGAGAGAGAGAGAGAGAGAGAGAGAGAGAGAGAGAGAGAGAGAGTGAAATGGTGCAATCAGGTTGTTGGAATCGGTTCACTGTTTTGCTTCGGAAGAGATCTTGAATTTTTAAGAGAGAGAGAGAGAGAGAGAGAGAGAGAGAGAGAGAGAGAGAGAGAGAGAGAGAGAGAGAGAGAGAGAGAGATAGTGTGTTGCATCCCTTAAATCGGTGCAACATTTTACTTTGAGCTTCCTTCCTCCTTCTATTTTTGTATTCCTTCTTTCTTTCCTATTTCTTCCTCCTTTCTTTCTTTTTCTTATGTTTTGGTATTTTTATCGTTTCCCTTTTCTTCATTCGTTTATTTCATAGTTTGCTTTCCTCTTACCTTTCGTCACTTTTCCTCTTCCAACTTCTTCTTCCTTCTTTGCCCTCTTCCTTCTTTCATTTCGTTCTTCTTTCCTCTTTTGCTTTCTTTCTTATTTCCTTCTTTCCTCTCTTCTTTCTTTCCTTTTCCTTCTTCTTTCATCCTTTTATCTATTCCTGTCTTTCATCTATTTCTTGTTTATTTCCTTCTTTCCTTCTATGATTTCTTCCTTCCTTCCTTCCCTCCTCCCATCTTTCTTTTTTTCTTCTTCTTTCATTCTCTCCATCCTTCCTCTGCCTTTCTTCCTCCCTTCCTTCCTTCCTTCCTTCTTTCTTTCTTTCCTTCATTTTTTTCTTTCTTCCTTTTTTCCTTCATTCATTCCTTCCTTCTTTTTTTCCTTTCTTCCTTCCTTCCTCCTTTTTTTTTCTTCCCTTACAAGACAAACTCATTCCCGTGAGTGGTGGCAACACTTTGGGGAGGAAGAGAGGGAGAGAAGGAGGTACTTCTCTCCTCCCTCCATTCCTTCTCTCCCTTTTTCTCTTCCTCCCTCTTCCACACTTTTGTTTTCTCCATCTCTCCTACTCTTTTCCTCTTTCCTGTCTTCCTGTCTTCCTTCTCCTTGGTTTTGTCTCACCTTGTTCTTTTATGCCCTCCTCCTCCTCCTCCTCCTCCTCCTCCTCCTCCTCCTCCTCCTCCTCCTCCTCCTCCTCCTCCTCCTCCTCCTCCTCCTCCTCCTCCTCCTCCTCCTCCTCCTCCTCCTCCTTCCTCCTCCTCCTCCTCCATCTCTCTCTCTCTCCATCCGTTACTCTTTCCACCCGTTGGGTCCCATTTTGTCTCCTCCTCCTCCTCTTCCTCCCTCCATTTTCAGACAAAGAGCAACTCTCTCTCTCTCTCTCTCTCTCTCTCTCTCTCTCTCTCTCTCTCTCTCTCTCTCTCTCTCTCTCTCTCTCTCTCTCTCTCTCTCTCTCTCTCTCTCTCTCTCTCTCTCTCTCTCTCTCTCTCTCTCTCTCTCTCTCTCTCTCTCTCTCTCTCTCTCTCTCTCTCTCTCTCTCTCTCTCTCTCTCTCTCTCTCTCTCTCTCTCTCTCTCTCTCAGAAAGCATATTTTGCATCGATTTTTATCTATGAAATGCAAATTCACTCGATATTTCATTGGCAGTAATCTTATGGCTTGTTGGATTTATTCATTTCTTTATTGAGTGCAAATTTAGGTGGCAGTGAATAGCAATGTTGTTGTTATCTAGCCTTTTGTATTCTCCTTGCATCTCTTCCTGTTTTCTCTATCGCTCTCATCGCTTCCTGCATCTATTCTGATTTATCTGAGTGCTCCTTTACTTGTTACTTCGCTATTCTTTTCTCTTTTCATATTCGCATTCTTCTTTCTTTTATTTTTCTCCATTTTCTTGTTTTTTTTTTATTGTTATCAAGAGTTCCTGTCTCACTATTGATTTATCTGAGTTTCTTTTTGCTTGCTTTTTCATTTCTTTTTCTTATTCCTTCGTTTTCTCTTTTTTCTTTTTTTTTTTACTTTTGTATTTTCTTAATTTTTTTTTCAGTTTCACAATCTCTCATGTTTAATGGATTTTCTTTTATCTTATCTATTTTTTTTTTCTTTTCCTCCTTTTCTTTCTCTTTTCCTCGTTTACATTCTTAGTTTTCCTCCAAAATTTCTTCCTTTTTCCAATCATGACCTTAACTCTGAGGAAAATATTAGTTACAGGCGTAATTAAAACATCACAATACTGTAAAAAGAAGAAAACGGAAAAAATATTAAGAAAACGTGAATAAGAAAAATATTACATAACTCAGAAGTAAATTATTATCACTATTGACGCTCTCACTTTCCCAAGACACTTACTTTTTTTTTTCTTTTCTTTTTCTTTTTACTCCTTCCCTCGTCTGCATACTTGATTTTCCTCCAAGATTTCCTCCTTTTTGTAGTCATTATCTAAATTGAAGAGGAAAATGTTACAGTTGCAGGTACAGTTACACATCACAACACTGCAAGAAGGAAAGAACACAGATAACTAATGATGAATAACGAACAACAGATAAATAATGTTAGTACTATGAAAAGGAAAGAAAATCGAAAATATCAAGAAAATAAGAATGAAAATAGTCTTAATAATAAAAAAAAATGAAGACAGAAAAATATCAAGAAAAATAATCTCAGTACTATAAAACAAATGAAAATCGAAAATATCAAGAAAATAAAAATGAAAATTATCTTAATATGAAAAAAGAAAAGACAGAAAAATATTAACAAAACTAAGAAAAAAGAAAAATATTACACATAACAATGAGCCAAAATATTATTAATCACCTTCCTAAGATATTTACTTTATTTTTCCTTTTCTTTTTCCTCATTCTCCTTTCCTCGTTTCCTCGTTTTCCTTGTTCTTAATTTTCCCACATTACTGTACAAAAGAAAACGGAAAAATAGCAAAACTGAAAAACAGGAAAATTATACACAAAACACAAATGATCATCATCACCATTAGCCCTTTCACCTTCCCAAGACAATTACTTTATTTTTTTTCTTTTCTTTTCTTCTTATTCTCTTTCCCTCGTTCTCTGTTTTTCCTCGTTTTTAATTTTCCCTCAAAACTTCTTCCTTCATCCAATCCTTTCCTAAAATGAGGGGGAAAATATTACAGTTAGGAACACATTTAAATACCACAATACTGCACAAAAAAAAAAACGGGAAAAATATTTAAAGAACTGGAAAAGAAATGACACAAAAAAACAGAATCAAATTATGACCACCATTAACCCTTTCAACCTTCCAAGACATATATTTTCATTTTTTCCTTTTCTTTTTCTTATTATACTTTTCTCCTTTTCTTCCTTCATCCAATCCTTTCCTAAAATGAGGAGGAAAATATTATAGTTAGAGACACAAAACACAAATTATCACCATCACCATTAGCCCTCTCACCTTCTTAAGACACTTCTACACTTCTCTCACCTGTTCATTCTTCATCTTTAAACTCCCGTCTCCCCCCTCTCACACCCCTCTCACTTCCCTCTCACTCCCCTCTCCCTTCTCTCCCACTCTCCTACTTTCCCAGAGTCTCTCCCCGTGTCTGCCACAAAAGGAGCCTCGTTTCGCGCATTATACACAAATAAGAGCATCGTAACTCCATTAGAACTGTCTGGAGGTTCTTTTCAGTTCCAACAGTGAATGCTCCTCCCGTTAGCATACTCAAGGTTCGCTTATAAATATAGACCACCCAGTTCTCTCTCTCTCTCTCTCTCTCTCTCTCTCTCTCTCTCTCTCTCTCTCTCTCTCTCTCTCTCTCTCTCTCTCTCTCTCTCTCTCTCTCTCTCTCTCTCTCTCTCTCTCTCTCTCTCTCTCTCTCTCTCTCTCTCTCTCTCTCTCTCTCTCTCTCTCTCTCTCTCTCTCTCTCTCTCTCTCTCTCTCTCTCTCTCTCTCTCTCTCTCTCTCTCTCTCTCTCTCTCTCTCTCTCTCTCTCTGCAATACCTGGAACATTACAAGGTCTGACATCTTCCTTTGCTTGTGATGTCAACGTTATGGGAGTCCATCTTTGTGTGTGATCAGAGAGAGAGAGAGAGAGAGAGAGAGAGAGAGAGAGAGAGAGAGAGAGAGAGAGAGAGAGAGAACATTAAACAAGCATGGTGACCGAGGGACATTCTGGGCTCACACGTCGGAATCACAAACTCAAACTTGGAATATGGAAATGTTTGGAATGAGACGAGAGAGAGAGAGAAGCGTAGAGAGAGAGAGAGAGAGAGAGACAGAGAGCAGAGACAGAGAGAGACAGGCAGGAGAGACTAAAGAGAGAGACACGGAGGGAGACAGGCAGAAAGGCTAAAGAAGAGACAGAAGGAAAGTGAGAGAGACAAGAAGAGAAACAGAGAAGCGTAATTTAAGTAGATGAATAGACAGGTAGACAAAGAAATGGACGGGTAGGTGTTAGGCAGGTTTACTAAAGACACAAGTAAAGAGAAGAGACAGAAATGGACAGCTAGACAGAGATTTAGACAGTAGGAAAATAGTAAAAATAAAAAAAAAGTAAAAAAGAAAGAAGTAGATAGAGACAAGGCAAAGACAGAGAGACAGGCAGTTAGAGGAGGATAATAGACAGGAATAGATAATAAAAGACAGGTTGATAAATAGACAGGTAGCAAGAAGTGAGTAAACAGGAGAGACAGACTGTAAGGCAAAATATATACAGGCAAACAGATAAACAGACAAACAAGCAGACTGACAGAATGGTATACCGGAGAGTCATGTAAAGCAGCAGCAGAGAGAGAGAGAGAGAGAGAGAGAGGGAGAGGGAGAGGGAGAGGGAGAGAGAGAGGGAGAGGGATTACCTTGGATCAATCTCGGGCAGTAAATAAATAGATAAAAATTTTGCCTTCATGCATAATATTCAGATCTGAGCCATGAATGTGTGTGTGTGTGTGTGTGTGTGTGTGTGTGTGTGTGTGTGTGTGTGTGTGTGTGTGTGTGTGTGTGTGTGTGTGTGTGTGTGTGTGTGTGTGTGTGTGTGTGTGTGTGTGTGTGTGTGTGTGTGTGTGCACGCGTGTGTGTGTGTTATGACTATGAATAATTTCCACACACGTGTATTAAGAATGTTTTAATGTACAAGTACTCCATTGATGTGTGTGTGTGTGTGTGTGTGTGTGTGTGTGTGTGTGTGTGTGTGTGTGTGTGTGTGTGTGTGTGTGTGTGTGTACACACACACACACACACACACACACACACACACACACACACACACACAGTAGTGTAGTGGTTAGCACGCTCGACTCAATCGAGAGGGCCGGGTTCGAGTCCCGGAAAGCGGCGAGGCAAATGGGCGCGTCTCTTAATGTGTAGGGTGTGTTCACCTAGCAGTAAATAGGTACGGGATGTAACTCGAGGGATTGTGGCCTCGCTTTCCCGGTGTGTGTAGAGTGTGTTGTGGTCTCAGTCCTACCCGAAGATTGGTCTATGAGCTCTGAGCTCGCTCCGTAATGAAGAAGACTGGCTGGGTGACCAGCAGACGACCTTGGTGGTGAATTACACACTCACACACACACACACACACACACACACACACACACACACACACACACACACACACACACACACACACACACACACACACACACACACACACACACACACACACACACACACACACACACACACACACACACACACACACACACACACACACATAACAAGTAAATAACAAATAAAAAGCGTAAAAAGAGAGGAAAGATGTGAGAACTCTAATGGAAGCTGTGTTTTTGCCTCTTGCTGGTTTGTGAAGGAGGAGGAGGGAGAAGAGGAGGAGGAGGAGGAGGAGGAGGAGGAGGAGGAGGAGGAGGAAGAGGAGGAGAGGATAGATGTAGCAAGAAAAAGAAAAAGATGATGAGAGGAGTAGGAAAGGAAAGAAGAAGAGGAGGAGAAGAAAAAGAGGAGAAGGAAGAGGAAGAAGATGGAGGTGTAATTTATGTTTTGGCTAAGTGTCTGTCGTTTACTTCACCTCTTCCGCTTCCTCTTCCTCTTCCTCTTCTTTTTCCTCTTCTTTTTCCTCTTCCTTGTTGTGTTTCTGTCTTTCTTCCTCCATATTGTTTTTATTTCTGATATTTTTTTCTTTTTTCTAGTTCCTTTTTTCTTGTCATTTATTTGGACATTTATTGAGTCGCATTGAAAGTTAAGAAAACTCTACGGGGATTGTTATTCACGTTTCATTTACTCTCTCTCTCTCTCTCTCTCTCTCTCTCTCTCTCTCTCTCTCTCTCTCTCTCTCTCTCTCTCTCTCTCTCTCTCTCTCTCTCTCTCTCTCTCTCTCTCTCTCTCTCTCTCTCTCTCTCTCTCTCTCTCTCTCTCTCTCTCTCTCTCTCTTCCTATTATCAAAGTTCTTTTACTTACACCCTTTCGCTCCTATGTCTCTCCTCTTCCTTTTTTCTTCCCCCTCCTTTTAATTTTCCTACTTTCCCTGTATCTTCCTCACTTTAATACCCCCTCTCTCTCTCTCCCTCTATTTCTCTCCCTTCCTTTCATTTTTTTTCTATCTCTCGCTCTCTCTCCCTCTCTCTCTTTTGTCCATTCTCCCTCTTCTTCCCCTCAATTATTATGATTTTCTAAAGGTGTATGAGTGAGCACAGGTATTTTTTTTTTTTCCTCGTCTACTTCTCTATCTTTTTCACGTCCCTCATTACCTTTCCGCCCACCTGCTTCTCCTCCTCTGCTAGTTTCTAATTTTACCTGAGCTCTCATGCATGTTCTCTGCTTTTTCTCCTGTGATTTTTACCTCTTCCGTATTGGCAGAGAGAGAGAGAGAGAGAGAGAGAGAGAGAGAGAGAGAGAGAGAGAGAGAGAGAGAGAAAGAGAGAGGTTCATAAGTGATGTAGACTTTACTGTTTTGCTTGCTTCACACACACACACACACACACACACACACACACACACACACACACACACACACACACACACACACACACACACACACACACACACACACACACACACACACACACACACACACACACACACACACACACACACACACACACACATTTTTTTTATTTGTTTTCTTGTTTTTCATTTCTCACAAGTTCTTTTTCCATATTCTCACCATTCTTGTTCCCTTTTTTTTTCGTTTTCTTTCTTTTTCCTATTACTTTATTTGAAATCAACACTCAGCCCTCCTTCTTCCTTTTCCTTCCTTTTATCATGTTTTTTTCTTCCTCTCTTTCTTCTTTCCCTTCTTTTTCTTTCCTTTTTATTCCCCTTTGTTATTTTCCTCTTTTTTTTAACTTTGGTACCTGCAACATTTTTTTCCTCAATTCTCTTTCATTTCCTTTCCTTTTTCCTTTCTTTCTTTCCTTTCTCTTCTTTCTCTTCCTCCTTCCATGCCTTTGTTCGTTTTCATTAACCCTTCCTTCAAATTTTACTTTTATTTTTATTTTCTTTTTTTCATTCTTTGTTTTTCTGTAGATACTTTTTTTTCTTTTTTCCCTCCAACTTGCTTTCCTGTCTTTCCTTATCTCGTTGCTCCATACGTCTCTCTCTCTCTCTCTCTCTCTCTCTCTCTCTCTCTCTCTCTCTCTCTCTCTCTCTCTCTCTCTCTCTCTCTCTCTCTC